>NC_134541.1:135768867-136089569 GCF_050624435.1 Tenrec ecaudatus
GTGGTCTTCTTGATGGGAGGACACAAAGTCTCTGTGAGAGATTGTGGCGACCATGACAAACCATTGACAAGAAGGCAATGATTGCTGAAAAGACTGACCTTGGCCGAAAGCAGTGCAGACAGTCTTTGTGGTCCCTTGAGCATCACTGAGCAGAATCTGGTCTAAACCTGCTTCTCCATGCCCTGCCAGCCAGGCTGAGCTGTGTCATACTCCACGCTGAGTCAGATGGAGCTTGAAGTAGCTGTCTCACTGCATTCGGCTTGATTTTCACCATGACCCCACAGTCCCGAGGGCACAGCAAGGAAGTTGATAAAATACAATCTAGGGTCACCTGCTGGTGGGGCCCCTGGTGACACTGGCCCAGGAGATAACTATCCCTCAACGTGTGCCATTGGCATGCTTCTGTTAACATACAGAGGCATGCACGAGCTAGATCGGTGGCTGAGGGTGTGGCTCTGAGCCTGCATCTCAACGCCATCACATAGCAGCTGTGCCCCCTCTGGGCATGGCACCGGACATCCCTGAAGCAACGCTCCTCTCTCTTGCGCAGTAAAGGTACCTCTACCTCTGAGGACTATTAAACCCACTCATTATTGAGCGGATGCTGACTCCTAGCAACCCGGTCGGACCGGGTAGAACTGCCCCTGCGAGTTTCTGAAGCTGTTTACAGGAGTAGAACATCTCATCTTTCTCCTGCAGAGCAGCTGGGGATTCTGAACTGCTGAGCAGTTGGTTTACAGCTGTAATAGGTAGGTTTATTGTGCCAACCTGACCAATGGCACATGTGGGATTAATTGAAGGGTGGCGAGAGATCTGGCTGGGCGAGTCTTGCCTTTCTTGTCTCTTGTTCTCGGATGGTCAGACCAGTGTGCGGCTGCCCTAGCTAGTTCTCTGCCTCAGCTGGCAAGGCTCACTTCCTGTGCGACATCCCCGAGAAGCCACATGGACCTACCCTGATGCAGCCCTGGGTGCTGGAGCAGCCGCGTGGAGAACCCTGCCAGCACTGAGATGCTTATATGCTGATTCGGCTTTCCTCCTGCAGTTGGCGTCATTGCATGTGTTTTGTGAGATTGTGGACTTTGTAGATTGGTGTCAGACATGTGGGCTAATGTGGAACGTAAGGGCTTGTACTGGGTTGGGATGCTTTCTTAATGCACTTACCTTTTATATAAAACTCTTACATACATATGAGTTTCTGGGGATTTGTTCCTCTACCTACCCAGACTAACACAGCAGCCCAGTGTGTAACCACTGAGCCACCAGAGCACGTTTCTGAGCAGTATTACGCGATTTAAGTGAGTTTGAACCCGGGCAGGGCGTCCCTGAGTGAGGGACGCACAGTTTGCAACTGCAGGACTCCAGGCTCAATTCGCAAGCACCTTGGAAGAAAGGACTGGTGACCTACTTTTTAAAAATCAGCCGCTGAAATCCCTTCTGAGAATAATTCCACTCCTACGCATCTACTGTTCGATGGCAAAGAGTTTGTTTTGTTTTCTTTTACCTCCAAGTGGCGAATCACAGCGTGGGCCATGAGGAACTCCTGATGGTGCTGAGTAAAGCGAAAACCAAACTCCCTGCCAGAGAGTCGCCGCTGACTCAGAGCGACCCTACAGGACAGAGTGGAGTTGCCTCTGGGCATCTCTATACAGGCAAACAGCCAGCCTCATCTTTCTCCTGCGGAGGCTGGTGTGTTCGAAGCACTGACCTCATAGCTAGCTAGCCTGACTGGTAACCTATACTCCACCAGGACTCCTTAGTGATTAGATGACAAAATGGCTTGTTCTTCTGAACTCCAGTGATTTCCCCAGCTGAGCTTTCCAAGCTCTTCCGGTGGCCACGGAGGACCCCAACCTCCTTCCGGCTCCCGAGGGTCATCTGCTGGCTGTGGCTGTGCCAAGAAGGGGTCCAGGCAAAGTGCCGAGAGTCACAGCTGACCCGAGACCCTTCCCTTCGGTTTCCCTCCAGCCAGCGGGCAGTTGCTCACTCAGCAGGCGTTCCATAGGACTCTACGCCATCAAGCAGCAATATGGCGTAAACCCTCACAGCAGGCTTGAGTTGATTGGAGATGCTGTTGTTGTGAGCCCCATCTAGTCGGTTCTGGCCCAGAGCGGCCTTATGCCCAACAGAAGGAAGTCCTGCCCGGTCGTGCACCACCCTCACAGGGCTCCTATGCTGCACGGAGAACACTCTGGTTCTCGAGGCTTAAGGGACATGCCCTTGCACGGGAGAAACACCGTTTGGGGAAAGGAGGAATGTCAGCAAACCCAAGCCTGGTGCCGGTGCGAAATGGCGCCCCATAGGGTTTTCAGGGCTGCGACCTTTCAGAAGCAGATAACCAGGCCTTTCTTCTGCAGCTCTCCGGGTGAGTTTGAACTGCCAGCCCTTCAGCGGAGAGTCAAACCGTGATACCATCTTTGGCATCAGCTCTGCCTCCCCAGGGCAGCTCTGCCTCTCTGACAGCCGGTCTGAGCAGTACTTCTGATTTTAGGGGGAATAGGAATCAGATATTCTCTGGAGGGAGGGATTAGAATCGAGGTGGGTGCTAGGGGCTGGATTGTGTCCCCCCCCACCTCACCCCCACCAAATACATGTCAACTTGGCTGGGTCGTGATTCTCTACGATGTAGATGCCCTGTATTGAAAGCCCTCATCTCCTTGCTGTTAACGAGGCAGGATTAGGGGTAGGGATACTAGTGAGACAGGGTCCAGTCTACAGGATTAGGCTGAACCCAGAGTCCATGTCTTTTGAGGCATAAAACAGATTAAACAAGCAAGAAGAGCCCAGAGGGACCTCAGGACCACCAAGAAAGACAAGCTGTGAGTGGAGCATGTCCTTTGGACCCAGGGTCCCCGTGAAGGGATCCTCCTCTAGACCCAGGGACAGAGCTGGATTTTGAGATGGGTGGAGATCTCCAAGGGACGTGGGGCCCACAGAGGTTGAAGGGAGACAAGGGCTTCGCCCTAGGTTCTGGCTTGAACAACTGGGTGGGGGAGACTGCAGGGGTTTAGATGGGTAAGATGAGAGAGGCAGGGGTGAGAATGCCTGTCATAACTGGGAATTTCGAATGATCATTCTGGGCTCCAAAACAATGGCCTCTGGAAGCAGCCACTTACCAGGCCCTGCAGATAAGGCAGTCTGCGTGCCACAGACCAGGATGCCGAGAGAGGGGGGCAGCCACAGCTGACCCTCAAGGGTCCCAGAGCAGAGAGGACGCACAGAGGAGTCCCAGCAGAACCCCCTGCAGGAACTGGCTGCTGTCCCCACTGGATAGGGAAGAGAGACTCGGAGGCCGCTAAAATGCTTCACATCGAAAGCTTTTATTTTGAAAAATAAAATACAAAAATCAATCCATTGTAAGTGTAGGCAGTGGCTCCCCAACAGACAACAGCTTATTGGCATAATTACGACACCAAGACACCAAACAAGACCCACATCAGCACGTTTCAACAGGCTAGGGGAGATGGACACACGGGGGGGAGGGGGAGACGGACAGACAGAGGGAAGGTTCCATGAGAAGCAGACCCCTTCCTGCTGTAAGGAGCCCACTCCTTGACCCTCCCCTTGGAGACCCACTTTGGAATCTGCTAAGCAAAGACGAGGACCAGGGCGGTGGGCACAGGAAGCAGACATCTGCTGGGGCTCCATATGCAAGGGCTGGCCCATCACCGGCCACCAGGCCATGGCAGCCCCACTGACTCCAGGCAGGAACTGGAGAGCCGCCCATGGCACAGACGTCCACCGATGGCAGTTGGGTGCCATGACAGCCAGTCCTAGACATTTCTTGTTCCGGGAAGAGGCCGCCGTCTCTCCTACGGTGAACAGGCAGAGTGGGGTTCTAGGTGTCTTTTCTCTCTGCACCAGCACCGTGGTGGCCCCGGGCACTGCCAGGGTCCCCGGCTCCCACCCAGCCTAGGGCAGGGGGATGGCCAGCATGAGAACAGCTGCCACAGCATCACCTGGGGCCACCTCCTCTCAGCCAGGGCATGCCAGCCCCCTCCCAAATGATGGCCTCCTGCCACGGAACAACAACAACAAAAAACAAAACACCCAAACTCACTACCAGCGAGTTGAGTCCACAGGACAGGATAGAACTGCTCCTATAGGTTTCCAGGGCTGTAATTCTATGGTAGCAGAAAGGCTTGCCTTTCCCTTGTGGGACGGCTAGTGGTTTTGAACTGCGTAACCGCTACACCACGCTGGCTCCTCCCTGTATATCGGGCTCTTAGCACACAGTCATGGTCTCCACCCTTCTCTTGGGAACACTATTTCCATTTAACAGATGAGCAGGTCCGGGCAGAGAGTTAAGTCATGTGCTCAGGACTGCAGCCCAGGTCGCTGACCCTGGGGCGTGCCGCTCTCTCCCACTCCCGGTCCCCTCGGCCGGTGTCCCGGCCCTCACCTCTCCTCCGGGCGAGGACACGGCTCTGGGTGCGGCTACTCCACCTGCTCGGTCTGCAGAGGAAGAGAAAGATGCTTTAAGGTCCCGGTGGGCCCCCTGAGCAGGCTCACCAGCAGCAAGGGGTGGGTCCCACTGCCACTGAGTGGATTCCCACGCACAGTGCCACCTACCTACCGTTTGTGGGACTGTCAACTTCAAGGGAGCAGCCAGCCTCGCTGCTCCTGCAGGAGACCTTGTGCTAACAGACCAGCCCCTGACCGGGTCTCAGTGCCACCACGGCAGGGTAGACAAGTCAAGTCTTCCAAGGTCACCTTACTCTCTTTTCCTTTGAATCGGAGCCACCTGGGGGGGGGGGGGGGTTTGGCAGGTCCCTCTTGGTTTTGAGCTGCATCTCTGTTGATGGTCTGGCTCATTTTCCACGGGCTTTTTCTTACTGCTTCGTTTCTAGGAGTGATCTAGAGAGCAGGGATTGGTTCAAGTGTCTTCTCCCACGTAGTTTACTTGTTCACGTTTCTGATGATGCTTTTTAGTAAGTAAAGATTCTCTGTGTTAATGTCACTCAACAAAAAACCCCAGCGCCGTCAAGTTGATTCTGACTCAGTGCAGCTGTAAACCAGGGGTTTCCAGTCTTCCTGACATCCCGACCCTTTCAGACAGGTCCTCATGTGGTGGTGAGCCCCAACCGTAACATGATTTTCATTGCCACTTCACCACTGTCATTTTGCTACTGTGATGACTCAGCAACCCCTGTGAAAGGGTCTTTCGACCCCAAAACGGGTCGTGACCCAGAGGTTGAGAACCGCTGCAGGGGTTTCCAAACAGCCCATCTTTCTCCCGTGACGCTCCAGCCTCCGACCTGTGGTCAACAACAGCCCAGCACTTAGCTGAAGCAGCCCCAGGGCTGCCTGCGGCTCAATATAGCCATTTAAAAATGATCGATCCGAGGCTGATCCACATCTCTGAAGTATTGTTTGAGAAAGCTTCCCCTCGTAAGGCCATGAAAATAGCTCCCCCATTCTCTTCTAACCTTTCTCCTTTGGCCTTTCATGGTTAGCGCTGGAAATGGCTTTCGTGTCGGCTGTGGGGTCGAGCACGGCATGCTGCCGTCTCAGTGGGTTTTGCTAATTGCAAGCTCGGGGGTCGAAACCACCAGCTGTCCCTCGGAGAATGAAGACCCTTTCTGCTCCTGTAAAGACCGACCACCTTGGACGCCCACAGGGGCAGCTTCACTGTCCTGGAGGCTCACCAGGAGTTGGCACCCACTTGATGGCAGGGAGTTTTTAGTTTAGTGAGGGAGGGGCGTTCCCTCTGTGTAGGCGGGGAGGGCGGGGTGCTCCCTCTGTGTAGGGGGTGAGGGAGGGGTGCTCCCTCTGTGCAGGCTGTGAGGGAGGGGTGCTCCCTCTTGTGTAGGGGGTGAGTTTCAAATCTCCTATCTCTCCTCCTTCACTGATGTGCAAACCAGCCGACTTTTCAAAATCATGGTGCACATTTACGGAATAAAACACTTGTCAGTTTGCCATTCTTCCAATGTACAGTTCAGTGACGTGGTCTTCGATCATCATGTCATTCGAACATCACCCTGATCCACTGCCCGGTCTTTCCTTTTGAGTTGACACCCCTCCAGACAGCCCCTCCTTCCCATCGTTGGTGAAGGACCACTCCCCGTTCACGACTCAGCCAGGTGTCTGGGGCAGGAGACCACAGCCTTTCCCAGGACTTCCCACCGCCCGTCCTGGCCTCTCCTGGTCTGGAAGAGCACATCAGCTTGCCAGAGGCTCGGGAGTTCCCGAGGCCCGGAGTTCTCTCTTACCGATGGTGCCTGAGGACTATTCCAATTCCTCACTCAGAAAAGACACGGCATTTGTTGAATGAATGGAGTAAACGAGGGGGTGGGTTAAAGCGTACATGCTGCTAAGATCCTGCCTGGAAAGCAGCATGGCAGTGGCAAGCGACATGTGCCAACCGCTGGCAGCTCGCTGTTCCCAGAGACAAGTCGCTTTAGGAAAGACAGCCCCCCCTCCGTGAGCCTCGGCGTCTCTAAAGAGAGGCTGGCCTCTTTACATCAGGCTTGTAGCAGCCTTGACCGAGGTCCCTCACCAACACACACCGAGAGCTGTCTTTTGTTTTCTTTCCTGTCTGCCACTCTTCACCATATAGGCCTGTCTATCGTGTGTGTGTGTGTGTGTGTGTGTGTGTGTGAGAGAGAGAGAGAATTCAGTTCTAGGCTTAAAGGACGACCGTGGGCCAGAGTCTCAGGGTTCCACCAGTCTCCAGCAGCCCAGTAAGGCGGCTCTGGAACAATCTTAGAACCCAAGCCCAGTGCTAAGCCTTCACGACCCGTGAACGAGCCGGCTCTGGGGGAGGAGGGCAGCCACCTCAAGGCAGCAGCCCAGCCACTGTGCCAGAGGGACACCCACTGATGCCCTCAGGTCCGGGTCTCAAATCGTCCCGAGAGCTCTGGGGATGGCAGAGATTGTCACTCACTCCCCATTTCTCTGTCCTTCACATACTTGGCACATGAGCGCCCGCCATGACAGGACTGACTCCAGACTGAGTTTCGTGTACACAGGTCTCGAGCTCCAGGCTCGCTTTCCTTGCCAGCTGGGGGGGGGTGTGTGTGTGGCCATGGGCATCCCAGTATCCACAGTCTGCTATGCTCTGCATGGAAGGAGAAAGGCGGAGGCCCGCTGCATTTCTGTGTGAAGCCCAGTCTCAGCAGGCCAGGGTGCATCACCAGGGCTGGCGCCTTGGCTGTCAGGCCACCTCGGCCGGCAGCTGTTTGCTGTCAGGAAGCCGTTGGCTTCACGTAGAAGCAAAACTCTCTGCAGCTACGCTGTGGGCGAGGAGCTGCTCAAACCAACGGGGACCAGCGGCCAACCTTGGGACCAGGGCTCTCCAGCCCTCTGCTTCTCTGTTGAAGCAGGTGGCTTCAGGACAAGCGTCTACCTGTTGTGTCAGACAAGGACGTGGAGACCGTACCTGGGGTTTCTCTTTCAGGAAGTCGGGGAGCTGGAATTCGCCTTTGTAGACCTGGAGAAACAAAGCAGGGGTGAGCTGTAGGCAGCAAGCCTGATGGGAGTTCCTTCTGGGAGGCCTGGGGGCCCACAGTGCCGGCTCCCTTTCCTCGGAAGCCCTGCTCCCCATTTGTCTGAGGGTCTCTGGTGGGGGCTGGCTGGGAGCGGGCCCAGGAAATCTGGGGGAGAAACAAAAGCCTCCCAACATTCCCGGAGAAAGCCAGGCCAGGCCAGGTCTCTGCAGCAACCAGTGTAGCAAAAGGCCCCTCCCTGGTTCCCGCTGAACTTTCCAGCGTTACAACTCCGGCCTTCATACCAAACTGGCTCTACTCCACAGACCACCCCACCCATCTCCAGGATGATTTGCATCTTAACCCAAACCCAACCCACTGCTGTAGATTCCAATTCACAGTGACCATCTAGCGCAGAGCAGAAAAGCCCCCAAGGGCTTCCAAGGCTGGACATCCTTAGGGATGCAGAGGACCCCATCTTTCCTACTCGGAGTGGCCGGTGGGTTCAAACAGCCAACCGTTCAGTTAGCTGCCGAGCTCTGAAGGTCTCGATCTCATGGCCATCGACTCGATGCCGACTCATAGTGACTCTCTAGGACAGGGTCGAACTGCTCCTGTGGGTTTCCTACATTCCAACTCCACATGGGAGTAGAAAGCTTTGTCTTTCACCCTCGAAGCTCCGGGCCACCTTAAAATGATAGATGCTTTAGATTTCACCTGGTAAAATCTGACAGTTAAAAAAACTGTAAGCTTGTCAATATAAAAAGTAATAAAACTTCGAATACCAGCAGTACGTAATTAAGAAATCTATACCATTTATAGACATTTTAAAACCACCACGTACTTAAGTCTTCATCTCATAAAAGATGCATAAAACCTTAACAGAGACAACTATACAATATTTTTTCTTTTTTTACATTTTATTAGGGACTCACACAACTCTTATCACAATCCACACATACACATACATCAATTGTATAAAGCACATCCATACATTCCCCACCCCAATCATTCTCAAAGCATTTGCTCTCCACTTAAGCCCTTTGCATCAGGTCCTCTTTTTTTTCCCCTCCCTCCCTGCTCCCCCCTCCCAACGTGCCCTTGTTAATTTATACATCGTTATTTTGTTATATCTAGCCCTAACCGGAGTCTCCCTCCCCCGCTTCTCTGCCATCCCTCTCCCAGGGAGGAGGTCACACGTGGATCCCTGTAATCAGTTCCCCCTTTCCAACCCACTTACCCTCCATTCTCCCAGCATCGCCCCTCACACCCTTGGTCCTGAAGGTATCATCCACCCTGGATTCCCTGTGCCTCCAGCCCCCATATGCACCAGTGTACAACCTCTGCCCTATCCAGCCCTGCAAGGTAGAATTCCGATCATGGTAGTTGGGGGGAGGAAGCATCCAGGACCCGGGGGAAAGCTGTGTTCTTCATCGGTACTACCTATACAATATTATTAAAAGAAATTACTCAACATACTGCCATTTTGTCAATTCTGACCCACAGCGACCCTGTGGGACGGAGGAGAACTGCCCCTGTGGGTTTCCAATACTGTCTAACTCTTTTTATTTCCCTGCTTCAACTTTAACTTTGATTTGAAGCTGAATTGACCCCCAAGTCATTTGTTTTACGTCTGCAGTTTCGCCAAGACTCTTTTCCGTCTGGGCACCCTCCTTGTCTGGCTGAAGAACCATGCTCCTTTTCCATCGGGACCATTTCCATGTGGCCGGGAGCTCATGGATGGGTTCATCTGACCATGACTTCTGTATGACCAGCAGTGCATCCTGGGGGCTTTGTTCACCTGGTTGTGCTCAATGACCAGAGAATCCACATCTAAACCCCACGTTCAGCATGACGCTCCCCATTTTTAAGCTTGTGGAGCAAAAATTCAGCACTCTTGTTGGGCCACCAACCCTGGGTCCAGCCCCACTGTTCAGCCTGGGCACACCCACCAACGCCACCACTGGGACGTCGGAAGGACCCACGCTGCGTCTGCAGAGTGGCATCTTTCAGATATCTGGGGGCTTTCCAGATATCCATAGCCTGATGGCCTGGGCAGTCTCATGGGTGTTCGTAAAATGGACCCGAAGATTTGCATGATTTTGTGGGGTTTTCTGGATCAATGCACCCTTCTGGCAGATCACCCCAGGCCATTACGGGGAAAGGAGGCGCCGGGGGTCCTGGGAGAATTCATGGTCACTCTGTAACTCCTTGCAGGAGTAGAAAGGCTAGTCTTTCGCCAGCGGAGTGCTTGGTGGTTTTGAACTCCTGACTGCAGTTAGAAGCCCGATGCATAACCATTACGCCACCAGAGCTCTGAGAAAGAAATGACAGCTGACCGAAATGAACAGGGAGACAGGCATACTGCTTTCAGAGACCGGGAAATTCGGTGTAGGAATGATGTCCATTCTCAAAGTCAAAACTAGCAGCAGTTTTCTTCCCCTCCAAGGAGGGAGGATAGTGTCAAGTTCATCCTGGAAGTCACAGAAATGCGAGGGACCATTGTGCTGCGGTGATCTGGAAAGGCAAGAGGAAGCTGCAGAGCTGGTTCAGACCGCTGGCTAATTGGACAGACGGCGGATGCCGCACCCGGCCTGCCAGGGTCACATCTCGCCGGGGCTCCACCCATGTCCCTCGCCTGTTTCCGTCCGGTCCTTGCGTCCTTCGGCTGGAGTTCCTGATGCACGGCCAGACCGTGGCTGTTTCCCTCTGGACGTGACACATGAACCCAGCTCCCCTGGAAGCCCACACTCAGGAAGAAGGATGCTCTGAGGATCCGCTGGCTGGTGTCCAGGCCGGCCACAACAGTGGACGATCTCCTCCACCAGGATTGTCAGTTTCTTCATGAACCCTGATGCTTTGAGTCTTTCCTGAAAGTCCCCTTCTCCTTACCTATCAAACACCCCCTCACCCGCTGCTGGAGGAGCAGGTTTTGTCGGACAAGATGCTTCTTGTTTTCCCCGAGTCCCGGGATTCAACAGACATGCTCTCTTCCGTGAATTGGATGACGGTGACGTGCTGCCTGCGTCCGCCCGTGGGCTGTGTTAACATCGCTACAGCCATCTCTGTAGGACCCAGTAGAACTGCCGTGTGGGTTCTAAGGCTTCATGTCTTTACAGGAAGCCTCACCTTTCTGCTGAGGAGCAGCTGGTGGAGTCGAACTGCTGACCTTCCTGTTAGCAGCTCCACGCATAACCAGGGCTCCTCATGAACCCTGGGATATAGGTTTGGGATCCGCACTGGTAAAATGAAGCCCCATAGTTCTGTAACCAAGATCAGTATTAGAGAGTTGTTTCCAATCTCCTGCCCCAGGAGGTCCAATTTGCATACACTGGGATCTCTCCCTGGGTGTGTGGCAGCTCTTTGTAAATTCATAAGGAAGGCAGAGACTAAGCTCCCTAAGACCAGGAGCCGAGTCCTGGGCAGCAGAAAATTAGCCGCCTGGCCTGGCGGAAGGTTTGGCTAAAGAACTCTCAGGATGTAACCTCTTGGAGGTTGTCACAAACAAGCGTGCTGACTTAGAGGGCAGGTTTAAGCCTGCGGTTTCCCCTCAAATCCTTTATTGCTGCGCCTGCGAAGCCCGGCACTGCAGCATGGGGCGTGGAGCGGGCTGGGAACGCAACCTCGTCTCATCTGCTAGAAAGAAAACGTTTTTTTTTTTTCTTTCCAGCAGAGCTGAGTCTGGTGTCTCACCGTGACAATTTGGAAGTGTTACAAATGGCCGTGGGTGATGGGGGAAAGCAGAACGAAGCCGACTGTCCCTTAACAACAACAACAACAACAACTGAACAACAGCCTTGCTAACATAGCAGCTAGAGGGACAGGCAGCTAATGCACCTGTATGGAGAGAGAGGTGAGAGGGGAGAAGAAGAAGGAGGAGGAGGAGGAGGAGAACAATGGGAGGGGCGAAGGGTACACCCTGTGAGACAACACTGTGTTGAGAAGGTCCGGTAGGCAGTTGTGCATGTAGGTTTTGTAAGCACACGAGCCGGCAGGAAGCCTGTGCCACCAGCGGGCTCCCCAGCAGTGAGAAGGGCCACCTAAGTGGGCAGGTGCACCCCACCTCCAGCTTACTTTGGGGTGAGGGGAGCCAAAAGGGGGGAGAAGGACATTTTGATTCTTAAAATGGAAACGGAGAACCAGAAGAGAGGAGTGTGGAGAAAGACAACATGGCGCCAATCCCAGGAGGAAGAGAGCCAGGAAATGGATCTTGGAAGATTCTTTCCAGGTGTTCAAGATGGACAGGAAAGCACGAGAACCTCTAGCCTACGGATGTGTCAGAAAAGCTCTCCCAGGACTCGGCCGAACCCTGCCCATGCGGATCAGCCCTCGGTGATACCCTCCCCAGCACCCCTCCTCCCGCAAAGAGGTGCAGCCTGGGAAACCCGCAAGGCCAGTTCCATCCTGAGCTGCAGGGTCAGCATGGGTTCACACCGACTCGGTGGCAGGGGGTGTTTGGGGCACCCCTCTTGGGAAGAGCACCCAAAGCTCTCTGTGAAAGGGCGAGCAGGAGACTCGCTCACTTGCCTGCTGGGGAACAGGGCGTGAAGAGGACGCCCATCTCACTCTGCAAGGCTGGGCCCGGGTTCTTTACTGGGCATTGGGTTCCACAGTGTGTACCGGCTGCTCAGCCTGGGTCTCAGCTCCTCAGGACAGAGACGGTGTCTGCCTTGTCATGGCTCAGCATCAATGCATGCCGAGACAGAATCACTCTGAGGAACTTAGAAAGAGAATCCGGATATCCATCTATTAAAAAAACAACTAACTAAAACCTAAACTTTGTGCCATTGAGTCAATTCTGACTCTTCGCAACTCCATGGACACAGTAGAACTGCCCCTGAGGGTTCCTGAGGCCGAAACTCTGCCACGGAGCTGAGAGCCTCATGTTTCTCCTGAGGAATGACTGGTGGGTTTGAACCGGTGACCTTGTGGTTAGGAGCCCAACTTCTAACACTACCAGAGGGCTCTGGTGTATGAATGAGGGCACTTTTTAGGCTATAGAGAAAGGAGGTGCTGCACTGGGGAGAGGCAGGAGGGGGACTTCTGAAGGGCTGGTGATTTTGTACTTCTTGCTGTGGAGAGCACTTATGGGGAGGGGCTCTGTGTGACAGTTCAATTTGCCATCTGTATATACATTGGCCTCTAATAACAACATTCAATAAGCAAATGAACCCAGGAGCTTAAGGCTAAACATTTAAAAACAAAACACTTCTTTAAGAACAAAGATGTTTGTTTCACATTGTTTGTAATAGCAAAAAATTAAAAATAAAGCAGAAAAACTCCAAATAAAAGTTGTACACAATGACTCTGAGTCACTGGAAATTCTTGGTGCCCACAGGTCTGGAGGACATGGAAACAGAACACCACAGGACTGGCGTTGGGGAGAACATGAAGGGACCCCCACAGTGCCATTTCCTAAGCCAACGGTTGGTGGTGTTTTCTAAACTTGCTCTTTTGTGTTATGTGAGATGTGCGTATTCTGTATGTTATGTGTGTTTGTTGTGCTTGTGTGGTGTGTTACGCTTGTGTGTTGTATGTGTGTGCTGTGTGTCGTTATGTGTGTTGTGTGCTATGTTATGTGTGTTATGTGTGGTGTGTCTTATGTGTGTATTGTGTGTTGTGTGTTGTGCTATGTGTATATTATATGTTATGTGTGTTGTGTGTTATGTATGTGCTGGGTGTGTGTTGTGTATGGGGTGGCATGGCGAGTGTCTCGCTGCTGCCCTGTCATTAGGTGCCAATGAGTTGGCCCCAATGCCTGGAGACCCCGAATGTCACAGGGGAGAACCGGTCCACAGAGTGTTCTCAGAGCAGTTGGCAGAAGCAGACTGCCAGGCCTTTCTTCCGTGGAGCTGCAAGCTGGGTTAGATCTACCAACCGTTAGATTAGGAAAACACAAAACCAAAAACGACTTATTACTGTCAGGTCGATTCTGACTCGAATTGACCTGAATAACGGTAGCAGAACTACCCCTGAGGGCTTCCAGAACTGTGAACTTCCAGGAGCATGCGGCCTCATTTTTCTCCTGTGGAGCAGCTGGTGGGTTTGAACCATCGACCTTTCAGCAGCCTAATGCTTAACCCCTGGCTGGTGATAAACCCTCTGTGCCACGGAGTGGACTCTGACTCACAGAGCCCCCTAGAGGCCAGAGTACAGCTGCTCCTGTGGTGTAGGAGGCTGCCACTCTTTATGGGAGCAGAGAGCTCCGACCACATTCTCCATGGTTAGACCTCCCTCTCCGTGTTTGGTTGTAAAAACCAATGAGGCACAATACGGAGTAAGAGTGGGTACGTGAAACTCTTTAACTTAAAAGCTCCTTCCCCGGCAGACCCAGGGAGGTGAGCCTTATCTAAAGGGGTGGGAGGAAGTGTACGGTGCCGCAAATGTAATAAAAATGTCGAAGGGGCTGGAATAAGACATCAGATCAATGCTCTATCCAGAAAAGTGTGGGACGTTGCCCGGGGATGGCCTCCGGTCAGTATCCTACAGGGAGCAACTGCCTGAAGAGCTAGCGAGGCCTGTCAACTTCTGACACGAATGCTTCCCAGGGACAAAGCAGTTCCTACGCAGCTCGCAGGCACGCAGGCGCTGCAAGGCTTCCAAGCGCAGCAAGGCCACGAATGGCACGTCCCCTGCATCCACGAGCGGTGTTTCTCGGCAGGCGGCGCCAGCCACAAGCCAGGTACTCCATCCAGACCTTTCTACGGACCCTCCCATCTCAAGCACTCAGCTAAAGATGACGAGCTACAAGTCAGCCTGCTGGACTGAGGGCTCTTGGGCGCCTACGAACCACAAAGCAATGCTGTTGAGTCGGTGCTTCCGATCTCATCATCCCTTGAGGAAGGTGCTAGTACGATGCCACATCCGGGGACTAAGTTACTCTCCCAAACTGAGAACAGAACGGGCCCAAACCACGGCCGTCCTGCCGGACAAGGACGCCATGCTTGGCGACGCGGAGGAGGAGCGGCGAAAAGGAGAGAGACCTTGACGAGATGGGTTGACTGTGAAGCCGGAGCCGGCTGGGTGGTGCTTCAGTCTAAGACACGTTGGGTCGCCAGGAGTGAGCACAGATATGACGATACAACCACAAGGGGACCAACTTCCTAAACCTGCAGCACACGTCCCGGTTTCCTGAGCCACCCCGCCTCAGACACTGGCCTCAGCCGCACGGGGAATGAACAAGGCAAGGCCCTGCCAGCTGAAGCTTACAGGAGTTTGACCAATCCCAGCCTCATCCCTCCCCGTTTTAATGCATATGTATATTTGCATAAAATACATATACATATATATTATGTATCTTTTATATAGTATTTATACATTTATACATACAATGCATTGTATATTACAATATAGATTTGCATCAGTCAGGTCTGAGGGGCCCTCTTCCTGACTCCTTGTGGTTAGCGCTTGGCAACAGAGCTACGTCCCCACTCTCAGAGGCTGCTCGCTGAGAGTTCGGAAGTCTGAGCACTCCGGGCAGGGCTACCCTTTTCCTGTCTGCCTATACTGGGATTCTTCGCTTTGAACAGGGGGAGCAGGGAAAACCGGAGCCATGTGTCCAGGGTAGGGAAATGGCGGTCCACAGCAGGGGCTCCTGGCTGGACCTCCATCTCAAAGGTGCTTGTCCTGCTGCTGGGTCACAAGTCGCCTGTGGAAGGGGGCGGAGAAAGGGGGGGGGCAGGGGGAGCGCGCTGTGGTGACCCAGAGGATTGGTGGTGGCTGACCTCAGGAGGCATCAGTGGAGGTGGGAGGAAGTGCCGGGATCCTGGAATTGTTTTGTTTTCTGGATTTCCTTAGACTGAAGTGAGGTGTGAGAGAAAGTGCTAGGGATGATGGTGTGGTGTGGGGCTCATGCATCTATTGAGAAAAAACTTGTTATCATGGGGTTGGGAAGGCCTCTGGGCACAGCCGATTCAGGAGGAAGAGTAAAATTATCTGCAAGAGTGGGGAAAGGAGCTTAGGCTGTTTTTGTATGTTTGCTTGCTTTCCTTCAAGATGACAAGGTTTATTAGGGGAGTCGATGGGTTACCATTAGGGATACAGTCTATGTTGTAGGGATACAGTCCTTCTGTTGTCTGCGACCGTGCTTCTTCTAAGTCATGCCGGCAGGCACGTCTCCCTCTGGGTCTCAGTCACTCAACTGCAAGATGAAGGGGGTTTGGAAGCCCTGATCATTCCCAGCTGGAAGATTCCAGGAGCCTCAGAGAAGTGTCTCCGAGTGTCAAGGGGAAACGGGGGTGGCTTTCCGGGTTTCCCCTTTTCCCACCCTTGTAAAGCCTTCCTGGGTCTTTTGTCCATCGAGGTACAGAGGCAAGTGACCGCACTGTTCTTCGTTCCCTCAGAGCAGAACATTCCAGAAGGCCAAAAGGCAAGTGGAGCGTGCGGTGTGGTTTCCGTGGGGCAGGGCAGGTAGCCCCCTCGTTGCGGGGCCTGGGCAATGACTCCCACAGAGAGGAAGGTAGACAGTACCTGATGGTTTGGGGGTTAGGCCGAGGTTAGCTTCCAGTGTTTTGGGGGTGACATATCCAAGGAGGCTTCCAAAGCTGGTGGGAAAATGGAATGGAGAGGTCATGGGATTTCCCCATGGATGTCTTGAAGCCCCCTCGGGACCCGCCATCTATCTACTGAAGAGAGCCCTGGGGGTGGGGTGCACACGCACTGGGCCACTGCCTGGAAGGTCAGCAAGTGGAACCCATCAGCTGCTCGGCAGGAGAAAGGTGGGCTCTCTGCCCCGTAGAGAGGTCCCACAGCTCTGGAAACTGACAGGGGCAGTTCTGCTCTGTCCTCGGCATGGATTTAACGGCACTGAGTTTGGGGCTTCTGGCATGTGAACATCTCTGATGCAGAACAGATCTCAGCAGAGCTTTCGGACTAAAGCAGACTAGGAAGAAAGGCCTGGTGATCTACTTCCAAAAATCCGGCCAAGGACAACCCTGTGATCCCAGGAGTTCCATCTGGAACGGAACACAGGATGGCACAGGGTCAGGCAGCACTTCTACCTGTCATGCGGGTGCGGTGGGGGTGGGGGGTTTCCAGGAGCTGGGCCTGGCTTCGTGGCCATTAGCAACCCAAGAGGGACTTCAAAAGTGGGGAAATGCCAATCTCCTTCCGTTCCATGTTTCCACGAGCTGTTTGAAGGCGCTCCAATACAGTCTTACCTAGAACACGGAGAGGGGGAGGGGGCGGCACTCCTGAAGTTTGGTAAATCCAAGACAGCCGTGGTCCTGAGCACTGGCTCAAGGATGATGCAGCAGAGCCTCATCCTAGTTGTTGGTCCTCAAGCCACTTCTTACCAAGATTAACTAGGAGCTGACCTACCAGCCCACCCCATCTCCACCGTCACCACAGTGTCCCCTAGTGACAGCTGCCAACTGAGATGTAACCACAATGTCTTGGAGCAGCTAACCCCGGGTTACAACCATTCCCTGCAGGCCAGTCCTCCAGCCTCCTGGCAATCCGCTCTAGGCCACACAGTTCCCACCAAGTCTACAGACATGGTTTCCACCTGCAGCACATTCGACACAGCCAGCAGGAAGGCTGGAAGTACTGATAGCGGATACATGACAAAGGACACAAAGGAAAATGCTAGAAGGCTTCGATTCTTTGGGGAAAGATGGACAGGCCTGCTTTCCGCAGGCATCTCCTCCTGACAGCAGACACCAGAGCCCATCTTCTCTGGGGATAAAAGGGCTCTCCTTTATAAGCAACCGTGTATTGAAGGCAAGGAGGAGGCCTGCGGAGTACAGAAAGAATTCCACCTCCCGTGATGAAGATTTGGTCTCTGATGGAACAGATCTGTCCAGAGAGTGATTCATCCCCCAAGAGTCAAAAAACCGCTTTTAGACGTGGCGGAGGAAGCTGTCAGAGATGGTGTCAGGCCAAAGACTGCCGCTGGCTTGGTCTTGTGCACTCTGGGCAGGCGACGGTGGTGTCTCACATCCGCCTCCAGTATTCCTGACCTTGGGTAATCCCATTAGCTGGCTGCGTTGCCATCTGTCTTGAGCCAGTTTGCTCACTCTCGTGTACTACGGCTTGCTTGCTCTGAGGGAAGCCAGCTGCCCGGTTGTGAACTACCCTCTGGAAAAGACCCTCAATCAATCTTCAGTCAGCAGCCACCAAGGACCTGGGGTCTGCTGAGTGCCACGTGAGAGCCTGGTGGTGTACGCACTCCCAGCTTGGCCTGGAGAGCAGCCTCCCAGGGCAGGGGGACCGTCTGTGGGTCTCCTCTCCTTCCCATCTGTGCAGGCAAACTCGACTGCCCACCTCTGGCCCACCTACCTCTGCCCCACTACCACCTCTCTCTCCTCTCCTTCCAGTGGGTCCAAACGTGGCCTGCTGTTCTTTAGTTGGCAGTATCAATCACTATTCTTAATAATGTAATATGCTGTTGGCCCTGGAGAAATGATGAGTTAATGGTTTCACAGGCAGCTGGAGCGCAGAGCTTCAGCCAGAAATGGAAACATAGGGCGGGCGGGTTCCTGGATTTGAAGCTCCATCCCACGGGGCTTTTACAGCCCTTGAGAGACTTTCTTTCTGAAACTCGAACATGGGGAGGCAGCTGATAACATGCACGTTTACAGACTTGCGTTTCTCTCCAAATATTTTTGCAGATTTGTTTGCAGAAGAAGGTGGCGGGGGAGACTCATCATTTCTAAAACACAAATATTGTAAAACAGCTGACAGCATGTGCATGTACATGCTTTCTTTTGTCTCAGAATATTTATGCAGCTTTGCAAAGTCTCAGATTGGGTTTCTGGAAAGTTCACCGGTCGTGTTCAGAGAACAACTCAAAAAAAAAACAAAAAACACCCCAAGCTCCCTGGTTCCAGCTGGTAATGGTCCTGGGGGCAGAGCTGAACTGTTCCTGTGGGTTTCTGAGGCCTGGAATCTGTACAGACGCAGACAGCCATGCTGTTCTCCCACGGAGCAGCCGGTGGGTTCGACCATGGATGTTGGGAGCTAGCCGTCCATACATAACCCAATACCCTACCAGAGCCTCTTTGGAAAACAACCAGACACAGGTTATTTGTATTTCTTAAACCAAGAAGAAGGAAAGAAAAAACATAACCAGCTCAGAAATGGGTCAGTCCAGTCCACAAATGCTTCTGAGCAAAAGAAATGTTTCCACGGATGGAATTTTGGGTGAAGTTGCACAAGATGGACAGAACGTTGAACTGAGATCCAATCGTGTGAAACGGGCCCCTCTTCTGACTGCAGGAAGCCGAGGCGATGTAGCTTTCAGTGTCAGGAGAGAGACGTGGGAGTTTCTGTGTGGTAGTGGGGGTGAGACGGGGCTGGGGCGAAGCTTTGGCTGCAGTAAAATTAAGGGCCCATGTCATCTATGACCCAGGAATTCTGAGTCACTTCTGTGCCAAGGAAATGGTACCGATCGAGTGTCCGGTGACCCCTCCATCCAGGAATAGTCCCCAAACCTGTCATCTGTCCATAGGGCCCTTAGGCTCGTCTCGAAAATCCTCCTTCAAATGCAGCGTCCAGAGCACCATCTGTTCCCATGGGTACCGGAAGCTCTTCCTTGGCTGACCCTCCTCACCCTGAAGGACAGCGAAGGGCCCACTGTCTCCTTTCACCCCCGGCTCCCCACGGAGGGCAGCTGACGCTCAACTGTCCTTATATCCTGGATGGAGGAGGCACGGACCAACGGAGAAAGAAGGGAGGGAGGTCTTTACGGTGGTCTGTGTTACGCACGACAGACTGAGGACAGTAGACGGGGCACAGGGAGTGGAGCAAGTGCCCGTCTTCCTGCTGAGACTCCCGAGGCGGCTCTGCTGACGGGCTGCCCTGTGATCACACTTCAGGGGATGCTGGCGTTGGCGCGCTCGCTCCCGTTGGGTCCTCCTCTTGCAAGGAAAAGCTCTGCACAGTTCCCATGGCTTTCTGAAGAAAGCACTGCCCAGCTATGAAATCTCTTCTGTTCAACTGCGTCTTGAAGGAAACAACTGGCTCCAGGCAGCAAAGCCACGCTAGAAAAATCGATGTGTGAAGAACATTCTAGAAAGATCACACTGAGGCTGCAAGTGCTTTGGCTTGTTTTTCTTTTTCCTTTTAAAAGCTGCATCTACCTTGGGCATGATGAAGAGAAGGCAGGGTCAGGACAATGGGCTTCCCTGTAGGGGGCTGCGTTGCTGGTCCTCCGCTCATCTGCTGGAGGGCTTTCATTAGGTTATATTCACCTTGGGGCTATTGTACAAGCCTCTTTTTGAGTCTCTGCATCCAGGGCTTTGGGGTACACACCAAGGAGTGGAATTGTTGGATTAGACGGTCGCTCTGTTTCTAATTCTGTGAGGAGCCCACCACCCCCCCACACACACACATGGTTTTCCCGGCAGCTGCTGTACAGGGCTGCATTCCCACCAAAAGTAAAGGAGGTTCCCGTTTCCCACAGGCTTCCCCGTTACGAAACATTTTCCCAAAAAGGATTTGAACACAAAGAGGACGATCTCACGACACCCTCACCGGCTATTCCACAACTGACTAAGCAAAAAAGAGTGCCTGGTCCTTTTCATTTGCATTCACCTACGGCCCTCTCTGTGGTTGACTGCGTTGCCTTTTCATGTCCTTGGCCCTCGGTGTCCCCCTGCTCTTGCGAGCTCACAGGACTCTCTGCACTCTTCAAGGCAGTGAAGTTTGGGGTTGCCATATGTTAAACATTACAATAAATAGGTCATGTGTTGCCTCTCAAACTTGGGACTGCTTACACTGTACGACTTTAAAATTTTACTGTTCCCAGTGTGGTCTTTATTGCTTTTGTGCTCAGAAGAAGCTCCGAAAATTGAGTGCTTTATATTTCCTTCTGGTTCTGTTTTCATTGTTTCGGTCACATTTCCACTAAACTCGGGGTCTATTTTGGTGGATGGAGATTGGGAGGTCATCTTGATCTTATTTTTATCCTCTGTGGCAAGTTTCAACCACGTAACTTATCAAATAATCTGCCCCTCCCGGCACGCCTACTTTATTACAAATGGAGATGGGATCCATATTGGAGTCTAGTCGGGGATTTCCATTTCCATTGATAGCATTTCCGATCTTGTATAATCTTTTCTAACGTCTCACAAGGAAGGAACTGATCCAGATCATTATCCAATCTGTTCCCTCCAAAGCGATGCTCGCTATTCCTGCCTGATTGAACTGCAGGACCCTGGGGCCCTCCACCGCCTCTCCTCACATCTCACCGGACGGTGGTCGTTGGGTGGCGTCCAGATGGGTCTGACTCATAGTCACCCGCTTCTTCCTTACAACCGACCACTGGAATGGAGTAAAATGGCCATTAGCATCCAACGGCGCTCCCTAGGTTATTAGAATCGAGTAAGTGGCAGACTCGTGTATCAAGAAAGGAAATACTTCTGGCCTCGACCTCCCCGTCTCAGAGTGTGCATTTACTGCTCTGTGTGTTCACAGAGCTCAGTATCCCCCCAGGAAGAAGGAGCCAATGGCATGTACTCAGAGGCTTTCCACATACCTGAGTAGCTCTTTTCCTTGCCTGGCCTTGCCACATCATGAGACCCTCGCTGGGGTGGCCACTGTTGCCACTTGCCCTGGGACAGCTCTGTCCTTCCCTGCGTTCCCGTGGCCGACAGCCACAGGCTGTGCTGCCTGACCCGCTTGGCTCTGGCTGGCAGCTGAGCCAAGGGAGGGCACTCTTGGCGCACTCACCCACTCCCCTTCTGTCCTGCCACTGGGTGGCCACAGCAGAGTCTGGACTGCAACTCTGGTACCAGCACTCCCTCTTTCCCACCCTAGAGGCGGCTTTGGCTTCCCATCCTGGAAGCTTCCTCATCCCTGCTGATCCCCTCCCCCGACAGCCACACGTCAGTGAGTCACCCTCAAGTCGAATCTTTCCTGCTAACCAATTTTGAGCGTGTCCTCTGTTCCCCGCCACTCACACCTATACCACATACAAGAGGCAGGATTCTGGGCCCGTGGAAGTGGAAAGGTCACCACGGTGCAGTTATTGTCACAGGCAAGCGCGATCAATAGACGCTATTTGGGGGGACAAGGGAGAAGACAATAGCCATAGGTGGAGACCTTGACCTCGGTTCAGAGTGCAGCTCTCCCACGTCGGGGCAGGGATGCAAGTCCCTCCAGGGGAGTGGCATCGGAGAGTCTGGCGGAGGATGCCAAACTTGGACGTAACCATGAGGAAAGATCAGACAGGCCCTGGGCTGACTGCCTGCCAAAATGAAGAGATACACACTCTCCACCAGATCTACAAAGGAACCCGGAGCCAGCTAAGTTGGCAGTCATAATGTCCATGAAAATATATGCCCAGGTAAAGAAGAGCTGAGCCTTAGCAATGATCTGGGCTTATCTAACAAATAAAGAGGTAAGGTTCTTTTCTTGTGCAATGGTACATGGAACATGATAAGACATACGTTGAGCCGCAAAAATGAATCTCAGTGAATTGAAAAGGATGGAAACCATAGAGCGTGCGATCTTGCCACAGGAGCATTGAATAAGAATTCAATAACCACAGCTAGAAAAACCTTAGAAATCTGGAAGCTAAAACAATACAGTTCTAAGTAATTCATGGGTCAATGGCAAAAATCACAGGGTAAATGAATGTTTTTAAGTTAATGGTAATGAAAATAGAACATCTACTTGTGGGATGCAGCTAAAGCAGTGTTTAGAGGGTAAAGCATAGCTTTCAAGGTACATATTAAGCAAGACTAAAGTCTAAAACCAGTGACCTAAGAGCCCACCTTAAGAAGCCAGAAAAAGAAGGAAACAGTAACACGGAAGTATGTAGAAAACAGAATGTAAAGATCAGAGTGGGGAATCACAGATACGAGCAGAAATAGCGCCGCAACCATTTAGAGAACTATAAAAAGCAAGCACTGGTTCTTTGAGAACACGACCAAATGGACAAACCCTTTGGTAGCTGCTTTCCATTCGACTACTTGCTGTTCCCTGTTCACTCACTCATCCTTGGTTACGATTTTCACCTCACTGTTAGGTTTAGCACGCAGGTCTCTGCAGTACTGTTTGGCTTGACTTACGCTGTCTGAAGATTCCAGCCCTCCGCCGTACGCACTGGCCCCAGCCATCACACAGCCTCGCCTCCATGCTTTGTCTGGGTTGTGGCTCAGCTCCAGAACTTGATGGGCTCAATTCCTTGTAGTTACTGCCTATCAGGGAACAAGCTTGGACAGTAAGCTCCACGTGGGGCACTGAGTTTGGGGGTTTGGAAAGCATTCGGCTGGAGATACACAGAAGTCTGCTGGGACAGAGTGAGCCTGTGGCTCTGAAGAGAGGCACATCTGGACACGGCGGGCTGCGATGAAAGTCTATCAGTGGGTTTGTTTGATCTAGGAGATTGTAACCCACAAGTCCTTAACGTGATGCGGTTTAGAGGTATCTATGAGTCCACTGGAATTACGGGTAAGCTTCTAGGTATTTATGTGTTCCTAATTCTGAGGGAAGGATCCACAAGGCCCCTAAGCTTCCCAGAGAGGCTGGAAGTCTTACAAGGCTAAGGAATTATGGGGTGGGGCGAGGGCTTCAGGTTGAACCCAGAGGGCACGGTTGTCATTATTTGCTGGTGTCAAGTTGACTTCAACTCACGGCTCCCCCCACCCCCACCCATGTGTGTGGAACCCAAGGAGCCGCTGGGTGTTCGAGGCTGTGACTTTAAGAAGCCATCGTGTCAGGCCTGCCCCCGAGGTTCCCCTGGGAAGCCTGAACCACTAAACTTTCTCCGTCAGCTGCCCAGCATCGATCCACTGTGGCACCCAGGGTCTGTTCACCAAAATGTGCTCTACCTTTGGGATTAGAGACCTAGGGTATGGCATACGTTACATTTCATTTCTAAATCACCATCTGCGTTTGGAACAATCATGAAGCCCAAAACTTTCTACTCAACATTGGGAAAAATGTCCCCCACATGTGCTAGACTTCCCAGAATCGCATGAAAACCTGCACTTTTTTAGGCCTGGTAGTGCGGGCTCTCCAGTCCAAGTCGATAAGGTGGATTTTTCTCCCCACCCCACCCCACGGTCAAGGGAAGAGTCCCCCAAGCCATCTGTTTCTCTGAAGCCTGTCTCGTGGCCTGACTAACCATGGACAGACCTTGCTTAGGCCTGACTGACTTTACACAACCTCAGAACTCCTGATGCTGGCTATGTGGGGATCTGGCATTTTACAGGGACACCCCCACCCAATAAAGAGAGAGAGAGAGCAAGCCTTGGAGACACATAAGGCTTGGTTTTCAAGATGGCCTGTGAAATTCAGCCCCACAGGACGAGAACGTCCGCTTCGATGCACTATCACAAGAGGTTCAGACACAGCCTTGGAAAATACTTGATCTTTTCTTCCTCAAAGCTATTTGAGGAAAGCGGACCAAGAAAAAGAGGGGTTTTTTTTCCTTTGGCGTTCGGAAAACCTTTCAAAACCCGCAAACATGCCTGAGAAGAATTCTCTAGTCACATGGCTCAAACCACAATGTTCTTCCCAACCTACCTCTTGGGAGAGCCAGGAAAGAGCTAGCGAGCCAACTTGTATGCAGAGAACTCTGATGCCTGCGGCCTGGGAAACCTCAAACTACCATGCCTTGTGAGAAGGAGAAAGCTATGAATTACCAATTACCAAGAGGTTGCAGCGGGAGCCTGGTGGTGCAGCGATTACAGAGCGGGCTGTGACCCGCAGGGTCGGCAGTTGGAAACCACCAGTAGCTCCGAAAGGGAAAGACTGGGCTTTGTGCTCTTGTCGACAGTGGCGGTCTCGGAAGCCCACAGGGGCGCTAGGAGTCAGCATGGACTCGGCGGCAGTGAGGTTTTGTGAGATGAAATTAATCATCGAGCGGTACAAATGCCAGGCTAGACGGACGTCTTTATGTCCCAGGTTTCAAAAATGTGGTTCATAAAACGTTCGAACAATTTCAGTGATCATTCATAAAAGAATACATACATAGGGCTCTGATAACTCCCCGAAAAGCGCCCAGTCATATGAATCAGTGAGAGTATAAAAAGTAGCAAAACTCTAGGAAGGAAAACACCAATCTCATGCTGCTGGTGAAGTGTGTTCTCCACTGGGAACACACACACACACATCACACACACACACACACACCACACACACACACACACACCACACACACACATCACACACACATCACACACACACACCACACCACACACACTCACCACACACACACCACACACACACCACACACACACACACCACACACACACATCACACACACACACCACACCACACACACACACCACACACACACCACACACACACACCACACACACACACATACCACACACACACTCACCACACACACACCACACACGCACACACACCACACACCACACACACACATACCACACACCACACACACACACTCACCACACACACGCACACCACACACACACCACACACACAACACACATACCACACACACACACATCACACACACACACCACACACACACACATACCACACACACACTCACCACACACACACCACACACACACCACACACACACACCACACACACACACCACACACACACCACACACACACTCACCACACACACACACCACACACACCACACACACCACACACACCACACACGCACACCACACACGCACACCACACACACCACACACACCACACACACACACACACAGCACACACACCACACACACACACAACACACACACAACACACACCACACACGCACACACACACACCACACACAGCACCACACACACACCACACACAGCACCCATACACACCACACACACACACCACACACACCACACACACCACACACACCACACACACCACACACGCACACCACACACGCACACCACACACGCACACCACACACACCACACACACACACCACACACACACACACACAGCACACACACCACACACACACACAACACACACACAACACACACCACACACGCACACACACACACCACACACACACCACACACACACAGCACACACACCACACACACACAACACACACACAACACGCACACCACACATGCACACCACACACGCACACACACACACACACAACACACGCACACAACACACGCACACCACACACGCACACCACACACACACACACCACACACACAGCACACACACAGCACACACACAACACACACACAACACACACACCACACACGCACACACACGCACCACACACGCACCACACACACACCACACACACACCACACACAGCACCCACACACACCACACACACACACACCACACACACACACCACACACACACAGCACACACACCACGCACACAACACGCACACAACACGCACACCACACACGCACACACACACACCACACACACAACACACACACACACACACCACACACACACCACACACACACACCACACACACACCACACACACACCACACACACACACCACACACACACACACACACACCTCGGGCATTTTTCTCAAGCAATTTTTACAAGTCTCAGATAAACTGCCCCTATTTAATTCTAATTCTATTCATCTATCCTTAAAACAGAAACAAAACCTAAAATAAGGCTTATACAAAGATGTTCACTGTAGTATGGTTTGTCAAAGTCAAAAGGGTATCCAAGAAAGAAAAAAACAGATTTTATAGCATCTACTAGGGATAATATTTTGTTTGTTCATTTATTCATTCATTTACCAGGGAGCTCCCGAAAGAATTTAAGTTGGCTCATTTGATGACATATAATCATTAAAAAACATATTTGAAAAGAATGTGCAAAGTGGGCAAATGCTAATGAACTGTAAGAAGAAAGGTCGGGTATAGAATTGTGTGTATAAAGGCAAGATGGTAAGACCATAAAGAAACTGCACAGCCCACATGCTCACTGAAGACAAAGCAAAGGTGGTGAAGAAAGCTGATGGTGCCTGCCTATCAAAAGATATAGCGCGTGGGGTCTTAAAGGGCGGAAGTTAAACAAGCAGCCATCTAGCAGGGAAGCAACAAAGTGACCAGCCTGTGGGACAATAAGGTGTTGATGGGATCAGGTATCAGGCATCAGAAGACCCAAAACAATCACATTGATGTAAATGAGTGGGATCCAATGGAGACCCAAAGCCCATCTGTAGACAACTGGACATCCCCTCATAAAGGGTCACAAGGAAGGGACAAGCCAGCCAGGGTGCAATATAGCACCGACGAAACATACAACATTCCTCTAGTTCTTTAATGCTATCATGACCCCAGTTCTGCCTTCCAAATCCAGACCAGAGCATGCACACAGGTACAGATAAGAGCTCTCAACACACGGCATCCAAGACAGATAAACCCCTCAGGAACAGTAATGGGAGTAGTGAATCATGAGGGTAGGGGGAAGGTGAAGGGGAAAGGGGAACTGATCACAATGATTGAAGTACACCTCCCACCCCAGAGGGATGAAGAACAGAAATGTGGGTGAAAAGAAATAGGAGATGGTGTAAGATATGAAAAAAAATCATTTATTCAGGGTTCATGAGGGTGGGAGTGGGCTTGGGAGGGTAAAAAGAGGAGCTGATACCAAGGGCACAAGTAGAAAGAAAATGTTTTGAAAACGATGTGGTAAAAAATAAAAAGAAAGAAAATGATGATGGCAACACATGTACAAATGTGCTCGATGCAACTGATGTATGGAATGTTATAAGTTCTGAAAGAGCCCCCAATAAAATGATTTATATAAAAAAGGATAACAAATGCCCAGAAGGAGGAGCAATGCATCAAAGTATTGAGAATATTTGCATATGTACACACGCCTTTGCTGCAGATAACTGTGAACATGGTAGCACATACAGGGGGCAGAGTTATGAAAACTTCTCAGAGCTTGTAAGCAGCCGTCTGAGATGCAAACGCCGTTCTCTCCCAGTCTGGAGGAGAAAAGAGTGATGCAAACTGAAAGACACCTGGAACCAACTGGCCCAATGGGCCTCACACGCATCACCTTGTACAACCCTGAGGCCAGAAGAGCTAGATGGTGCCCGGCTAGATTACCAACTACTCTGAAAGGGAGCGCATTCGAAGGGCCTGGATAGAGTGGGAGGAAAGTGTGGCACAGAACTCAAAATCATAAAAGAGACCAGGCTTTCATGATTGGTTGGACAGAGACTGGTGGGGGCCCCAAGACTATGGCCCTTCGTAAATGTGTTGGACAGGGTTCTCTAGAGAGACAAAACCAGATTGCTAGTAATTATATATAAATATATTTATAAAGATAGATATATAATTCAAGAACTAAACCGTTAAATTATATACAGATAGCTAATACAAGAAATTAACAGTTAAATTATAAAGCAATGAGACACTAGCAGTCCTTTAAGGCTTGAGAGCCGCCAGTTGCCAGTCCCTTTCTGTAGAGAGAGCCGGGCTATATATACCCAGGCAGCAAACAGCAAGGCAGGTCACCAACTATCGGTCCCCAGCTCCAGAGACGAACATCCCAATCGTGTGGGATTAAAAGGACCTCGACTTACAGCGACACAGTCCACAGGTTAGGCATCCCACAGGTAGTGTACCCCTTTAAATTGAGGCACAGAATGAGCAAGGCGAGGCTCACCGAGCCATTTATCCCTCCGCCCTTCAGTTAATCCTACTTGTGTTTATCGGCCAGGCTGGCACAGTCAACTATCGCAGTCACCCTTCAGGACTAGAACTGAACCTGACCGTGCATCAGAATCATCAGCCGTTTGCCATCTCCAGGGCAGTGTTGACTCCAGGACCGAGGGTTAGGGAGGGAAGAGGACAGGAAACGGACACGCTGGGAGGGAGTGGGATAAGCAAGGATACCCTGAGGGGACTGAAATGGATGAGTTGAAACAAGATCTGCTGTTGTGAGTTCCCATGGAGTTGGTGGCGACCCACGGCGACCAACAGATCGAAGCACTGCCGGGCGGCGCCATCCTCACAATTGTTCCTGTGCTTGAGCTCATCGCTGTCGCCCCGGTGTCCATCCACCTCAGTGAGGGCCTGGCCCGTTTACAGCGCCCTTCTACGTTACCAAGCAGGCTACATGTGTAGTTGAATGTAAAACCACTGTAAACCTTCATCTGAACCACAATAAAAAGTTTTAAAAGGGTGAATGATATGCATAAGGTGGCCACATGGATCGTTCTTGTTAATTTTGTAAGTTTCATATGTTTATGTTATAACAAAATGTTTATATGAAAGATAGAGGTCTTTTAAAAATATTTGCCTTCTAATTGGAAATCCCCTTACAGAAGGGTCATAGGGAGGAGACGAGCCAGTCAGGGTGCAGTGTAGCAACGATGAAACATACAACTTTCCTCTAGTTCTAAATGCTTCCCTCCCCACTAACATGATATCAATGCTACCTGGCAAGTCTGACTAGACCAGAGGATGAACACTGGTACAGATAGGAACTGGAAACACAGGGAATCCAGGGCAGATGATCCCTTCAGGACCAGTGCTGAGAGTGGAGATACTGGGAGGGTGGAGGGAGGGTGGGATGGAAAGGGGGAACCGATTACAAGGATCTACATATAACCTCCTCCCTGCAGGATGAACAATGGAAAAGTGGGTCAAGGGAGACACCGGACAGTGTAAGATATGACAAAATAATTTTTAAATTATCAAGGGTTCATGAGGGAGGGGGAAGCTGGGAGGGAGGGGAAAAATGAGGAGCTGATACAAAGGGCTCAAGTAGAAAGCAAATGTTTTGAGAATGATGAGGGCAACAAATGTACAAATGTGCTTGACACCATGGATGCATGTGTGGATTGTGATAAGAGTTGTACGAGGCCCCAATAAAGTGATTTTTTTAAATGTTTGCCTTCATAGCTAAAGGTTTACACGAGGGTAAATCTTCGTACGGAGCCCCTGCTGACTGAAAACCGACGTGAGGGAAGACTTAAGAGAAAGAAATCAACATGGGGACTGACCTCACGCTACCTAAGTTTGTTTGTCAGGTATTGGGAGGCAGAGAGACAGACAGACAAAGGAGATTTGATATTTAAGTTTCTGGAGAAGGCAATGACATTAATGACCTAGGGAAACACTTGAGAAGGCCGAGGCATCTAATCTAGAAATCAAATAAGCTAGCAATGAACTCACGGCCACATGGCCACCTCATCTAGATGGTTGTGTCCTGAGCGTGCAGGGGTGAAGCTCAGGCAGACCGCGGGAGCGCAGGTGCCATCCCAGCCCACCGCAGCCAAGGATGCGTCAGGACAGAGCCAGCAACGCAAATGTTTGGATCTCCCGTGCCTAGAAAACTTACCACCTGGGTCGACATCTAGTGTGCGCACTAGCACTATGCAGAACCCCGAACTTCCATGA
Source organism: Tenrec ecaudatus (assembly GCF_050624435.1). Taxonomy (NCBI): domain Eukaryota; kingdom Metazoa; phylum Chordata; class Mammalia; order Afrosoricida; family Tenrecidae; genus Tenrec; species Tenrec ecaudatus. The sequence continues at coordinate 135,798,598 of NC_134541.1, forward strand.
GATGGAGCCAAACGGGGCAGGGAAACACACAGGTGAGCACACGCTCCCTGGATGTGGGGTTGTCAAAACGACATGAAACTCACCGCCACTGGGTCAGTTCTGACGCAGGGGGACCTTACAGGGTGGAGAAGAATGGCCTCTGTGGGTTTATGAGGCTGTAACCCTTTTTTTTGGGGGGGGGGGGGCTCACATGATTTATTGTTAACCTCTCGAAGTGGAAGAAGCCAGGTATTTGCCAATACAAGTTCAATTGATCCGATGGTGGCAAAGACCTAACCTCAACATGACAGACCGCTAGGGAGTCTGGGTAAATGTGGGGGGCGTCATCTTCGGGGGCTCCTTCCAGACCCCAGTCGGTTCTTCTCCAATGTCTTCTCTTGAAGTTGTACCTGATCCCATTACCAACTTTCATTCGAGTCCCTGGGGGAATGAGCCCATTCTGCTTTTGTCTCTTGGCTGGGAATCTCTTGATCCTGCCAGTCTTCTGAGAAGCCACTGTGAAGACAGAAGATCACCGCACTTGGAAAGGCGGAGAAATGGAGGGAAGGCGAAGAGGACAGAGTACGTTTTAGAAGCGAGCCTGTAGCGCTTTCCTGGAGAAGGCCTCGTCTTTTTCCTGAAGAGTGACTGGTGGTTTTGAACTGCTGACCTCCAGGTTTTCAGTCCAACACGTAACCACTGTGCCACCCGGGCTCCTGTAGGGTTGCCGGAAGCCCTCCATTTGTAAACAACGTGCCCTCTCTGGGAAGCACGGTGCAGCGCAGCACAGCGAAACGAGGTGTGCCTGCAGCTTCCACCGGGTAGGTCCCAGGGCGCTCCCAAACGTTCCAGGAGGCGGGGTTAAAGAGAATGGGAGGGGCTTCCGAACGCTGATGGGAACCTTCCTTTATCTTTTCCATGCCATTTTCCCATATGGTCAGCTCCATTCCTTGCGTTTTCCGTTCTCTGCAACGAAACTTCTTAAAGGTGTGAGAATAACTTGCTGCGAGAAAAACCAAAGTCACTTCGACAGCACATTTCACTCAGTCCGAGGGGCCATTTGGTTGTCTGAGGTTTGCTGAAGGCTCTAACGTAGCCAGGGCTCAGCTTTCCTTAGCCAGGAAAGCGAGGCTCATCTAAGCGAGGGTTCAGTAGCAAGGTCGCCATTGGATTTCAAGAGAGGGAAAAGCAGAAGTCAACAGGATCACTCCTAATGCTGGTGTCCATACACACGAGTGACAATCAGCTCTGAGAACCAATCTCCCACCCCATCCCAGTGAGTGCCTTCCCCAGGGATTGGGCAATGGGGGCATCAGGGTGACCCTTAAAATACATTGGAACACAGAAAAATCCCACTCCCAAAGAAAGCAGAAATAGTACAAACTAGGACACGTTAAGAATGGATCTAAAGGGGAAACCAGTGACAAGCTGAAACCAAACCGTGTCTGCAGCAGTTCACTTTCCACTTCCCCCGGGTGTGGCTCACATCCGTGTTCAGTGGCTTGAGAGAATTTGACAGGGGCGTAACCCATCGGAACAAGTGGATTTGAGGCTTTCCCCATGGGTCATCTGTAGCCTCTGCCAACCGAGTGTTCACAATGAAAGCTCTAGTCTCCTTCCCTCCTCTGATCTTGGGTTTTACCATTCTGAATCCTTGGATCTTTTGGTAAGATTTGCTTTGTATGAAATCCAGGATAGGTAAACCTATAGAGACAATTATTAGATCAACCGTTCCTTGGGGTTCCCCCAGGGGAGGTGAGGGGAACGGGAGATTTTAATAACAACAGGTGTAAGAATGAAGGAAATGTTCCCGAACTGATTGTGGTCATGATCACACAATTCCTTTTGATGTACTCGAACCACTGATGTATTCGATATATGAATCTATGTCAATAAAATGGCTAAATAAAAATACATGAGAAGACGCTGGGGAAAGAAGCACCCTACAAAGTGAATTCATCTCAACTATAAAATTATTTTCTTATTATAAACAAAGACACACACTAAGGAAAACCTTTGCATGATGGCAACATACATACAGATATGCCTGACACAAGTGATGTACGGATTGCTTTCATTGCTGCAAGAGGCCCCAACAAAATGAACTTAAAAGAAAAGGGAAACCCCTTCAGGATCCAAATGGCACGTCCCGGTTTCCTTAGTCAATCTGAAATAAAACACAACAAAAAACACTTACCCTTCGAGTGTTCTCGAGGATTCTCGGATCAGGTTTTCCGTAGTTGGGAGGGTTGGCATAGGGGTCGTAGCCGAGCTTGGCAAGCATGGGCGCAATCGCTGGCATGTCCTGGAGGACGTCTGGAGGAATCTTCCCGACCCACTTGGACAGCGCGCCCACGTTGACCGGCTTGATGACTTGGTCTGTGGATCTCTCCACTCTGAAAACAACCAGCACAGGGTGAGGGCCTGCGCGTAGCCACCGGGGAACTAGAGATCATTTGGGAGGAGTTCAACAACTGTGTCTCGGTGTGCGTTACACAATTGATGTGTGTATGGATTGTGATGAGAGTTGTATGAACCCCTAATAAAACATTTTAAAAAAACAACAACAACTGTGTCTCGATTTTAAAGCCGTTGAGAAAGAGGACCCCTCAGGGCCTTCTTCACGCCTCTGACCAGACTTTTTCCTTCTTTCTCTCTCTTTTCTTTCTTTCTTTCTTTCTTTCTTTCTTTCTTTCTTTCTTTCTTTCTTTCTTTCTTTCTTTCTTTCTTTCACATGCGAAGTTGGACAGGCATTGTGAGCAGCCTCCGATTTCTAGAAAGAGGAAAATGGATGGGCTGAAAACATCTGCACACAATGTGCTGACACTCTCATTGCAAAATCCAGAAAAATGAGGCTTAAAAAAAAAAGATAAGGCTGTTTAGGAAAGGAGTCAGCCAACTTAACTGAAACGCCTCCAAAAATAAACAAACAAAAAGATAGATGGATAGATGACGTCAGGAACGGATCGAGGGGTACCTACTACACACTTACTACCGTTCGGTTTCAGCCCATCGAGATCTAGTGGGCAGAGAGTGCTCTCAGAGGGGTTCCAAGACGAATCTTTATGGAAGTGGCCTGCACCTCTTTCTCCTGCGGAGCAGCTAGTGGGTTTGAACTGCCAGTCTTTCTGTGAGCTGCCAGTGCTTGGCTACTGTACCGCCAAGGCTTCTTAGCCAGAGGGTGTGTGATGACGCCAACGGAGCAGAAATGTTACTGGAAGAATCTGGACAGCGGGTATCACTATTTTTAATTCTCTTATACAGTTGAAAGTTCTCAGAATAGAGTATTGAGGGGGAAACAGCCAGTCCTAAATCTACTAAACGAACAAAATACTCCTCTATAGACACCCTAAAGGAAACAATTTCCCAAAGAAGGAGAAGAAGTGCTGTTTTTGGTTTTTTTTCGATGTCTATGGAGGAGAATTAAAAATAATGGGATATTGGCACGCCGGGTCGCTGTCCGGTCCTGAGAGGGGCTTGCTTTGGTCTTGGGTCCTTAACAAGCCTCGTTCGCAATCCCTCCATAGCTGATCTAGGTTCCCCTGGCCGTTTGGTTGCCCTCATTTATAGCTTGCAGCGGAGTCCATCCTGGAACAGTCTGGAGAATTTTTCTTTGATTTTGAGGCTCCCAGTCCTGGTGGCATAGTGGTTATGTGTTGGGCTGGCATTTTTATGACCGTCAAGAGCATGTCCTGTACCATGCTACGCCTGGCAGCGCAATGGCTTTGTATACAAAAGGCTGGACATGGGAATTCTGCCTAAGGGGTGAGGCGGGCGCTGCTGTGTTCACCGGGATCTTTAACTGTATTGTAACCTCATGGGACCACAGATGTGTGTGGTCGGGTGCTGCCTAAATGGGCATGATCAGTGCAGGACTGTCTGGGAGCTCTCATTGAGCTGACCATCTGTATCTGAAACGGTCATTCAAAGGGCCCCTCCAGCAGCAACAGATGAGATGTCCCCTTCAGCTTTTCCCGCAAGCTCATTGGCCACATTCTCTTCCCCCATTTAAATATTCCCCCAGGATTCCACTGTGCCCCTGCTTGCCCCCCTCTCTCTATTCTCTGTTTGTTAGTCTTTAGCCCTGTGGGTTTCCAAGACTGTAAGTGTCTATGCGAGTGGAAAGCTCAGTCTTTCTCCTGCAGAGCTGCCAGTAGTTTCAAACTGCTGACCATGTGGATCAAAGCCCACTTCTTTAACCACATCACCACCAGGGCTCCTAGCTTGTCCAGCACCATAGCCTCCCTGGTAGCATAGTGGTTATGAGTCTACTAACCACAGGTCAGCCGTTTGAGCCACCAGCCTATCCATGGGAGCAAAGAGGAGGCTTTCTACTCCCTGTCCTGTAGGGTCGCTATGAGTCGGAATCGCCTCAGTGACAGTGAGTTGGCGTTAGTATTTGTCTAGGACGGTGTGTTTACATTGCAACATGATGGTGAATGGCATTTCCTGTTCACCCGTGGAAGTTTCACGCATTCAGGTTTGTATGATCAGTTGTGTGGCCATTGTGCCTTGGTGTCCTGCCACCCACAAGGATGGGGCAGGAGAAAGGAGGCTCTCCACACGTCCCCCAACCAATCAGCCAGCTCCAGTCGGATGCCCTCCTCCCCTTTCCTGTTGCCAGAATCTCGGTTTGAGTCACCATCATTTCTCAGCCAGATGAACAACAAACGCCTGCTCATCTCCCTGCATCAAAACAGCTGGTCTTCTGCCCGGCTAAGCACCACTCCACCAGGTGGTAAGGGGCCGCTCTGTGCTGTTTTTATCTTAACATCACCCGCATCTGGCACAGCGGCATATAAAAGATGCTCGATACATGCTTATTAAGGGAGTCGATGAAGGACTGAAAGCAGCTGCCGGTAAGAGAAGCTTCCATTAGTTTGCATAAACACGCTCGGGAGAGGTCAAGGACATGTCCTCATCATAAGAGCACAGCTCACTGACAAATAAGATGAAAAGACTTCCCAGCATCCAAGTGCTCACTTGCAGGACACTTACTGTGGAGACGGGAATTCCAGAGAATGGGAGTTAGCAATAGAGAGGAACTGGCCCAGGAAACCAACTAACCAACCTTCTGGTAAACAAAGACGACTGCTTTCTGTCCCTTTTGTGCCAGTCGCTTGGCATCTGAGATCTCATTTAACCTTTAAAACAACTTTCCAAAAATCAAACTCTGCATTGAGTTGATGCCGACTCATAGCGACTCCATGGGACAGGACAGAACTGCCTCTATGGGTTTCTGACCCTGTAAACAGTTTACAGTAGGAAGTCTTCTCTTTCTCCCTGGAGCTGGCTGTTGGTTTTGAACTGCTGACCTTGCAGTTAGCAGCCCACCATGTAACTACCATGTTCCTAAAACAAGCTTCACTCCCTGCTGACTCATAGCGACGCCATGTGGGTTTCTGAGACTGTAACTGTGCATGGGAATGAAAACCAGTCTTTCTCCCGAGCAGCTGCTGGTGGTTTTGAACTGCCAATCATGTGGATTGCAATACCTAACCACTACACCACCAGGTCTCGTCCAAAACAGCCTTAAGAGAAGGCATTATCAGTTCTCATTTCTCCAACGTGGAAATGGAGGTCCAGAGAAGGGGAGAGGTTTGCCCCAGGTCACAGAGAGTCTGAATCTGAACCCAGGTCTGCCTGTCTGTCCATCCAAGGTCCCCTTTCTTTTCGAACTACCACTGACAACTTCCACCTTGGTCATAGGTGCTTTTGCATTTTGTGTGACCTGGAAAGGCCCGGCCACGTGACCTACATGACTCAAGAGGTTGACAACAGAATACACACCCATATGCACTGCACTGAGAGCAGACCCACATGGTGCCCAGCTGCTGACGCCAATCAATGGCTGGGAGGAAAGGCCAGGGTCCTAGCTATGTGTCGATGCTCAGGGTGTAAGTGCTCCTGCTGGGGCTGATATCAAGCCATCAGCATGACCTCACTGCCTAGGAGCTGGGAACTGGTGTACACATGGGTTTCTGGAGCCCTGGTAGCGTAGTGGTTCCGTGTTGGGCTGCGAGCCACACGGTCAGCAGTTCGAAACAACCAGCAGCCCCACGGGAGAAGGACTGGGCTTTCTACTCCAATAGTCTCAGAGAGTCTGTTAAAACCAATACACAGGCGCACCACACTGCCTTTCTAACATCCCCCGAATCTTGACTTCTGCAAGGCCTTGGCATTAAGCAGTTGGGGTCACACACAGGGGCCCTTGGATGTCATGACCGGACGTTAGCTTGATCTTAAAAAATGATGGGGAGTGACTGATGGGCAGAGCTGGAAGAAGAGACTGAGCATTCACGGGTCAGACAGGGTGAGACAGGAGGGAGAGGGGAGCGCGTGTGGCCCAGGCTGGCCAGCCACACACGCCTTCCGTTCATCCAGTCACCCTCTCAGGGCCCTAGTCCGCACCAGCGTCAGCTCTCAGCGCTCACCGGTCCTCTTCCCACGGACACTGCCCTGTTCTAGGGCCCACGCTGCACTGGGGTGTGGGGAGAAGACAGGCTTGGCAGCGTTCTTTGCAACACGGCTTCAAGTAGCGCTGGTGGCACTGAGAGTTGGGCGCCAGGTTCCGATGGATAGGTCCGCCGTGTGAGCCTGCCTAGCCCTCCGTGGGAGAAAGATGTGGCAGGCAGTCTGCTTCCAGAAAGACTGACAGCCTCAGGAACCCTCCAGGGCAGCTCTGCTCTGTCCCACGGGGTCCCCAGAACTCAACAGCTGTGTGTTGGTGAGTCTGGGGGTGGAGCGTTGGAACTGAGAAGATGGCTGGCCCTCAGACAGCAGAGACCATGACGTGAGTGAGTGAGGACCTGCCGTCTTAGGAAAGCCCCGTCCCAAAGCCAGGGCTAGCTGGAGTGGAAGGATGTTGGAGAGTGGAGTCAGGACCTGACCCCTCACGAAAACCTTGTCTCACAGTTGACCGTGGCCCCGATCTGACCTGCTACCTGTTTTTGTAACTAAAGTTTTATTGGGACACAGCCACACGGTTGGCTTCTGTATGCTCCGTGGGTGCGTCCACTCTATAGCAGCAGGACTCGACAGTGGCAGCTGACACCACGCGGCCTGCAAAGTCCCGACTGGCCCTTGCTCAAAAGGATAGGATTCCTAGAGGGAAATGGGGAGGTGTGACACCAACTAGTTCTCACCGGACCCTGGAGTCTCAGCTTGACCTCAAAACAGAGCCCCTGACACACACACCCCCAACCCCGCCGGTTCATGTGCCCCCACAGGGCAGACGCAGTCCTGGGAAGCAGAGTTGGTGAGTTCTGTATCCCATCACCACCCCTCCCCCTCACTGTTGGCAAGCGCCCGGGCTCCTTGCACTATGCAGCAGTCAGAGTGACAGCAGCCACCACCCCCCTTGAGGAGTGGGGCCCCTGCCAAAGTCCGGCACTGCTGAGGTGAACATAATCCCCAAGATCCTCATGCAAGCATAGATTTTTCCATGAGTGTCAATTAAACACTACAGCCATGCTTGCTGCCAAACCACAAGCCTGAATTATGACCCACAGCGATTGCGAGGGGAAACCTAGTAAGTCCTCCGGATGGAAGTGTCAGGGCTGGGAGGGACAGGCATAAAGAATCGGGCTGAAGGCCAGTATGTTACCTGAACAGTGAGGGAGAAGACGGTAACAGCACAGGATGAGTCCCCGTTCGACGCCGCGCACAGTCTCAAGATGCACCATCCGAAAACATTAAGGTGCGCCCTGTGGAAGAGGGCTGAAAAACGTAATCTCAACAGACATGCAAAAGCCTGTCCCATGCTGTGTTATCTTATGCATATACATGCACCGCGTTATCAGACTGCCAACCATGTCTGTGGCCTGGCTAAGCAGTGTTTGGGCCAGGGCCGGACTAGGCAGCCCCCATCTCCTCTCCAGCTCCTCAGGAGGATAGGACTTCAAGGCCCCCATTTCCAGCCTCTCGGGAGGATAAATGACCTATTGCAGTAGGCATCTTCTGCCCCAACATTCCAAGGAGCTGATGTCTGCAGACCAAGGTTGGGCAGCCCCTGCCCCAGCGCTCCAGGGAGTAGGTTGGCAAACAACAAAGGCACTTCCCAGGGATGGCATCGTGATTCAAGGTCCTGCAGCTGCAAGCGAAAACTCTCCCTTCTTGTTGTCAATGTACACCTCCCTAGCTCAGGCCCTATGAAGCTCCCACCGCCTCACCGACAAGCTGCGATTTCCCTGACCCAACTCGTTGGGTCTCGGAATCCGCCGGGGAGCTCAAGATGCTCCTGTCCCTCTCTCTGCTCTCCCTTCCCCCCACCCCGGGAGCTCTTTCCCTGCCCTAATAAAGCCGCTCTCAACCTCACGTTCCTTGTCTCAGTCCTACCTCCGTGTTCCGTGTCTCTGTGTTGACCTCTCAAGCAGGGTGTTTCCTTTCTTCAGGTCTCGGCATTTACTATGCCTGTCCTGTCAGCCCGTGAAATTGAGGGGAAGGAAGCACAGGCCCACGAAGGGGATCTTTGTCTAGAAGTCTAACTGCCAGTTGACGCGAGCTCGGCAGGATCCCACCCCCACCCCCGCCCCGGTCTGCTATACCCACAGCCCTCCCCGTCTCCGTCGAAAACAACTCCATTCTTCTGTTTACTCGAGATAAATGAAAGTAGAATTTTCTTTAACTGCTCTTTCTCTCCCACCCCACATCCAATTTGCCAGGAAAGCTTGTGAACCGTGCCTTCAAAACACACCCACATTGGGCTCCTCAGTCACGCCACTGCTGGACCCCTGGTCTGAGTCAACATCCTCACTCACTGGGTCTCTTCAGGTCTCCTCTCCGGGTCCCTGGAGTGGGACGTCACGCTTGGTAAAGTCGAGGGGCAGTGAAAACGAGGAAGGCCCTCGCTCGACGAGATGGATGGACACAGTGGTTGTAAGAAGGGGCTTGTCCGTAAGAACAACTGGACAGTGTGTCCTTCTGTTGTCCATCGAGTCGCTGTGCCTCCGCACTCACTCGATGGCCCGGAACAACGGCAAGCCCTTCTAGGAGGCCGTCTCAGCTCTCTAGTGCTGCGAGCACAGAAGGACCACAGGGGAGTGGCTTCAACACATGAACTCTCCTCACAGGCTAGGAAGCTAGAAGTCTGCACGCAGGGCGCGGACTCTGGGAAAGGCTCGCTCTCTCCCCACCCCCACCAGCTCTGGGGAAGGTGCTTGACTCCTTGAGCTTCTGCTCTGGGGGATCAGGTGGCTTCTGGCTCTCTTCTCCCACCTCTGCTCTAATCACTGGCTGTTTAAATCGCTTCAGAATCTCAGCAGAGATTGATTGGAACCACACTGACTCATGAACATATCCAAGACGGTCCGTTCCCCAATGGGATTATAGCCACGGGTAGAGAGGATATGCACAACACATAATTTGGGGGAACGTAATTCAATCCATAACATTGGTCTCCCTCCTTCTTCCATGACACCACTGTGGCCTAGCCTTTAAAAAAAGACAAGTCAGGCCCTGTCACTGCTCTCCTCCATCTGGAAAGGAGGAGAGGGAACTCGAGAAGCTATGGGGATCCTTTTGCAACACCCCCCCCCCACGGAAACGGACAAAGCGCCCCAAGATGACCAAACCCAGACCCAATCCCACGAACAACTTTGATCGCAAAGCTAGACGACAAAGTTGTCCCACAAGTCCCAAAACGCAAGCAGCGGGCGAAGATATCCAGCGAGAGTGATCTCAATTCTACCTACAAGGCTAAGCGTTTCTTTGCAAGGGAAGGCTTGGAAGGAAGTGGCAGGGCGGGTGGGGGGGCAGACTGGGCCCAGGAGACCACCAAAGAGGCCACAGCTCTCTGTGTTTGAGACTCTCCCTCTGTAGACTCAGTGCCGTCGAGTCGAGTCTGACTCAAAGAGACCCGAGAGGACAAAGTGGAACTGGCCTGTGGGTTTCTAAGGCTGTAACTTTTTCTAGAAACAGAGAGCCTCATCTTTCTCCTGCAAGGTGGCTGGTGGTTTCAAACTGCTGACGTTGCAGTTAGCAGCCCAACCCACAGCCTACTACACCACCAGGGCTAAGAGGGGTTTCCCCCGAACCAAAAGCAGGCTTAGGAGAATAGCATCCCTATGCACCCTGGAAGCCACCAGAAAAGCAAGCCCGTAAGATGCCAAGTGTAACTCACGATGTCAAAGTAAGCTCAGATATTCAAAAACACGAAGCAAGACATAAAAGAGGCATGCATGAGGTGACAGACCTCAGAAAGAAATAAAACTATCATTTCAGAGATGAAGATTAAACTAGGAGGGGGGCGAGCGCTAATTCCCTTAAAAGGAAGGGAAGATGAACTAAACCGCAGGGGCCGAGCCTGTAAACTGTGTTCAGCTGCAATCTGGAAGCGAAATGATAGGAGCAGAACACCAACACTTCACAAGAGTCGCCTAACTGACACAACTGGGCACGGGGACCCCCAGCGGTGACAGGCACAGAGAGCTCTACCTGGCAGCTGATGAGGGAGGCGCCTGCCGATTTGCATTTCAGAGGAAATGTTGAGCAATTAGCCCTCCGTGCCTAAAGTGCCTGATGTTTGCCATCAGCAAAATTCAGACTGCAAATAACATCACAAGGGGTAGAGGCCCTGGGTGTTGTTTTTTCTGTTTTGTTTTTAATCACAATATGTGGTAAAGAAAGGAAGGGAGAGCTGTGTAACCTGGAGGCTAAAAGAAACTTTTGTAGGACGTGTCCAATTATTTAATCATTCAGTTGGAACATAGTGTCGCTGGATGCACCTTGGGGTGATAAAACTACACCCCAGCTTTTGACAACTCTCTGTGCTCTTGCTTTCTCCCCTGCAGCATTGACTGCTTCTTGACCCCCTGTCCAGTCTCTCTGGGATGGCTCTCTATTGCTAATGCAGGTCCCAGGAAGACAGGCTTGGTCTGGCTCTCTGCTTGGTCAACCACTGCAGCCCCAGGGTGTGGCGCGGGCCTGCCACAGGATAGCTACTTGGGAAAAATCATCTTTACTCGAGATAAGCCACGTTCCCCCTATTCCTTCTGTACCCGAGTTTTCGCTATGGATGGCAACTGACTTTTTACTAAGAGCCGTGTCTGCACGCCATGCTATGACCCTCTGGTCCTCCTCCTTCCATTCATTGACGCAGCCAACGATGTGGCCTCATTGTTCTCTCATCTGTAGAACACAAATGATTTGGTCATCATCAGCCTTTGACATACTGGGGAAACTGTTTATTATTTTTTTCTTTGTGATGTTAACATCTATATGCCTAAGAAAATACGCCTGAGGTTTCCTTTCCCTGTAATTTCTATCGGGTTTTACAATTAAATGATGGCTTCATAAAATGACTGGAAGGGCTTGCCATCTTTTCCCCATGCTCTAAAATAGTTCGGAGTACTGAGTCCACCTATTCTTTCTAAAGGTTTGAAATAATCCCATTGTGAATCGTGTGGGCCACTGTAAATGGCCTCTCTTCAAAACCTTTTTCAATCTCTCTCCCCATTTTTTATTAAAAGATCATTTTCTTGGGGGCTCTTACAGCTCTTATAACAATCCATACATCAATTGTATCGGGCATATTTGTACATATGTTGCCATCATTCTTTTCTAGACATTTACTTTCTATTGAGCCTTTGGTATTTTTCAATCTCCTTGATGCTACTTAACTTTTTCAGCTCACCGCCTCGCTAGGAAATCCATTTACGTGGTCTCTCATTTCGAAATGCATTACAAATGAACTTTCATGGAGTGAGTCTCACAATACCTCTTTTAGCTTCTCTAACACCTGTGGCGGTTTCTCCTTTGTCATCCCGTATCTGGTATATGCCAGGTGGGTTTAAGAGAGTGAATCAGAGGCCTTGGGACTGGGGTCCCAGTTCATAGACGCATGGGTTTAATCTGAACAAAATGTGTTTAAAAGCACAACTCTGCCATCGGTGGAAGGCTGCTGACAAGTGGTCCCAGTTAAACCCGTCTTCGTCTCACTGGGGCTCTGCAAACCAAATGGACCATCGACAGAGTGGCTTCTGCGGGGATCTGCTGCTGGGGTTCTTGATGTCAGGTGCTGTCAAGTCGGTTCCAACTCGAGGCAACCCAGCGGCCGACAGAACGAACACACTCCGGTCCAGTGCCGTCCTCACCGCTGTTTGAGGCGCTCGCTGCAGCTGCCGTGTCCTCATCCGAGCGAGGAACCTTCCTCTTTCTCGCTGTTCGAGTCAGCTCAGGAAGTCCTTTGAAAGCAGCCTAGTGAGACTGAGAATGTAACTGAGATAACTAGTGTGCAGCCATCCACTGGCGGTCAAGGTGCGTTTGCGCATGTTTTCTTTGGTAAACACTGCCTGTGTGAACTGGAGCCCGAGACCCCAAGTGCCTCTTGACTTGCCCTCTGTAGTGGTTACATCATCTGGTGTCTACTTGAGACGATAAAGAGCAAAGAGGTGGAGTTTAGCCTGTCAATCAGGTCGCAGCTTGGTGACCTCCTTTGGAGTTGGAGATAAAAAAGCTTGCTGGAGACGGGACACACAGACTCTCCCTGCGGGACATTCCTGTTGACAAGCCAGATGAAGCTATACTAATGGAGCCAGTCTTGGTGCTGGAGGAGCCATGTGGAGACCCACGCCAGTGCTGAGATGCTTCCAGCACCACTGGATCCACAAGACTCTCCACCCATTGTGCTGTGAGCTTCCTGCATTCGGTGTCATTGCATGGGTTGCGTGATTCTAAAGAGGAACTTATAGACTTGATTCAGACATATGGGCTAATATCGGACTTATGCACTTGATCTGGACTGGGCTGGGATGGTTTCTTAATATACAATTGCTCTTTATATAAAGCTCTCTCTTACACACATGAGTGTCTATGAATTTGTTTCTCTAGTCAACCCAGACTAACACACCCTTGTACAGAAAAGCTATTATTAAAGTTTCTTTTTTAATTGACAAGAGAAGTGATTGGCAATATTGATAAGAGAAAGGCTGTCAAGAAGAAAAAAAGGCCAAGTCATAAGCACATGTTAGAGAGAACCAAGCAGCTTGTGGGAATGAATGGCTGGGCCTGAGAGCCCAGGACCACCGTCTCGGTGGGGTACCAAGGTCACTTGGCATACCGACGTCCACAGAGACGATGTTCTACATCTTACTTGGTGAGTCGCAGCTGGGGTCTTAAAACTGCATGGGCAGCCATCGAAGGTCCAAATAATGGTCTTTCCCAGTCCAGGGAAAAGAAAAGTGATGCCCATCGAAAGGCACATAGAAGCAGTTTGTCTGAGGAGGCCACGCAAAGACCAGTCTCCACAACCCTAAGGCCAGAAGGACCACATGTTCCCTGGCTACCACTACCCAAAGCTCCCGACAGGGTCACTGGATAAGAGCAGGCCAAGGTCACTGGATAAGAGTGGGACAGGGTCACTGGATAAGAGTGGGACAGGGTCACTGGATAAGAGTGGGCCAAGGTCACTGGATAAGAGGGGGCCAAGGTCTTGGATAGGAGTGGGAGAAAAGCATATTACACCTCCTAGGGGACATGTGACAGCATCTCCTCAGTTTGAGTTGCCACAACTGAGAGGAGAGGCGGCTGCTACCAACATCTAGCAGGCAGAGGCAATGTCCAAGACAGCTGTCCCCAACCCGTCTGCTTTCTTTTGCCTAACAGCTATGAGTCTGTTTCAAAGCCCTTTCTGTTTGGGGTCTCTATCATTTACAGAGGACGCTAATCCAAACAAAGACAAGATCTCATCTCTAAACTTTTACCATCCATTATCATCTCCCTCAAAGAGAGTATGAATCGTGTTATGAATTGCTCTCCTTGCTCTGCTTCTCTTTGTTCTTCACTGACAGCAGGCCGGAGATCCAGCTTTCCCTCCATGCTGTCTCCCTTTACCACCTGCTCTGCGCGAGTAACTGTAGCCTTTGTTTATTCAAGTCCCCTTCCTCCAGCTGCGAGCCCTCAGCCACTTATCTGTTCTGACTTGTAAGAGAAGCGCACCTATTTCCAGCACGCCAACGTGTTGGAGGAACGGCTCGAATTTTTCAAGATCGGCCACCTCCTTCACAGAAGACAAGTAGCTCAAGGTAGAAAGCCTTGTTCTCTTAAGAGTTATGTGGGAAGGTGAACAAGCGGCCATCTAGCTCAGAAGCAAAAAAGCCCACATGGAAGAAGCACACCGGCCAGTGAGATCACGAGGTGCCAAGGGACCAGGTATAAGGCATCATGCCAAAAAAAAAACCAAAACAATGATATAAGTGTGTGTATGTATGTGTATATATGTGTATATGTATACGTGTATATATATACCATATTAAATGAAGGGGGAAGTGTAGAGTGGAGACCCAAGGCCCAAGTGTCGGCCAATGGAGATCCCCTCATAGAGGCGTTTAGGAGAGGAGATGGGTTAATTAGGGTGCGAGGTAGTACCGATGAAGAACACAGCTTTCCCCCAGATCCTGGATGCTTCCTCCCCCCAACTACCATGATCCGAATTCTACCTTGCAGGCCTGGATAGGACAGAGGCTGTACACTGGTACATATGAGGGCTGGAGGTACAGGGAATCCAGGGTGGATGATACCTTCAGGACCAAGAGTGTGAGGGACGATGCTGGGAGAGTGGAGGGTGAGTGGGTTGGAAAGGGGGACCTGATTACAAGGATCCACATGTGACCTCTTCCCTGGGAGAGGGACAACAGAGAAGTGGGGAAGGGAGACTCCGGAGAGGGCAAGATATGACAAAATAACGAGGTATAAATTACCAAGGGCACATGAGGGAGGGGGAAAAGGGGAGGGAGGGGAAAAAAAAAAGAGGACCTGATGCAAGGGGCTTAAGTGGAGAGCAAATGCCTTGAGAATGATTGGGGCAGGGAATGTGATAAGAATGGTGATAAGAGTTGTATGAGTCCCTAATAAAATGTAAAAAAAGAAAAGAGGAGAAAAAAAATGATTAGGGCAAAGACTGTACAGAGGTGCTTTATACAATTGATGTATGTATATGTATGAACTGTGATAAGAATTGTATGAGCCCCTAATAAATTGTTAAAATAAAAAAAAAAGAGTTATGTGGGGGTGGGGGGAAGGAATATTTTAAAGCTTTTAAAATTCTTCTGGGAGGTTCTACTCTGAACATGTAGAACCCAAAGGGGAGCTGGTGGCACAGGGGGTAAACTATTGGGCTGCTAATCACGAGGTGGGCAGTTCAAATCCACCAGAGAAAGATGAGACTGTTCGCTCCCCAATAGTCTCACAAATCCTATGGAGCGGTTCTAATCTGGCCTGTCGGGTCTCGAAGAGCCGGAGCCAGTTCCATGACAGCGAGTGAGCAGAGCTCAGATAATCCAAGCTCGCACGAAGCCAGGCGATCGTCGCCTGCTCCTAATATTCCTGTCACCGTGAAATGTCAGGAAAATTCCATGTGGATCGTGAACTATTTTCTGGCCACTACTACCTGATATTATGAGCATTCTGAATTTCCCAAACTAAATGCCACCATGGAAATGTACATTTCAATAGTCTGAATTTCATAGACAACTCTTCTGTGTAGCAGCAGCAGCTTGTGCGTAGTCTTCGCTTCATCTTTCCTGGCTCTGGGTCTGATTTCTGATGATTCCCTGCTTTGCTGAGCAGGAGCTGGGTCATGTCGGTGCTCCTGTTCTTCGTTCCCCTGTCCTTATCACCTCAATTACCCTTTCCATCCCACCTGTTTGCTACCTCCTTTTCTGCCTCTAAGCATGCATCCGTCTTCTCTGTATTGTGGTTCATGGGCTTGTTCTGCTTAAGGACTCCCACTGTATTTTGTTTTATTTTGTTGCTCTCACGTTTCAAACAAGTACATTTGTTCACTGCCTTGCTTTTTATCTCATTCCCTCAGACTTGAGAGCTCCTCAGTAGGTCTTTTAGTATTGCTATTCTTTTTGTTGTTGTTATTTTCATGGATTGGTTTCAGGGAATTTTAATAGTATCTTACTGATCTTAAAAGCAGACACATTAGAATTAAGGTTGCAGTTGGACATTGGGCTTCGACTCAAGTACTCCCTCAACACAAGATCGCTTTGTTCTCATACTCGGCATTCGGTGACGCTCACCTTCCCTACACAATTGCTGAAGACAAAATGTGTGCGTAAGCAAATGTGGTGAAGAAAGCTGACGGTGTCCAGCTATCCAAAGATATAACATCTGGGGTCTTAAAGGCTTGAAGATAAACAAGCGGCCATCTAGCCGAGAAGCAATAAAGACCACGTGGAAGAAGCACATCAGCCCATGTGATCATGAGGTGTCAATGGGATAGGGTATCAGGCATCTAAGACCCAGAACAAAATCATACTCAATGTGAATGGGGGTGGGGGTGGCATGGAGTGGAGACCCAAAGCCCATCTGTAGACAACTGGACATCTCACAGAGGAGTCACAGGGAAGAGATGAGCCTGTCAGGGTGCAGTAAAGCATGGATGAAACACACAACTTTTCTCTAGTTCTTTTTTTTTCATATCGTTTTATTAGGAGCTCATACAACTCATCACGATCCATACATCCATCCATTGTGTAAAGCACATTTGTACATTCATTGCCCTCATCATTCTCAAAACATCTGCTCTCTACCTAAGCCCCTGGCATCAGCTCCTCATGTTTCCCCTCCCTTCCTGCTCCCCCCTCCCTCATGAACCTTTAATAATTTATAAATCATTATTTTCTCATATCTTGCCCTGTCTGACGCCTCCCTTGACCTACTTTTCTGTTGGCCGTCCCCCAGGGAAGCGATCACAGGTAGATCCTTGTAATCGGTTCCCCCTTTCCAACCCACTCTCCCAGAATTGACACTCACACCCCTGGTCCTGAAGGGATCACCGGCCCTTGATTCCGTGTTTCCAATTCCTATCTGTACCAGTGTATATCCTCTGGTCTAGACAGATTTGTAAGGTAGAATTGGGATCATAATAGTGGGTGGGGGGAAGCATTTAGGAACTAGAGGAAAGTTGTATTTTTCAATGTTGCTACATCGCACCCTGACTGGCTCGTCTCTTCCCGAGACCCTTCTGTAAGGGGATGTCCAGTGGCCTACAAATGGGCATTGGGTCTCCACTCTGTACCCCCCCACCATTCACAATGATATGATTTTTTTGTTCTGATGATGCCTGATACCTATCCCTTCGACACTTCGTGATCGCCAGTGTGCTTCTCCCATGTGGGCTTTGTTGCTTCTGAGCTAGATGGCTACTTGTTTACCTTTAAGCCTTTAAGACCCCAGACGCTACATCTTTTGATAGCCGGCCACCATCAGCTTTCTTCACCACATTTGCTTATGCACCCATATGTCTTCAGCTATCGTATCAGGGAGGTAAGCACACAATGGTATGATTTTTGGTTCTTTGATGCCTGATAATTGATCCCTTCGGCGCCTCGTGATCATGCAACAGGCTGGTGTGCTTTTTCCTCTAGTTCTTTAATGCTTCCTTCCCCCACTATCATGACCTCAATTGTACCTTACAAATCAGATTAGACCAAAGCATGCATACTGCTACAGATAAGAGCCTGAAATACAGGGAATCCAGGATAGAAAAACCCCTCAGGGCCAAGAATGACAATAGAGATACCAGGAGGATTAGGGGAAGGTGGGGGGAGAGAGGGGAAATCGATCACAAGGATCAACATATAACCCCCTCCCAGGGGGATGAACAACTGAAAAGTGGGTGACAAGCGACAGAGGAGGATAAGATATGAAAATTATAATCTATAACTTATCAAGGGTTCATGAGGGAGAGAGGAGGAGGGAGGGGGGAAATGAGGAGCTGATATCAAGGGCTCAAGTAGAAAGAAAATGATGGCAGCATACGTGGAAATGTGCTTGACACAATGGATGAATGTCTGGATTGTGATAAGAGATGTACGAGCCCCCAATAAAAGTATTAAAGGAAAAAAAAACAGACACAACCCTGGATGCTCTAGTAACCTTCTGAAAATTGCCCTGATGGAAACGAATAAAATTTCACAAGCTATGGGAGCAGGTTAATCACAATGGCTTTAAATCTTCGAATTCTTGCTCAAGATATCTGAAGAGTGAAACTCAGAGTAGATATTGTTCAACAAGCTCCTACTGCAATCTCTGTTCATTGGTGATATGATCTGACATAGAGAGATCCCAGAGTCCACAAGAAAATTCCTGGAGTTTATGGAAGACTTTAGCAAAGCGCAGCATTCAAAGCCAACAAATAAAAGTCATTTGGGTTTCTATACACGAGCCAGATGAAATGTGAAAGAAAAATGAAATAAACAATCCCATTTATTCTAGCATATAAGAGAATAAACTGCCTAGAAGCCCTGGTGGTGTGGGGACATAAGTGTTGGGCTGTTAACTTCAAGGTCAGTAGTTCAAAGCCACTTCCTGCTCTGCAGGAGAAAGATGAGGCTGTCTGCTCTCATAAAGATATACAGCCTAGAAAACCCTAGATAGGACCACTATGAATTGGAATTGATTCTATGGCAGTAGGCTTGGGGTTTTTGTTTGTTTCTTTGTTTGCTGGTATGTTTTTTACACAGTTCCAACTCTAACAATAGACACAGAGACCAATGGAACAGAACTGAGAGTCCCGAGAGAAACTCAAACCAAACCATGAGCAACTGATTCTGGGTAAGCATGCAAGTCCATTCAATGGAGGAAGACGAGTCTCTTTAAACAGTATACACACACATATACACACATAATAACAAACTACTAAATCGTGCTGGGGAAATTAAATTGCCATGTGCAGAAAATTGAAAGTGGACCCCCTGCCTCATACCAGACACAAATTCAAAATGGATGAAGAACCTAAATGTGCAAACTAATACCAAAAACTTCTCAGAAGAACAAGCAGGGCCAAGGCTGTAAGGCCTAGCTATCAGCAATGAAGTATCTAGTATCACAGCAATCACAAAATAAATCAACAAACAGGACCGCATAAAAATGAAAAGCTTACAAATCCGGCTAGGCCGGAGGATGCACATTGGTACAGATAGCAACTGCAAACACAGGGAATCCAGGACAGATGAACCCTTCAGGACCAGTGGTGAGAGTGGCGATGCCTGGTGGGTGGAGGGAATGTGGGGTAGAAAGGGGGAACTGATTACAAGAATCTATAAGGCCTCCTCCCTGGGGGATGGATGGCAAAAAAGAGGGCGGGGGGAGATGTCGGGCAGTATAACATATGACAAAATAATAATAATTTATGAATGATGAAGGGTTCATGAGGAAGGGGGGTCTAGGGAGGGAGGGGAAAAGATGAGGAGTCAATATTAAGGGCTCAAGTAGAAGGTAAATGCTTTGAGAATGATGATGACAACAAATGTACATATGTGCATGACACAATGGATGGATGCATGAATTGTGATAAGAATTTTACGAGCCCCCAATAAAATGATTTTTTAAAAGAAGTATTTCATAGTGATATAATTCTTATCACAATCCCAAGACAATTTACTTTGTAACTATATTTTATATCATCACACTTTATTGTAAAGAGTTAAGTTGTAATTATAAATAAATAATAAATTTACAATGAATTGTTAAAAAAAAAGAAAAACTTATGTTCACCAAAAAAGTGAAAAGGCAAGATACCAACTTTGAGGATCGCTGTAGAAACCACCCATGTGATGAGAATCTAATAACCCAAAACACAGAAGACCTCAACAATTTAAAAACAAATAAACCTCACTGCCTGGGGGCAGTACCGAAATAGGCATTTTACCAAAGAGGGCATTTCTAGAGCCGCTAAACACATGAAAAAAGAATGTCCAGCATCATCAGTCACCGCAGATGCACAGCGAAGCCACAATGAGATACCATTACACTCCCACTCGGGTGGCTAAATTGATGTGTTTGAATTCTGGCGTTGGTGAAGTACGAAAACCATCCTGAGTGGCCAGAAGAAACAAATCTGCCCTAGAAGCAGCTCAGCTGACAACTCCTTAGAAGGGAGATGGCGAGACTTCACCTCGGGTACTGTGGACCTGTTATCAGGGGAGGCCAGGCCCTGCACAGGGACTTCGTGCTGGTAGGGCAGAGGGTCAGTGGAAAAGAGTCCCCCCATGAGATATGCTGACACAGGGGCTGCGCCATGGGTCTCAAACGGAACAAGTGCTGTAAGGAAGATGGAAGGGAGGTGCAGGATGGAGCAGGGCTTCCTTCTGCTGCTCAGAGGCTCAAGGAAAGTCCCAAAGTGGCTCAAGGGCGCTAGACACCTCGTAACAAGAGCAACAGGCTGGCGGAGACAGAAAAGGCAGTGGCGGTAAGAATGACAATGGGACGCTGGAGTCCTTTGCCACTGCTGGTGGGAGTGCTAAACGGAAGACCCGCTATGGGGAACCATCTGGGGGTCCACCGAACACGGCAAACAGAACCTCCGTTTTGTCGCTGCTGTTTGGTGCTATTGAGTGGGTGCTCATGCACCATGCATGCAGAATGAAATTGCGCCCAGTCTGCATACACGTCTGGAAGGACGGTGCTTGGAGACATTATCTGCAGCGAAATGTCCGTTGCCAAAGGAGAAACATTCTCTGCCTCCATGTTCATAAAAATACAGGGAAAAGGCCAGTGTCCAGACACCAACGTTTGCTACCCGTGACCCTGGGCAGGAGGGCAGGGGAGAGAGGAGGTTAAAAATGATGGCAAAGAGCATTGCTTTGGGGTACGGCTGCACAGCTGAGTATTGTAATTGCCGTCGATAAGTTGTATGCCCATAAAAAGTTAAATTGGAAAAAGCCGTGTGATGGCTCGATTTACATCGAGGACCCACAGCATGGAGCTTCTGGGAGTTTCCGGGTGAGCAGCTGTAAGGCAGGGGAAGGTGTGGTCCCTAGCAGGGTCCCTGTCCCGGGAAGAGGGAGAGGTGTGAGACCCCACTGGCCCACTGCCGTCATCTCTGCAACCGGATGTCGGCTCCGAATGAACTGTATGCCTAGCACTGCCAGTCTCGCCGAAGACATTAACAGGGAGTAGCTCATCTCCTCCCAGTGACGTCTGGGAATGAGACCCGTCTTCCCTAGGTGGGGTGGAGAGCGGGGGAGGGGGGCACCTCTTCAGAAGGAGCTTGTAGAGAAAGCACTCGGTCCCGCTTCCAGATGGAAGGATGCCGACGGGCTTTCTAAGAAGCGTTGATCAATTTGCTAACTTCATGCTACATCAGACAGAGGAGCGGATTCACGTGGGGAAAAATATTCCTCAAGGAATTTTTGTGATCAGAAAAGAGAAGGTGGTCCTGCCAGGAGAAATGGACTTGGAAAAGAGTGACACACCTTCCGGCAAGTGTCTGCTGAAGAACCCCAAGAAGAGCAGACCAAGCTGGAAGCAGAGGAGCTGAAAGTCTGGGATCCTGAGGTTAGCCGTGGCTCCTCCTTGAGCAGACACTCTGGGTAAGTCTTGAGTCTTCTGCTCAAGGGCCAGGTGCAGGACTGTCACTGTACTGAAAGTGACATCCTGGTCACCGCTGACCAGAGACTGCAGAATTTCAAATTCTTTTACTGATTCGACCTGACGGGATCACGTGGCTTTTTAAAAATAGCAACGTCATTGTGAGGACGGCGGCATGAACTCTCTTCTGACATCACTGTGGAGCCGGAGGCTGCCTCTGTGTTTCCCTGGCCCTTCTGCATTAGGCTTCGTAAGGGACAGTGTTTACCTGTAAATAAAGTGTGAGTCTCCACACTGTCCATCTGTGCGTTGCCCTCAATGAATAGGGAAAGTTATCATTCTGCTTTCAAAGCTATGAGTAGTCCACGCTGGGATTTCCCCCTCTGTCACAATATCAAGTTGCTAGTTACTTAATGGAAATATAAAAAGTGTAGCTTCTGAGGCTGGGTGACCAAATACACCCTCTGTTCGTTCAGGGGCTTCGAGATGGCATGGGGCATCTCAGGGAACTGGTTTTTGTTTCTGTGCCTCCTCCTGCTTTGCTGCAGTGCCAGGAGCCTTCAAAACCAGCAAGTGACCATCCATCCAAGCACAGCTGGTCTCCACCCACCTGGAACAATGAAGGAAGAAGAGCGCGCAGAATGGGAGGAGGAGGAGGAGGAGGAGATGGAATGTGGAGCTAACTGACTCCGTGAATTGGATGGTGCCCAGCTACGGTCGCTGCACCATCTGGCCAAGGATGTCCTAGAACAGCGGATCTCATCCTGTGGGTTGCAACCCCATGAGGGTCAAACGACCCTTTCACAGGGGTAGCCCGACTCAGAACAGTAGCAAAATGACAGTGATGAAGTAGCAAGGAAAATAATTTTATGGTTGGGGGTCACCACCACATGAGGAACTGTGTGAAAGGGTCGCAGCATCAGGAAGATGGAGAACCGCTGTTGTAAATGGTCTCTAGGAGGTGGCATATTGACTCGATGGCAGTCGGTTTGGTTTTGGATGATACTTTCCACATAAAGAACATTCTGCATAGTCTACAACAAAGAAAACAAGTCCATGAACTTAGTTCTTGCAAGAGTTAATGTAAAATTCTGTGATCTCTCCCAGTGACGAATGGACTTTCGCCAATTTTGCTTAAAGTTAAATAACTCATTTCCATCTGGATACCGGTTTCATAATGAATATTGTAATTATAATAAAGAAATGAAAGATGTCATAAAAGGAATTCAGACATAACAAACAAAAACAAACTAAAAAATAAAAGGGATTCAGTGGTTAGAAACCAAACATCACAACTAATGACTCTATTTTATTTTTGCATTGATCTCTTCAGCTCCAACATGGTAAGATACAAAACATTCCTTCCTATTCTTTGCTCTTACAAATTCAATGATTTACTCACAAACTGCAGAACAATACCGACCGCCATGTAAAGTGAGGAGAATGAATCACATCGTCTCAAGTTATTGAACACTGGAAGTTTCTTAGTCTCTGGGGACCCAAGTAAGCATTCTGGTGCACAGATTGGGGGCATTACAGTTAAGAACATGTGTAAAGCAGCTTCCACGTTGGGACATTCGCCTTGTATTTAGCTTCTGTTATGGGCTCATCCCTGCCCACGTGAATGTAGTGGATTGAGTTGTATCCCCTAGATATGTGTCTACTGAGCCAGGAATCTAGTGGTTTAGCAGTTACGGGGTGATATTATCTGGCAGTTTGAAGAAGGACGCCTTGTCTAGTAAAGTCAGCAAAGGAGAGACAGGCCCTCCAGGAGACAGATGGGCACCGCGGCCGCAACAAAGGGGTTAAGTGTGGAACCATTGTGAGGAGGGTGCAGGCCTGGGTGGTTCCGGTCCCTTGTGCACAGGGTCGCTACTGACTGAGTCAGAGCCGACTGACTCGGTGTCACTTAACAGCAACAATCTGGCAGTTGTGTAACGATGTCACCACCTCCCATGACATGATCTGATGTGAAAAATCCGTCAGTAAGGGTGAGATGTCACACCCTTAAGTCGCAGCCCTGATCCGATGGATGTGAAAGGAGCTGGCCCGAGGTGTAGAGCCTGCCTCACCTTTTATCTAAGGGAGAAAGGGAGCGAGCAGAAGGCAGAAGGGACCTGAGTACCGCCAATACAGAGAGCTGTTCTTCGAACCCACGTGCCCGGCTCTGAAGACCTCCAAGATCCAGTGGGGAAAAATGGATGCCAAGTCACCTGGAGATTACCTAGGAATGCCAGGTCCACAGATGTCGAAAGGAGACAAGGACCTTCCCCCGGAGATGACCTGGAGAGAATGCCTTCACCAGAGCCCAGCTTGCGGCTGCATCCAGGTGTCTGGCCTCCCAAGCGGGAGAAAAGTGATTTCGGTCAGCTAACGTCATCACTCGTGGGGCTCTGTCACAGCAGTACTAGATACCTAAAACGGTGGGTCAAATGTATCTTTCCTGAAGCCGTACACTTAGTGCTCATGTGAGAATGAAATGACATGGGCTCCTTTCTCCCTAAGGGTGTTTTACTAAAGTCACTGGGTGAGCCAGCACTGAGGTCACGGACGTTTGCCTGTATTCTTGATGGGTGTGTCCTTTTGTTTCAGGAGGAAGATCAGTTTCAAAGAGCTTTATACACCTTTGCGTTTCTTTTCCTGCATTATTCAAGTGTGGCCATGTTGGTGCAGTGTGTGGTTATGTGAAACGGATCTCTGAGTCTCCAGACCGGTGGTTCTCAACCTTCCTGATGCCGCGACCCTTTCACACAGTTCCTCCTCATGTGGTGGTGACCTCCCAACCATAACATGATTTTCGTTGCTACGTCATCACTGTCATTTTGCTACTGGAAAAGGGTCATTCGCTCCCCCAAAGTGATTGCGACCCACAGGTTGAGAACCACTGCTTTACGGGGTCCAAGGTTGAATTCTTAGTTTTCCACATCTGCTATACATTTTATAATCCAGTTCATTTCCTTGAACTGTGAAAAACCAGCACGCTTCACTTTTGCATTCCAGTGGGAATATCACAGTCATGTTAAAGAAGAATTCGCATCATGGATTCTAAGACACACACACATGTATATACGAGTCATGGAAAAATGGAACTGAAAAAGAACAGAATTTTCCCATGAATTTTTTGAAGCCTCTAATTTAAAAAAATCGTTCACACCTCCTCCTTGTTGGCTGGCCCATTATTTGACATTTCGCCTTTACCACATGGTGAGTAAAGTCTGTCATTGCACTTTGTATATTAACTACGTACATCTAGACATACACTAAAGTGAGAGGAGAGAGTCGTGCTGATTTTGAAGGTTAAGGTTATGTGGGTCACATCCGCAATGACTTGGCAGTTATGTAATGATGGAATTTGGCAGTTATGTAATAAAGTCATACATTTTGAGATCTGATGTTAATCATCCACCATTTCCCATAATGCCACATTTCAAACAACCATCTGGCCTCTGGCCTTTGGAGCCTACCCATGTTGCTCTCTGAAGGGTGGATGTAGTGGCCAGAATTCTAGCCTAAGTTCTGGAAGATGATGCTCGTGGTTTTGTTACAAACTGTCCGTGGGATTCTTGCCAAATCACAGAGCCTTGCGGGTTCTCCATTTTATAAGTACATACAAAGTTAAGTCTCTTTCCCTTCTCGAATCCATGCCTTCAAAGTTCCTTTGAATGTCCTCAGTTTTTATATTTGATGACTGTAATAATATACAGGGACTCCTGGTGGTGTAGCTGGTTACAAGTTGGGCTGCTAACCTCAAGGCCAGCAGTTCAAATCTACCAGCTGCTCCAAGGGCAAAAGATGAGGCTTTCTACTCCTGTAAAGAGTGACAGTCTGGTAAACCCACAGGGGCAGTTCTACCCTGTCCTATCGTCTCACTGAATCAGCATCCACTTGAGGGCAGTTTGCAGAGTCAGCACTGAGGGTCAAAAATGTGGCTGTCCACCCCCCCAAAAGATTATAATCCTGAGCAT
Organism: Tenrec ecaudatus; assembly: GCF_050624435.1. Classification (NCBI taxonomy): domain Eukaryota; kingdom Metazoa; phylum Chordata; class Mammalia; order Afrosoricida; family Tenrecidae; genus Tenrec; species Tenrec ecaudatus. The sequence goes on from NC_134541.1 coordinate 135,823,860, forward strand.
CTAAAGGGGCAGCACTACTCCGTTCTGTAGGGTCACTATGAGTGCAATCGACTAGAGGGCAGCGAGCGTGGTGTGGTTTGAGTCAGTAGCTGAAGGGGCTTCAGGGAGTTGGTGGGAAAAGTTCGTTTATCTTTAAGTTCCAACTCCCCACAAGCTTTGGAAGAACACTTAGAGATTCTAAAATTAGCTTTCTCTGAGTTTCCAAAGTTAATCCAAACTGTGCCTATCTCTTCGATCCCCATTGGAGATCAGCCCGATCTGCTGCCTCTTGGAAGCGCTAACATGCGAGTCTCGGGCCGACAGACAGCGCAGAGAAGGAGATGCTTACTGCAGAATGCAAGTGAGCAGAAATTCCGTCTCGGTTAATGGCTGGAACGAAATGCCCTGGTGATGACAGAAGCTAGAGGTGACTCTCTTTGGATCAATAGGCACAACCTAGAGCGATGATAGGGAAGACTTTCTAAATAATCACGAGCCGAAAGCTCGGTGCAGGCTGACAGCAGGCCCTTAGAGATGATCTACATGGTGAATCAACATTTACCACAAAGCCCCACCCACTGAGAAAAAAGATGAAACATACAGGGAGCAATCCTCAAATGGAGCAAGCAGGGCACGCGAGGGAAGTCTAATGCTTTTTCTTTCTGGCGAGAGGTAGAAGAAACTAACGTGTGCTGGGAGCCAAGTCTTCTTGGTGTGGAAACGCTGCTGGCAGCAGTGGTTTCTGTCTTTCTTTGCTCAACCCAAATATATAAATCATCAAGTCCGATGAGCAGATCGAGCCAATCGGCACTTTATAAGCAGGAAAGCAAAATGCAATGATTTGTTTGTTTGTTTTAAAATGTCTGACCGGAAGGCACTTCTTGTCTGGATTAGGTTTCTAAATTCCAGAAATGAACTCGCCTTTGGTAAAAAAAAAAAACAACAACTCCAAAACAGAGCTGTTTCCTACACGGGTAGGAAAATGTCAGGGGAAAAGAAAACAAAGCACAACAAAAAAGTAGAGCACATTCGAAGGAGCCCTGGTGGCACGGCGGGCTACGCAGTGATCCGCGAAGCACAAGGTCAGTGGTTCAAATGAACCAGCAGCTCCTTGAGAGAAAGATGAGGCTGTCTGCTCCCATGAAGATTTTAAGTCTCAGGGACCCAAAGGATGCAGTTCTACTCTGGGCCAACTGGTGACTCTGTGTCAGAATCCACTTGATGGCAATGCGCTTGGTTCTGAGTTTAGGGTGTGGAGACCAAGGCACGAATTCTAACTCTAGCTTTGTCATCTAAATTTCATCTTTCTGTGACTCACTCCTTTCATCTGTGAAAAAAAATGGGATTTATTAGAGTGCCTTTAATTTTCCCTGTCACTAAAAATTTCTAATTGGTTCCACACTCACTATCTGCTGACCAACATGGTAGATGGACTTCTTAATAAGGAAGTAATGAAAACAGCTCAAAATCAGACATTCCGATCACGGCATTCACTAATGTGAGTGATCATTCAGAAAACCACCCGGCGGACAGTGAGGCCTGATGTCGGTGGGAAAACCCGAGGCTAGTGTCCGCGGGGTTTACATCTATCACGACAAAAAAAGAGGGCCGTGATACATAAATGAATCGATTAAATGAAAGCACCTGTATCGAGACAGCGAACTTGTAGGGAATTAACAAATAAAAGCAGCCATCAATTAAGCTACTATTTGTTCCAGAAAAGAGTCTGTGGTTTCCGTAGACAGACAGACAGCTAGGTGACTGGATGGATCAACTGGTCCATCTTTATTAGCGGAGGACAGGGTTAACATACCATGCCCCATTGTCTACTCACTTGGACAGCGACACGCCCCCGGCCTTGCCAATCATCTCTTCGTGGTGCAGGACCGAGTGGTTCCAGGGAATGTGAAGGAACTTCAGGAGGGTCCGCATCCACCGCTCAGGGTGCAGGACGAGCTGCTCATAGTGGACCAGCATGCACCTGTGATAGCCAGCCTCCATGCACTGGTTGTACATGGTCTCTATGGCCCGGTTCCACTTGGTCAAACAGTCCCGGTAGCTGTTCAGGTCGAAGCCAGCGATGGTCACTTTTCGAGAGATCATAGAGTGCACAGACGCCCGGCCGTCCCGAACCATGAGGAGAAACTTGGCATTAGGGAACAATCTGGCCAGGTAGGTTAAGGACTTGAGGGCAAAGGGGTCTTTGTTACATAAATAAGGCGCGGGCTCCCCGTGCTTTACGATGATTTCTAGTAAGAAGGCCTGCATGGCCGAGTCCAGCACCTGGTCGGTGACACCAGCCTCATCCAGGCGAAGCTTCTCCTTACTCGACCTCGACCACATCTGCTTCAGGGCCAGGATCCGAGGGATGACCCTGGTCTCCTCTCCGCAGCGGATGTCGGGGTGCGCATCCAGCATGGCCCGCATGAGCGTCGTCCCGCTCCGGGGCACGCCCCCGATGAATATCAAAGGCATATCTTTGTGGTAGGCCAGGGTCTTGTTGGCTTTGCCGTCCAGGGCGGTCCCCACCGTGGGCCTCGGCCTCTCCACTCTGGCCGGCTGGCTGCGCTCCTCGATTCGGTGGTGGCACTCCATGGCGTGCTGGCCCAGGTAGAACACAGTCACAGAACTAATCACCAGGCAGGCCAGGAGTAAGTTCTGCTTCAGTTTCCCAACCATCTTGCTGGGGTTCTGGCGCGCATGCGCCGCTACACAGGGATGTCGCTCCAGACACGGCTCAGAAAACGTTCAGGCCATGGAGCTTGTACTTGAGGAAGACGATGATCGGCATCTGGAAGGACAAGGAGAAAGCTAGTTTATCATCTAGTCGACGGCTCACAGATTAACCTCCGGGCGTCACCATTAGAGTGTGGTTCCAATGGCAGACAAGTCAAGCCCGAGAATAGCCAGACCGCCAGATCTGGGGGGCGCTGCAAGTATGCTTCCACCAGTCCTGGATTGAGAATGTGGAGGGGGCCTGGGGATGGGGTGGGGCAGAGCAGAGGGGGCTGGGTGGCAATTATATGGTTAAAGCAACCCCTCAAAGGTCCAGGGAGCATAAAGGGCTATTGACATGGTACCAGATTGTATAAATAGTCTTATTTACATAGCATGTGCATTGTATAGGTTATTATAAGTAATCGCATTTACATAGCGTTTACTACGCAAGCGGTATCATAATCGTGTTTGCATAATGTTCACATTGTGAGAAGCTGTATGCATTACCTTATTTACATACATTTACATTGCATGAAGTATTGTAACTCATCTAGAGATGAACTATATGGCAGGATGTGCTTGTGGTCTATAGAAACTATTATGCCATGTTAGATAAAGAATTTGAGCCATTTTGTATGAGGGACTGGAGATTTCTCAGATTTGGGTATTTGCAGGGGTTCTGGAACCAACCAACGCCATCCCCCACCCCACCCCAGGTTTGCAAAATTAATCAAAGCTTATAATCAGAAACAGCTTTCCTTAATGGAACTATTCAGAAACTGTGGACCTGGCCCAGAATGGAAAAATGAATAAAGCTACTTCTATCGGTGAGTCAAGCAAATGCTTAATCTGCCCAAGCATGTTGGGAGTCCTTGCCAAACAGGCTGGCTGCGGCTAGTCAGGCCTGCTTCAGCCTCGGGAAGGCCAGTCTGCACACTGCCCCATAAAGGGAAGTTCCAGCAGAGACGGACAGCGCTGATCCAGTTATCCACACCACAGGTTTATTTCTTCAGGTCCTTGCAGGTCAGACACTTGAGCTTGGCTGAGGATCAACTTTGAAAAGGCCTGGTCCCTGCTCTCAGGAAACAGTCAGTCTCTGGGGTAGATGGAGATGCAAACACAGGCACTCAATCGGTGCAGATTTGCAGAGCGGGCAGGGTACAGCTTGGAGGGCTGAGGGGAGCCCACTTGGTGTGGAGGGGTGAGCACAAATACCCAGCTGGGCTGTCAGGGATGACCCAGGCAGCCGGTCAGCAAGGGGAGTTAACAACTCTGCTGGTAGCCTAAGGTCACAGTCACGCACTTGAGACAAGGTCAAGGTCAAGCCTGAGGCTGCAAGCACCAAGGGACCACCGAGTGGGAAGTAAAAGCCAGGGCGGATTAGGAAAGAGTCTGAACTTTGAATGTGCTCCCTACTCCCGCACAGCTACACTGGCCTCACAAGTACCGTCCGTCCGATCATTGGCTAACCACTAGGATATCACGTCGGGGAAATCCCTAGAAAGCAATGCTGAAAAATGAAAAAAAAATAGAAATATGGGTGGATATGTATATGTGCATACACGTACCTGAAAAGAAAGAGTTGCCCACATGTATATGAAATAACCAGAAAAGGTAAGTTCATGGAGTCAGAGAACAGCAGTAAAGGCTGGGACTGGCCTGCAAGTGGGCGCAAGGGGAGGTTCTGCAGGGATGGGAAAGCTCTAAACCAGACCTGCGTGATTGCTTGCATGACATCAAAGGGCTTGGTTTGGGTGGTTGGTTGGGTCCCAAGCACCACATTGGGAGCGGCCAAATGTACTTCCGTGGGCAATGGGTAGAGTGTGGACTGCCTGCCACCCAGATTCTCCGTGCAGGGAGCCACCTGGAGGAATCTGAGAGGCATCTGGTGACTTCATCAAAGCGATCCTTTGGGTGACCCCATTCATGAGGCCTTCTTCTAAAGGCAGAGCTAGAGACGAGGGGATGGCGTGAGTATAAAGGGGCGTCATTTGGGAATCATCTGGGGTGACGGAGCTGTTCTGATCCTGATGGTGCCCGCATGGATCAATAGATGTGTCTAAAATGCACAGAATGAAACATCACAAGGGGGGAGCAAAGGTTTCGAGAATGATGAGGGCAACGGATGTACAAATGTGCTTGACACAATTGATGTATGTATGGATTGTGATAAGAGTTGTGTGAGCCCCCAATAAAATGATTTTTTAAAAGAAACATCAAAGGGGAAAAAAGTGAATCTTACTGTAGAATAACTTTTAAAACCAATTTTTTAATCAAAGGAAGCTGGATGAAAACCATGCAGGGGGAAGTGGAGACAGGTGACAACGTGTCATTTTTCTGTCCCCATCACTCATGTTTCTGATCAAACACAATTCCATGGTGAGAGACTGGGTGGCAAGAATACCTGAAGTAAATAATAGGTTTGGCTGAGAGCAACCAATAAATACTCCTAGAAAAAAAGAGATCTCATATTTTCCTCTTAATGGACACTTATAGGGAATAAAAATTCACTTAAACCTGGAACAACAAACCAAACTCACTTAGTGGGACGAGGAGAAGTGCTCTCAGCAATGCAGTAAACATCGGCGGCGGCTGATTTCATTTTAGATAGTCCCCAGGGAAGCTCTGCCAGCACATCCCACTGGCTGAGGGGGTTTGCATAATGCATGTTGCAGGAGAGAAGAGCAGTAATCCTCTAAAATGGCAAAGCGTCCTGAGCGCATTCGGTCTGGTATTATCAACATGGTAGACACATTGAATGGCCTGACGACGTGCCAAATTCGGCTAAGTGTCAGAATTCAATAGGTGACAAAGGACTCACCTTCTTTCCAAAATGACCTTAGCCACAATTTAAAATACGGTTGTGCAAAAGCAAAATAACGCTCGTTTTAGATCTTCCCTCAGCCCAGATCAGATACAAAAGATTCACGGATCCAAAGTTCGACAGACCTTCAAATTAGTGTACCAGCCATCCGTTGTATCAAGCAACTGCCTGACATATAAACCTTCTACCACCTTCCCACTAAAAACTCACTGTCATTGAATCGATCCCATCACAGCCACCCTGAAGGACGGAGTAGAACTGCCCTTTTAGGTTTCCCAGGCTAGAAAGGAGGAGCCTGTTGGTGCAGCAGGTTTCCACCTGCGCTGCTCAGTGCAAGGTCAGCAGGTGAAAACCACCAGTCGCTCCTTGGGAGAAAGTTGGAGCTTTCTACTCCTGTAAAACTTTACCATCTCGGAAACTCACAGTGGCAGTTGCACCCTGTCCTATAGGGCCGTTAGGATGGCAGTGAGAGGCCAGGTGGATTTACAGAAGCAGACAACCTCTTCATTCTCCTGCGGAGCAGCTGGTGGATTAGAACTATTAAGCTTCTGGTTGGCAGCTCAGTTGGACATGACCACTAGGTCACCAGGGCTACTTACTTCCCGCAAAAATATCCCCAATCCCCAATAAAATCCACAAAAGCAAACAACTAGGGCTGGACTATTAATGTATTTCCTTCTCCTTAACCATATTTGTGCATCATTTAAATGGCTGCATAAACAGTAATGAACAGACCTGTCAACACTGATTTAGTCCATTTTACTATTAGTTATTTACTGATTTAAAATTTTTCATTACTAGAAACACCACTGTGATGCCTGTGTTTTAATACAGCCACACGTTTCTGCACACACGATTCTTTTCTTGAACAACGCTTCCAGAAGAGGAACTGCTAAATCAAGGAGTGTGGCATGTACTTGATTTTAATGCATTTAATATATATTTGGTGATCTCTTTCTCATGGCCTACATCCAATGTACCAAAAAAAATTCTGATCGATTCTACCTTCAGACTGTACCTACAATCTAACCACTGCTCAACATGCTCCCAGCCACACCTAGGCTCTCTTACTAAGATGACCGGCAGACGAGTCGGTCAGTCAAGCCGGAAGTCAGGCTTTGGGCTGCTATGATGTGGAATAGTTTTCAGTGGAACATCAACACTAGGACAGACCAGGAGGAAAGGCCAGGCAACCCACTTCTGAAGTCAGCCATAGGAAACCCGACGGATGACAAAGATCCGATCCACAGCTGATGGCGGGGGTAGCGCAGGAGTGGACAGTGTTTTTTCGTGCCCTTGAGCATGGGGCCGCCTGAGTCAGGGACACCTTGAGGCAGCTAACAGCTTCTACCCCTCCTTGCTGGAATCTGTTGGCCACTCAGCAGCCAGGAAGGTCCTCTGAAGCGAGAGTGGGAGTGTGCACCCCCTCATGGTCCTGAGATGCCCCCGCTCCATGTAAACAGGAACAGCTGATTTGGAGAGCCACTGGCGACAACTATCAAAATTTAAATCTGTGTTTGCTTTAGCTGCCTAAAAATTTATCTTACAAATTATTGACATCTGTGTGCAAAGACATATAAGGAAATTCACCCAAAGAGATCGGGACAGCCAAACACGGCCTCCTGGCAAAAAGGGATGGCACAGCCACAGAGGCGCCTGATTCTTTACCTAATTTCAGTGGCGACGTGCCCTGATTTTACATCACTTAGCACATGGGAGATCTGCAGTCCCTTACAAGGTTTCCCTGCCATTCGCCAGGTTTTCCGGGGCGAATTCCTCCCAAGTGGTCTGTGCTTAGCCTGCAAGCTCAGCTGGAAGTGGTTCCCTTTGGGTGATGCTGCTGCTATTTGAAACACCAGCGACACAGCGACACACAGACAAGACAACTGGCAGACAAGTGGAGGTCACCTGATCCTCCTGTGCACAGGAAAGTTGCACATGGCATACGGAGGACCGGAGAAGAATCAAAGCATGTGAGTTATGCTGCTGGCCTGCCGACAGCAGCCCCTGAGAAGCGAGGGTGCGAGACTTGGTCTCACACATCTTGGACATGTCCTCAGCAGAGACCAGCTCCTGGGAAAGGGCGTCATGCTTGGTTAAGCGGAGGGCCGGTGAAAAAGAGGGAGAACTCAACAAGGCAGATTGACACGGTGGCCGCAATGATGGGCTTGAACATGTCCAAAGCTGTGACGCTGGTGCAGGACCGGGCAGTATTTCCATCTTTGGTACATAGATGGAGTCACTGTGCCGAACACCGCCAATATATAAAACCACACCAAACTCACTGCCACCGAGTCATGCCAATTCATAGCAACCCTATAGGACAGGGCGGGCCGCCCCTGTGAGCTTCAGAAACGGTGACTCTTCACGGGAATAGAAAGTCCCATCTTTCTCCCTGGGGCACTGGTGGTTTCGAACTGCTGACCTTGTGGTTCACAGCCCAGTGCGTCACCACTGTGCCGCCAGGGCCCCCACTCCACCAACACATAGGGGGTTGATTTAGAATTCTACTTCTTGCCACTTGCGTTTCATGAAACACTTTCATTCATTTTCATGCCCCCTAAGCCCAATGCTGTTGCGCTGATTCCAATTCAGTGACCACGGAGGGCAGAACAGAACTCTCTCCATGGAGTTCCGGGCCGTCAGTCTTCACGGAAGCAGACTGCCTCAATGTTCTCCTGAGGAGTGACTCGTGGGTTTGAACCACCCATCTTTCCGTGAGCAGCTGAGTGCTTAACCACCGTGCCACCAGGGCTCCTTCAAGCGTCGCCTGGAGAACAAGCTGCCTTTCTCCCCTCTGGCACTGCAGCTGCGCTTGATCACCAGGCTGTCCCTGGGAACTTCATCCCGAGTCATGGAAGCCCCTCACCGTCTGTGAGCTCCACACTGTAAACGCCGCTGTACGACTTTTTCAAAACGGTTTTGACAAGGCTTATTTTAATGACATCCAACATGAAATCTGTGTTAAATTTCTCGGCCTTGTTTTCTACTGATTATCAGGAAAGCCAGCAGGCTTCCAACATGGAACTGCTAAGAGGTAGGCTAAAATAGCCTTCCCAAGCGGGCCTTGCTTGCTTAAAGCAGTCACTGAGAAGGCATGTCTTAACATTCAAAGTTTCATCGGAACTCAAATGGAGACAATTCCCTTGACAAATACCAACAAACCTCACTGCCGTTGAATCGATTCCCAGTCAAAGGGAGCATGGAGCACAGAGGAGAAGCCACGTGGACTGGATTTCTAAGACCTAATCTTTACGGACCGACTGCTACCGCCTTCTCCCAGGGAGAGGCTGGTGGGCTGGAACCACTGGACGTTCGGTTAGCCGTGCAGCGCCTTGGCCACTGCACCCCCACAACTCCTACTCTTTCTTTACTAAAGGGACCGTGGAGAGTGTAGGTCCGCAAACTTATTGAGCAGCCGTCCCCTTTTCAGAAAAAAATGACTGGGCACTTCCGGCCATGAAACATGTTCGTACGATGGCCCACCATCCAGCATAACCTGTAGGTATCTGCTTTGGCAGCCTGCCTGCCTGGATTGTTCCAGCAGTCCCCGGAGGGGGGGCGGGTGGCCCACGCGGGGACACTGAGTTAGAGGAAAAGGACCCTTGTCGGCTCTGTCGACTGACACAATTTGGGGAGATTCCATCACGCTGTCATTTATGTGGCCTCAGTGCCATCAAGTTCAATTCCAACTCAGTGCCACCCTCTCAGACTCACCCGGTGGACCTGTCCCAGGTGGGTTTGGGAGTAGAAAGGTTCATCTTTCTTCTAGAGAGGAGCTGGTGGTTTCGAACTGCTGGCCTTGCTTGCGGGGGTCCTGACAAGGCCGAGAAGTCTGTCTCCTTACAAACATTCTCATGGCTTCTCGCTGACCTTGCCCAGCCTCGTCTCCTCTCCTTGGGAGTTTCTCCACTCAGGGAATCACAGAACCACAGTGCCTCCGTGCTCAAAGGGGCCTCCAGTCAGCGAGGTCCCACGTGCCCCTTTTACAGATGGGTAAACTGAGGCTCCTGTAGCACACCATCCTCAGCCCTGCCCACTCTCGTAAGCTTACCGAGCCAGTTTTCAGAAGAGCTTCTGTCTTTTCCTCACTCACTCTCAAAGAGTTCAAGCCCACGAGCCTCCGCTCAAAGCAGGGAGCTTGAAACCCTGTCGGCCTTCCAGACTCTTCTCAAATTCTTGGGAAAGGCAGCCCTGGGGTTTCAGATGGAGCCCTGGAGTGTGGAGGGTGACAAGTCGGGCTGCTAACTCCAAGGTTGGCAGTTTGAAACCCCGAGTCGCTCCATGGGGGAAAAATGAGGCTTCCTGCTCCAATCATGATTGACAGTCTCAGAAACATGCAGGGGAGGTTCTTCCCTGCTCTCTAGGGTCGCTGTGAGTGGAATCCGCGTGGCAATGAGTGAGTGATTTCAGAAGAAAGTAAGTCAAAGCTGGTCTAACCATGATGCTTGTCTATTTAGCCATGTGCACGTGTGTGTGTTCCAACACACCCACACCCACACACCTCTCTCTTATGACCTTAAGCCCCTCTTCACTGTCATGTTAGACAAACAGGAACAATATCCTTTCAAAGGGACGGCGCTGAGACTGAATGAGAGAGGAGCCCTCAGATGCCGGCCTCGGTTTCTCTCCAGGGAAAGAAGAGGCATTGAGACGGCATCAGACCTTCTGAGAAATCACTATTAATAGGACTGCGCTTTCCCAGCAGGCCAGAAACCCGGCTCTCGGAAAAGAAAGCTCCAGAGAGTTAGAGAGTGCTGACATTCGACTTCTGCTGAGAGCTCTGCAGACTGTATGGGGAAGGGGCTGCTCACCACAAGGCGTGGCTGCCATCGAAAGAAGGGGCAAGCACAGAGATGAGGGGGAAATGGCCAAGCGATGGGTAGCTATGAGTTGGTCCAGACTCAACGGCAGTGCGTCTGCTCTGTTGTTCTGATGACCACACCCTCAAGGTGTCCCGTTCTTGGTGAATCATTGGCTCTCTGCCTCCCTTGCCCACCCATGATGCCAACCCACGTGGCAGATAGCAGCAGGTGATGCCACCGTGCCTACAGCTTCTAGCTGGCTCCTCTGTCATGTCTAGCTTGTTAGTAAATGAAAAAATAATGGTTATCCCGTGCTTGAACTTGACGAAGAATAAGTGGTTAAGGGTTCGTTTGGATGCCAGGTTTGGCATTCAGCAGGAATTTCTAAGCTGACCCAGATGAACCCTGTTGTTGAAAGTCCCATCGTATGTCAGCTCCCGGTCAGTCACCACAGAATGTCTTTTCCCTGGATGCATCCTGAGGACTGGCAAGGATGAAAAAAAAAAAAAAGGTCCGCACAGCTGACAATCTGGGACTCAGTTTCTTAAACCCACTGAAGGAAAGAAAAAAAAGAAGTCATCAAGTCTGAATCTCGTGAGGCCTTTGAAGCAGGTGGTTACTGTTGGCTAGCTCCCTTTCTTCTAGCGTCCTCAAACGTGTGTTTTCAGTCTCTTTGACCCACCCCGGACAAGGCAACCAAATGAACCAAAATCTGCTGAAATGATACGTTCTCCTGCAGGAATGCGGTTTGTGCGGTTTTTCTGCTGCTGCAGTGCAGAGTCGCTTTTCTATGGCCTTTCTGGCCATGGCCCTGAGACGCCTACAAAATGACTGGATGGAGCCATAAGGTACTGTGGCAAATTTATAAATTATCAAGGGTTCATGAGGGAAGGGGGAGCAGGGAGGGAGGGGGTAAAATGAAGAGCTGATGCCAGGGGCTTATGTGGAGAGCAAATGTTTTGAGAATGATGAGGGCAATGAATGTACAAATGTGCTTTACACAATTGATGTATGTATGGATTGTGATAAGAGTTGCATGTGCCCCTAATAAAAAAAAAAATTTTAAAGGGTGCATGAACCCTAAGAAGGTGATTCGTCAGTCTGGATATTTTGAGCTTAAAATGACCCATTTCAAAGATGGGAAGTGGGGACCTCACTAACCGCCAACAAAGAAGGCCTGCGAGTAGAGCACAGCCTTTGGGTCCCTGTGCGGAGAACCTCCTAGACCCAGGAAACAGAGAGAGCTGAAACACAGGAGATGCCACAAGATGCTGAGGCCAGTGGCAAGCACAGCAGAGAAGTAATAGCGGCAGAACCAGGAGACCGGCACCAGATGGTGCGGGGACTTCCCGGACCATATAGGGAGGCCGCCGCTACAGTGGTCACGGCAACCCATGGGGGTGAGAGAGCTGAGCACCTGCAGGCCTGAGGTCTGCTGGCAGAGTGGAATGTCTCCTGGAACGAAGAGGAGGAGTTAAACTCACTAACCCATGGAGCGAGGAGGCGGAGTGCCTTGGGCCAGGAGGCTTCCTGGCAGAGTGGGGGGTCTCTAGGCACTTGTCAGCATGAGCGAAGGAGCACTGACTATACACCTGAGCAGGGCACCATGCAGGCCCACTCAGACTGAAGGGGCCGAGATGAGCCCTGTACCCAAAGGAGCTGAGGGAGTGGTCCTGCTCTGAAGAAAGGAGACATCTCCTGACCCTGATCCCAAGTTGTACCCTGTTGATCCTGATCCCAGGCTATAACCTGTTACTTCCCCAATAAACCCCGTACTGTGAATGGGAGTTCTGTGTGGTCACTGCAACCAGGAACCGAACCCCATAGAGTCGAGTGTAGTGCTGGTATGGTTGGTGTCGGAACTGGTGAAAAAGACTGGAGAGGGCAGGGACGTCTGACCTCATCTCGGAGACACCATCTACACCGGGCTGATGCTGATCTAGCTTCTCTCCTGCCCCGTGTGAAGTTAGATGACGTCAGATGCCATTGCCGTGGGCATTTCCACGACTGATCTCATCCTTTTTAGAATTAACTGATACAGGAAAAGGAACAAAGAAGCGTGACGCTGGGTGAGGCATCAGAGAATGTCTGTCTGCCTCGGAAGACCTGGGTTCTCGCGTGGAACCCGGTGTTTCCTTCTTTCTCAGTCAGATGGCCTTTGGGGGAGCCCCACCTTTCTAAGCATCGGTCCCCGCTGCTGTACAACCCAGATGATGAGAATCATGGTCTCTCTGCAAGTCAGTCGGGTAGAGATGATGACAGACAGGGGTAGACAGACTGGGAATGAAACGCTCGAGAGAAAGCCACAGCTGTGTGCTCCCCTCACGAGGCTGCTCTGACAGTCAGGCGGAGGGTGGATGTGGAGGTGCCTTGCAAGCCCCTTCCCAGTGGCTCCTGTTCCCCCCTCATCCCTCCATGCAGCATGTACCCCTTGATAGATGCCCAATCCATCAGACACTAAGAGCACTGGTCTGCTCAGGCTACTCCCTCCTAGGCAATGCCTCTCCCTCCCTCTTAACCACAGCTCCTTTGGGAGCCCTCCCGACGGTTCTCCCTGCACCCTCAAAATCAATCGGTTTCTCTTGGGTACCCACAACACCAAACTCACTGCTGTCGAGTCCCTTCTGACTCATAGCGAGCCAAGAGGGCAGAGTAGAACTGCCCCTGTGGGATTCTGAGACTTTAAATTTCTGCAGGAGCAGACAGCCTCCTCTGTCTCCCGCGGAGCCACTGGTGGGTTTGAACTGTGGACATTGTGGTCAACAGCTCACCGGGCTCCTCCTGAGTCCTCGAATTACTTGGTAAAAAGACACTGGTCTGTACACGCATGCCACTGAGCTGTGGTCCGTTTACCCCACGAGACTACCTGCGGTATGGGGTCCTGTTGAGGGGCTTCTGACTAAGGAGCGATATCCCATGACAGAGGACCTGCCCCACAAGGCTTTCCTAGGCTGGAATCTTTACCAGGCATATCGCCAGGGTTTATCCCCATGGGGGGAGAGCTGGTGGGTTCCAACCAGGGCTGCAAACCGGTTCAGTAATAGCCAGTACACATGGCACATCAACCAAATCTCTCGCTCACAGACCTTTGTTCCAAGCAGGAAGCAGATGGCTATGCTCGTGTCTCCCCCATCCCCAAAGATGGTGGTTGATGGACCAAGCTGTTGGGAATATGTGCTGCTCAGTGGAGAGCCGACCCCACAGAGTTTCCAAGGTTGTAGGTCCTTCCAGGGGCAGACTGCTCCATCTGTCTCCTGCAGAGCAGTTGAACCACGGGACATTTCAGTTGGCAATGGAGCGCCGGACCACTTGCACCCCCAGGATTTGAGCCTGGAATCGGGCCAAAATCCCACGGGCAACAGATCTGGTTGTCATGCAACCCACAGGCAGCCCTTAGTCACAATAGTAACTACTGAACCATGTCGTGGCAGTTACATTATCTCCTGTCAACTTGCGAAGGGGTGGAGTCTAGCCTGTCAGTCAGGTCACAGCTTGATGATCTCCTTTGGAGACGTGATGGAAAATGAATACCTCCCTGGAGGTCAGATACTCATACACCCTCTGCTTCATCTGCCTGCCGACAAGCCATGTGGAGCTAAGCTAGCGCCCTGGAGCTAGAGAAGCCTCGAGGAGGCCCCTGCCAGCACTGAGATGCTTCCACCACCACCGGATCCACAAGACTTTCCACCCACTGGCCTGTGATCTTCCTGCAGTCAGCATCATTGCATGTGTTGCGTGAGTCTGAAGAGGGCTTTATAGATTGGTATGGGACATATGGGCTAATATCGGACTTATGGACTTGATCTGGGCTGGGATGTTTTCTTAATGTACAATTGCTCTTTGATATAAAGTTCTGTTTTAAATACACGAGTGTCTCTGGATTTGTTTCTCTAGTCAACCTGGACTAATACACATGTTGAACCAGTTTGAATCCCTGCTGCCTCCAACCATCAACCCTTGAGCTGGCGGCACGGCCACTGCGCTAGCGCTGCTTCTCCAGCCTTCAAGCTCCTGGAAAACACAAAGTAAAGCCCACATGGCATCCACCACCCGTGCAGCGCAGGCAAGGATATTGGATGGGGTAGAAAGCAAGGAATTTACAGATGAATAAGCAACTCAGGAAACCTCTACTGAACCTTCGCATATTTACAAACCTGCCTGAAGCAAAGCAAATGTTCAACCAACAAAGGTCAAAACACTGAAACAAGGGCCTGCACATAAACAGAAACCAAGTAATCTGGAAACAATGAAAACATTTTACAATTCCCATCATTATTCCAAACAGAATTTTTTTTTTTGACTCAACAAAACGATTCCAAAACCCATCATGGGTAAGAAAAAAAATCCTTTTCCCATCACTTTTTGGGAAGGGAGCCCTCTAGATATCAAGAAAACTATTTTAAATGCTTATGATAGGGACCCCAGTGAGTGGCACAAAATGAAATCCCCACCCCCACCGAAACCTCAGCTACGTATGCAAATGATCATAAAAGAAGAAAGAAAACTCGTGCAGGAACATCCCCTGCAGTCCTCTCGCCACCAAGCAATAGTTTAGCTGAACTAGCATAAAATGCCTGTGCTTCCAAGGACTGTCTAGAGGCGCTCAAATGGACAAGGGCACTCGGAAGACTAGAGAACAACCAGGAGACGCTGTGCTCTAGGGCAGCGCTTCTCCACCTTCCTCACTCCGTGACCCGTTCATCCGGTTCCTCAGGTGGTGGTGACCCCCAACCATAGCATTATTTGCATTGCTACTTCATCACTGTCATTTTGTTTGTTCTGAATCGGGTGACCCATGTAAAACGGTCGCTCAACCCCCGGGTTGAGAACCGCTCTTGCGTGGTGAAGGGAGAGGAACAAGCAGGACGGAGGGGACTGGTGCCCGGCCTGAGGAAGGGACTCCGCGTGGCTGCCTTCTCCACGTGGCAGGGGTATGTCTTGGTGCGTGAGTAGGCAGGGCTGTGGCTGGCTGCTCTGGTTGTTGCCGTGCCTATTCTCAACCACAACAAAACCAATTCTCGCAACAAAGGAGAAAGCCCCACAGAGCACGAAACAGCGACACGAAGATTGCACGTTGGAACCTGCATTCCCAATTTCAGGTACCTGGGGTGGGTGATGAGAAGAGAGCCGTCCCTGGGAAAGGGCCTTGTGCTCGGTAAAGTGGAGGGTGGGCGAGAAACGAGGAAGACTGTCAATGAGATGGATCTACACAGTGGCTGCAGCAATGGGGCCCAGCCAACAGGACTGTGAAGAGGGCGCAGAGCCACGCGGTGTTCTATTCTGTTGAGCAATGAGTTGCTGTGAGTCAGAACCAATGGGGCGGCACCTAACAGCAAGAACCCCTGGAGCCCTGTGTCCCCCTCTGCTTCATCCTCAGCTCACATGGGCAGACCTCAGAGTAATGCAGGTTCCTTGCCAGACCATCGTGACAACGCGACTACAGCAAGAAAAGGACTCGTGCCCGTTTTCTGTTTCCCTGTCGCACTAACAGCTACATTTGCACTTGGCTGCAATCCATTACATGTGCTACAGCGTCTCACCTTGATCCGTGATTTAAAAAAAATAATAAATCTCAATAGATCTATAACAAGCAGAAATTAAATCAATAACCAAAACACTTCCCCAAACAAAAAGTCTAGGATCAGAGAGATGGCTCGCTCCATTGAATTCTATCAAATAAATATTTGATCTTCAACACTTCCAACTCATCTGTTGTTAAGTGCCGTCGGGCTGGTTCTGACCCATAGCAACCCTAGGCACAATAGAACACAGCCTGTGACTCAGTCAACTCCCATTATTCCCAGAAGTGACATTCTGTGACGCCCTTACAAGCACTGAGCCAATGGTTTATGCGACTTCAGATGGGTATGTGCACACCACTCTCTCCATGTGCCCTTGAAGGACCATGCATGTTCCCCGTGGCAGTTACATATCTCCTGTCAACTTGCGAAGGGGCGGAGTCTAGCCTGTCAATCAGGTCACAGCTTGATGACCTCATTTGGAGGCAAGAAGGAGATAAATAGCTCACGGGAGGCCAAATACACTTTCTGCTTGTCTCTCTGCGACACATTCCTGTTGACAAGTCAGATGGAACCACACTGATGGAGACAGAGCCCTGGAGCTGGAAGAGCCATGTGGAGACCCACGCCAGCACTGAGATGCTTCCAGCACCACCGGATCCACAACACTTTCCACCCACTGGCCTGTGACCTTCCTGCATTCAGCATCATTGCATGTGTTGCGGGAGTCTGAAGAGGAATTTACAGACTGGTATTGGACATATGGACTAATATCAGACTTATGAACTTGATCTGGACTATACAGGGGATGTTTTCTTAATATACAATTGCTCCTTTATATAAAGCTCTTTCTTATTCACATATGAGTGCCTATGAATTTGTTTCCGCTTGTCAACCCAGACTGACATAACCGTGAATATTGGTTTGGAGGTTACAAACAAATACTAGTAAACAGGTGGATATGCAAATAGGGAATCGACCAGTAGTGAAGACGGACTCAAGTATATCTTGAGGTTACTCAAAAAAGTATGTCAGAATGTACACATTAAACCTCTGAGGGTGGATACCCCCAACATAAACTTAAACAGGATCCAAGATGTCCAGGAGATAACCCAAAGGTCCTCAACATACCAAGTACCTGCAAGACCACGACTCCAATGTTTTCAGGGATTGAACTGCATCCCCCAGCACCCCACCCCCATCCCTGAAAAATATGTGCCACCCTGGGTGGACCGAGATACTGTGGGCTGGCGATTGTGCGATGATGTCTGTGGGGCTCTGCACCAGTCGCTCCTGAAACAATCTGAGGGGATAAGCCAGTCAGCTGTACAAGGAATAAAAGCAGGGTGACACCCCTAGTCCCCCGTCACACTTTGACTTAATGTGCTGGGAGTTTCCCTGGGCTGTGTGGCCTGCAACACCTCTCAGCTGACAAGAAAGAAAAGCAGAAGCGAGCGGAGATCAGAGGGACCGACAACCACCAAGAAAGAGCAGCCAGGAGGAAGTTGGCTCTGTGGCACGTAAGCCCCTGCACTGAGAAGGTCCTAGTCCCGTGGGAGGGTTGATGCCGGTGCCACACAGATCGCTGGGGCTAAAAGGGGACAGGGATCTTTCCGCAGAGCCGAGAGAGTCTTTCCTTAGAGTCTCCTAAACGCGTTTCTGTTGGTTAAAGGAAGCCATGTGTGGTGGAGCAGCAAGGTAACAAACACTACGGAGCAGAGAGAATGAACAATGCCACAGCCCAATGACTCAGGTGCTGAAATCATCTAACAAGGCTCTGAAAGCTTGAAACAGATAAAGTCCCGATTTAAAAAAATTTTTTTAATAAAGCACCTCACCGAAGAAATAGAAGATAGAGGAAAGAACCAGATGGAAATGACAGCATTGAAAAATAACCAAGAAAGCCAAAAACTCATGGATGAGCTCAATAGCTGAAAGAACACAATTGACAAATCCGTGAACTTGAAGACAGAACCATCCAAATTGTTTGATGCGAACAAGTGGAAGAAAACAGACTGCAAACAATTGTTAAGAGTCTCGGGACCTGTGGGCCAGTGACTAAAGATCTAACATGTATCACGAGGAGGAGAGGCGGAAGAGAAGCAGTCGAAGAAACCAAGGCTTTGTCGTCTGCAGTGTGAGAAACTGAGTGGATGCCAAAGAGAATAAACTAAAAGTGAAAAAAAAAAAAAGCTAAATCCAAGCCAAGACGAGTTATAATTAAACTTCTGAAAATTAAAGGCAAAGGAAATACCTTGCGCCACTGGGAAGAAAGGCTCCTTTACTTAAAGGAAAACACGATTTCAAAGGCAAGGACGGCAGGATTTCTCATCAGAAACCTTGAAGGGCCACCGGAAAGGGCACAGCATTTTCAAGGGCTGAAAATAACTGTCCACAGTGAGTCCTGTGTAAAAAAGAGCTCATATGTATATTTTTAAACCTCCGTTGTTTCAGGGTGTTTTGGGCCCGCCCCACCCCTTCTGCCTCCCTAATCCCACCCCCTAGCCCTGGCCTCCTCATAGTCATCGATGTCATGTCTATTGGTGTCAACACCTTTTGTTTTTCTTACAACAACACTGATAGTAAATGTTTATCTTTGTGAGACCGGCCTGGGTTTGTTAGGCACAATGCACTCTAGCTTTGCCCATGCCTTGCTTCCTCATGCATAAAATTCCGTAGTATGAATGTGCCAGAGCACGTTTGCCCAGTCCTCTGTAGTTGGGGTTTGGGGGTGTTGCCATGCTTCTGCTCTGTGGAGAGCTCACACGATGTTTCAGAAAGGCAGGAGGATGAAGGACGCCACCATTCATATCCCATCCCGGAGCAGCGATGAAGCCCGCTGCTATGATGGATACAGGAGACGGTGGGGAGGGGCGGGGGCCTGCCAGCCGACATAAAATGTTTGGGGATTAAAGGGTTTTCCCTTCCCGTCCCCAGTGTTGGTGGAGAGCTCAGCGCAGATTCCTCCTGCGCTCCTCATGCTCCGAGCTGCAGGGCAATCGCTGTGCTGCTGATTCCAGGTCTTTGATTCATGAGGCCAGTTTTTGTTCTCGTTAGAAATCCCTGGGCGGAGCTGCTTAAAACCAGAGCCTTTTCCCTTTAAAAGATACAACAAGATCTATTTATCTCAACAATGGGGCAGGAAGTCTCTTTCCGATCAACTCAGCGAAAGAGAAAGCCTGACACAGCTCTGTGACCTGTCACCATCTTAAGAGCCAAGCAGGTCGTTGTGGAACAAATAGCAGGCCACTCTCACTTATCAAGACGCTCTGCCTGTGCTTTAGACGCAGGGATGGATGACCCTGCCAGTGTGATGGTGCCCAGCTGGGCAGCCAGGGAAGACACAGCTGGTGGGCTTGTGAAAGTGTGGGTCCCAGATCTGTTTCACATTATTTGTCCATGGGTTCATTCCGCCAATCTTGATCAAGTTTCTAAACTATGCCAGTGCCGTGCGAGGCGGAGAATAAGGAAAGCATGCTCCCAGATGTCAACTCTTAGGTTTCAGAAAAATTGACCCATTTTTTTTTTTTAAAATGATTGAAAATAAAGGGCATAGTAAAGAACTAGAGGGCCGTTCTGTGTTTCCTCAGTGCTGCACCGTGCCCTGGAGAGATCATGGTTCCAGGGTGGGACGGGGACAGGGGGTAAGAGGAGCTGATACTTCAAGGAGCTCAAGACGAAGAACGTTTGGAAACTGATTGTGGAAAGACGTGTACAGTACTGCTGGATGCAACTGAACTATGGAAAGTTCCAATGTCTGTGAGAGCTCCCCAGAAAATAACTATATAAAAAAGAAGGAGAAGATACAGAGTATTTTACAGGTAGGTGTGCCAAGTCCCAGTGTCCTAACCGAGCCAACAGAGATCTCTGAAGTGTGGATTCAAAATGACTGCTCCTCAGAGCCCTAGCGCCCCCTCTGGTGCTCTTGGCCCCAACTGCCATCACCATCCCTTGTTGTTTGTTGTTTGTGGCTGGTGGGTGCCGTGGAGGCAGCCCTGGCCCAACGGCGACCCCGTACACAACAGAACGCAACGCCTGGTCCTGTGCCCACCTCACCATCATTGCTCTGCCTGAGCCACGGATGCAGCGCTGAAAGCCTTGTGCACACCTGGCCCCGTCAATGACAAGGGCCAGCCCGACTCGGAAGGTCTGGGGGTGGCATCCTGCCCTTACCCTTTCAACAATCCCCAGATGATTTTTCAATCACATCTGGGTAGAAAACTGGCAAAAAGAAGGGGCTTTCTACTCCTGAAAAGAGTAACAGCGACATCAAATTGGTGGCAGTGAGTTTTTTGGTGGTGGTGGTGGGGGGGGGTGTTCCTGACAACATGTCCAAAAGTACATGAGACAAAAATGCCTCTCAGGAGCATTCTGTCTGTCCTTCTGTTTGGTCTTTGGGCAGTCTGTGGTGCGTTCAATACTCCCTGACAACTCCAATATTCAAATGTGCTGATTCCTGTGCTTTGGATGAGTTGCTCTCAAAGCTTCCGTCTCCCTCCCCTTAGCCTCACCGGCCTCCTCATCGCTCCCCTGGAGACCTGTGCATCCAGCCTCGCCCTGCCCTAGCCCGTTCTCCACAGCACAACTCAAGGCCCTGAGGGGCCTATCTCAAACACCAAGCTGGTTCTGACCCGCATATTCAAGCTACCTGCAGAGACGAATTTCAGAAACCAGTCCTGATTTCAGCCCCCTCATCTTCAAGCGTCGTCGGAGGATGGGAGAGGTGCAGCCAGCAGAGAGACTTTCTGAAGATCTGGAGGAGGATGGATTGAGCTGGGATGAGAAGGCTTTGCTGCATGCATCACCCACAGGCAAAGGGCATTCCACGACGGAGAGACACAAACAGAGCCACCCAGGCAAGGGATGGTGATGGGATTGTATGTGGCTGAGGTCAAAGTCAAGACACACAGCAAGACAAGAAGTTCTAGATGGGAAAGAGCCAGACTCTGTGAGATCTCCCCAGGGTGTCATCCCTCAAAGCCTCTACACGCCCATTGGGATCAAACTGTGTTTGATGCAGAAGGTTGTTCTTGGAACTTCACCATGTCTTCCTGTCCTCCAAACCAAACAGAAAAACAAACTCACTGCCATCGAGGGGATGCCTGCCCCTTCTCACAAAAACCCAACCGCCCCTCCTTCCAGCCACTCCAAACTTCGCTCCTTCTCAAAGGCACTAAATTACCACAGACTTTTGTAACGGTAGTATTCTCTCTGGGGATGGAGTGGCTACACATTGGTCAGCAAGGTCAGCAGTTTGAAACCACCAGGAGAAAGAGGGGATGTTCTACCCCTGGAAGGCTAGTCTTGGAAACTCACAGGGGCACGCCTACCCTGTCCTATGGGGTTGCTAAGAGCTGGCATGGACTCAATGGCAGGGAATTGAGTTTTATTCTCTCTTCCACAAATGCCCAGCTCCTCTCCTTTCCATAATGTCTCGCTTCCGCTGGAGAGGCATCTCTTCTGAAGACAATCCTAGTTTACTGGGCACCTACTGTGTGCTTTACTATGAACTGAAGCCACAATGAGACGGGGCACAGAGCCTTTTGCAGCCAGCTTACTAACTAGCTGGGAGGAGAAACAAGAAAACAGACAGCCCCAGTAGGAGAGAAGGAAAAATCACTTCACCCAGACTGAGGAGTGGGACTAGTCAGAAACAGTGACTCTAGCCTGTGAACAGAGGGCTTCCTCATCCCTCAGGGGTGCTGCTCCCGGGCCACCTCGCACTCAGCTCCGTGGGTCTTTCTCCCACTGTCCTGATCTAGTTTCCGCTCTAGACCCAAGGGCTGGGAAAAGGGTGAGGCAGAAGACGGAGGGGGGCCAGGTCCAAGAAGCCACGTGTTTAAAGCGATTGAAGGTCTTTCAGGGAAACAAGAGGCCAGATCAGATTGGGCCATTAGCAGTGGCACGACTCAACCTCACTGCCATCGAGCCCATTCTGACTCACAGCGACCAGATAGGACTTGGCCCCTCAAACTTTTTAAACAGAGGGTCAGTTCACTGTCCCTCAGACCCGTTGGAGGGCTGGACTATAGTTTAAAAAAAAAAAAACTATGAACAAATTCCTTTGCACACTGCACATATCTTATTTTGAAGTAAAAAAACAAACAGGGCAAAAACACTCGGTGGGCCGGATAAATGTCCTCAGCGGGCCATAGTTTGAGGACACCTGCTATAGGACAAGGTAGAACTGCCCCTGTGGGTTTCCGAAACTAACTTTTTTAAAATTGTTTTATTAGGGGTTCATACAACTCTTATCATAATCCATACGTACATCAATTGTGTAAAGCACATTTGTACATTCATTGCCTTCATCATTCTCAAAAAATTGCCCTCCACTTAACCCCTTGGCATCAGGTCCTCATTTTACCCCTCCCTCCTCGCTCTCCACTCCATCATGAACCCTTGATAATTTAGAAATTATTATTTTGTTGTATCTTGCCCTGTCTGATGTCTCCCTTCACCCATTTTTCTATTGTCCATCCCCCAGGGAGGAGGTCACATGTAGATCCTTGTAATCGGTTCCCCCCCTTTCCAACCCACCCTCCCTCCACCCTCCTGGTATAGTCACTCACACTACTGGTCCTGAAGGGATCATCTGCCCTGGATTCCCTGTGTTTCCAGTTCCTATCTGTACCAGTGTACATCCTCTGGTCTAGTCAGACTTGCAAGGTAGAATTGGGATCATGATAGTGGGGGGTGGGGTGGGTGGAGAGAGCCTTTAGGAACTAGAGGAAAGTTGTATGTTTCGTCGTTGCTACATCGCACCCTGACTGGCTCATCTCCTCCCTGAGACCCTTCTGAAAGGGGATGTCCCGAAACTAACTCTCTATGGAAATATAAAGCCTCATCTTTCTCTCGAGGAGCAGCTGTTGGATTCAAACTTCAAGAGGCCACGACAGCGCAGGGCTCCTTAGTTATCCCATAGACACATAAAGGCAGACACCTGAAGCTCTAGGGAAATGGGGATTGAAAAGACACCTTGCCGTTGTTGTTAGGTGCCATCAAGTCAGTTCCGACCCACCGTGACTCTGTGCACAACACAACCAAACACTGCCTGGTCCTGCACCCTCCTCCTATCTGTCCCTGTGCCTGAGCCCATGGTTGCAGCCACAGTGTCAATCCAGCTCCTCGAGGGTCTTCAGTCACAATTCGAGTGCCCTCTGACCAAGGAGCCCACCCTCCGGCACTGTTTGGCTTCCATTCATCAGCCTTCAGTATCTGACAGTGCTTTGAAGCTTTCAGCGGCTCCTTCCTCTGAAGTGGTCTTCCCTGCTGGTGTAGTGGTTATGCCTTGGGCTGCAGCCCACATGGTCAGCAGTTTGAAACCACTAGCAGCTCCGTGAGAGAAAGACAGGGCTTTCTATTCCCACCAACAGTCACAGTCTCAGAAACCCACAGTGGGTCACTGTGAGTCAGCATTGACTCGATGGCAGCGAGTTTGGTTTTAAAGTTTGAGCTCCTCCAAGGTGGAGAGAGAATCCGTCTTCGTCGTCTGTTCTTAGTCTGGAAGCTCCACTGACACCTGCTCACTCTGGGTGACCCTGCTGGCATCTGAAATACCAGTGGCATCACAGCCACACACAAGACACCGCAGTATGACAAACTGACAAGACACCTGGTGGGAAAATGCGACTCCGAAAATCATGAACACGTGAGGGCTGATCGGAAGCCACGGAAGGGAAGTGTGAGCATGCAAAGAGAGCGGGGCACCAACAGACAGAAGAGCAATAAATGCAAAACCCCGAGGAATGCCACGTTGTTCGGACAGAAGAAAGGGGAAGTATCACGGGAGGCTTCCATTTGCTGTTTGGGGCGGTCTCTTTACAAGAGTAGAAAGCCCCAGTCTTTCTGCCCAGGAGCCGCTGATGGCTTCAAACTGCTGACCTGGCAGTCAGTAGCCCCAGGCATCACTACTAGGCCACCAGGGCTCCTGAAATCGAATAGGTACGGGCAACAATGAGGCCTACCCACCTTTCTGGGAAGTCCAGGTAACAAATCGAAGGCAAGAGCAATGCAGAGTTGCACAAGAGTGCTAAGGGAGGGAAAATGTTTTAAACCCTCATTGCTGTTTAAGGCCGCTCCCAGGCAAGTCCTCACAGATCTCCATCCAGGTGGTGCTGACAATGCAGGTCAAGTTCAACCCAGAACTTTCCAAGAGCTCCCCGCAGTTTTTGTGGTTTCCTCCAGTCAACCCTGGAGAGCCCGGGAGCAGCAAAGGCCGCCTGAGCAAGCCAGGCTTGGACACCAGCAGAGCAAATGTGGCAAGGAGGGCATGAAGCCAGGAACGTGGCTTTTATAATTTTTGAAAGTTTTGGGGTTTTTTTAACCGAGAAAACTCACTGCAGTTCCAACTCATAGCAACCCTACCAGGCATTGTGGAACTGCCCCTGTGGGTGAGACTGTTAACTCTTCATGGGAGTTGAAAGCCTGGTCTTTCGCCAGAGGATCAGCTGGTAGTTTTGAACTGCTGACCTTTTGGCTAGCAGCCCAACATGTATAGATGTTCCTCTGCTAATCAGAAAGAAGGGGGAATGGAGGTGGGGGAGGGGGGTGGATGATTCCTCATTGGTGGTCTTAGAGAGGAATTTGGCCAGACGTTCCCTCCCAGCAGAACTGATCACTGATTTCCACACACACCCATGCTCCTAAAGGGTGGCCTTCCCCATCCCGCCCCCTACCTGGACTGCCCCAGATGACAGCGCCACACGTGAAACAGACACCAAGATCCAACCCACCCTGGCGATGGTGGGGTGGGGGCGGACTAATTATATGGTCAAGCTCCCCAAATAGCAGCCTAAGGACACTTCGCTCCTCTGAATTACAGCAGCGAGCGGGGAAGTAAGAGTCGAGCCCCCTGACCACACTCACTGTGAGACCTCCCATCTGGGGTGCCCTCTTTGGAGGAGGGCCCCACTAGGTGGGGTGCACGGAAAAAACCGGAGGCCAAGGGGCACACTGGGTGCCCGAGAGCGGGCAAGGGCTGCTTTAGGGGGGCAGGACAGCGCTTTCAGGGGCGAATTAGGACATTACAGCGGGATCACCAGGGTGGGGAGGCAGGGGGCTGACCGCCCACAGGTAGAAGGGCGTCTCAGAGACAGGGGTGGGGGACAGTGAGGACAGATGAGACGCGCGGGGACTGGAGGGCGTCTGAGGGCAGAAGACCAAGGCTCGACGACCCCTGCGAAGTCGCGGGGGTGCTGGTGGGGAACGCTGCACTGGGGTCGGGGCGGAGGCTGGGAAGGTGGCGCGGGTGCAGGTGGGACAGGGGTCGGAGACCGCGGGCGGGGGTCTCGGCCCGGGGAAGTGGTGCGGATGACGGGGAGGGGGCGGAGGCCGATCGTGGCAACGGGACCGGGGGCCGCGGGGGATCGGGGGCCCTGGGCGGGGACTCGCAGCGCGCGGCGTCCCCTTACCTGGGATGCGAGAGGAGCCGCCGCGCCGCCGCCCTGGCATCCTGGGCTCAGCTGCGTCGCCCACCGCCTAGGTGGGGGCCATGGCGCCGCCCGAGCAGCCCGATCGCACCGCCAGGCGCCAGCCACTGCCCGTCCGCCCGCCGGCTCTGCAGAGCAGCGCCGCAGCCACCCGCGCCCGCGGCAGCCCGAGCCGCGACTCCCGCGGGCGCCGCCTCAGCGCCGGCCGCCGGGGCGCCCGCGGGATGACACGCGCGCCGCGATTGGCTGCCGGGCGCGCGGCCCGGGCGCTGTGTCCGCGTTTCTGATTGGTCAAGGGGGCGGGCCTTGCTGCCGCCCTCGGAATTGCTCGGGACCCTCCGGTCGTTGCCGACGTCGCGAGCGCCCTTGGCCCCGCCGCTCATCTACGTGCTCCCTTAGGGGGCGCCCGGGCCACGCCTGCGGTTGCCCGGGCAACGACACGTGTGGCCCAGCTAGAAGGGAGCCGCACGCTGGTGACTGCACCCTGATTCCCCCAGGCTCCGGAAGAAAGAACCGTAACCCTAGTGCCCTCACGTTCCCCTCCTGGACGCCTCTGGACCGCAAAAAACCCGCATTTTCAGGAAATTCCAAGAAATTCCCTCCTCCGCCAGTCCACTAGGACCCCGGGGTGGTGGAAATGGTTTCTACTCAACTACTCACCTCAACTTTGGTAGGGTTGGTTGCGGAAGAAAAGCCTGGCGACCTGTTTCTGGAAAGGTTATAGAGAAGAAAACTCCATGGGGTACAACTCCGCCCCTTAACTCCGGGTCGCCACCAGTCCCAAAGGATTGGCTACAGCAGCGGCAGAGCTTTGGCCTCATTGGCGCTAACTCGTAAATGCAAACACCAAAATTGCACAAGATGCCCTTCTGCACAAGAATGAAAACGAAGGCCGGTCCGTTCTTAAGATGGACCACTCGACAAAAGAAGTGAATGCGTGCAAGGTTGAAACGGTCCAGGAGAGAAGCTTGGAAGAGGACTGACGCCCCAATCTCAAACGCCAGCCTTGGGGTGATAGGTCTTTTCTACCCGCACACCCAGGCCCCAGGCTCTGTCCGAGCGGCCATTTCCACTCTGTTAACCTGGGCTGGAAAAAGCCGAGGTTCGGGAATCTAACTGGTATTCAAAACCACTGTCTCGGAGCCCTTTGTTGTCTGGGAAATGCGGTTTTAGGGCCACGCAAAAACTTGTTCACAGGTGTGCAATAGGAGAAGCATTCCTAAATGACCCAGCAACTGGTGGATGGACAGATACGCCAGTTCCTTCAGCCCCACTGTGACCCTACGTAGCACAGAGGAGATGCCACCCAGACCGTGCCACCCCCACCATCGGTCTCTGTTGGAGCCCATTGTGGCGGCCACCGTGTCAAGGGTCTTCCCCTTTGTCGCTGCCCCTCCACTGTACCAAGCGTGATGGCCTTCTCCAGGGACTGGTCTCTCCCGGTGTCATGTCCAAAGTCCGTGAGACTAAGTCTGGCCGTCCTTGCCCCGTGAGCATTCTGGTGGTACTTCAAGGTGTGTCGCTCAACCGCTAACCTAAAGGCCGGCAGTTTGAAGCCCACCCTGCAGCTCTGCGGGAGAAACGCCCTGGGGACCTCATTTACCGAGGGACGGCCTTGGAAAGGGCTCGCAGCAGACCTCCACTAACCCACTGGGGAGCTAGGAGTGTCAGCATGCTCAGTGTGGCTACTGGGCACACGAGAGCTTGTCATTCTCAGGGACAGATGGCTCTTGATTCCAGAAGGATGCACAGCAAACGGATAAGGGGTTGTTTCTGGAAAGAAACCGCAGCGGCTTATTGTCTGCTCTCTATTCCTTGGCATCCTTCAGATTCTGTGCTGTTTGCTTGGACTCTCTACTTAATATGATATTAATATGATATATATTTTTTTGTTTATTACATTCTTTTATTGGTGGGTCTTAGAGCTCTTATCACAATCCATACATTCATCCATTGGATCAAGCACATTTCTACATTTGTTGCCATCACCATTTTCAAAGCATTTTCTTCATATCAGCTCCTCATTTCTTTTGCTCTTTCTCCCCCACTCTCCCTCCCTCGTGAATCCTTGATAAATTATAGACTATTGTTTTCATATCTTACATCGTCCTCTGTCTCCCTTCACCCACTTTTCTGTTGTATATATTCTTATGTCTATCCCCACCCACCCCCAGGCTCCCCCCACCAAGAGCTCTCCGGGAAGACACCGGGTAGAGTTGATAGGAAGCCTGCTTTCTTTTCTCTGCGTGATTTATCCAGCACTCATGTCCAGTGCGCCACGCCTAAACAAAGAGCATTCTATCCTCGCTCACAAAGCCAGGAGACGGTGCACACGGGAGCGAGGGGGGGGTACCCCAGTGAGAGGGAAAGGGACGGCAGCCACAACAAAGGACTTAAGAAAAGGGGTCCAGGTGGTCGCCCTAAGTCCAGCTGACTCCATGACAACCACAGCCAAGGCTCTGCATCAGCCCCACCCAGCCTTATCTCTTCTCCCAGGTGACTGGTTCTGCCCTCCTTGGTCACCTCCCTGAGAGCACAGAGCGTCACACCTACCCACCATGAACCAAATTGAAAAGCCACACTCATTGCCGTCAAGCCGATGCCCACTCAAGGGTAGAACTGCCTCTGTGGGCTTCTGAGATAGACATTCTTCAGGGGAGTACAGAGGCTTGCTCTTCTCCCGCCAAGTGGCCGATGGTTTCAACAGGTACTCGCTACCCCATCAGGGCAACTGGAAAAGCCCAGAGTTCCTTTCTCCCCCGCAGCCTGGACAGCCCCCTCGGGTGCAGGGAGGGAGGAGACATACCTGTGAGCCCTAGTCCAGTAAGAGCTCAAAGCCGGTGCCCTATAGCCAGCCCTTGCCTGGCTTCTGCCCGGGTAGCCAGCTTGGCGAGGGGGCGTGTCACCTCTTATTACAGAACTGCTTCCTAGAAGGAAATTTTCCTCCACCACCGCCTCCCCGCCCACCCTCCACCACCAGGAAGGTTCAGGCTGAGGCAAGCTGGCCAGGCAGCACCATTTCCATTTCAGAGGCTTGCTGGCCTCCACAGGAGAAAGACTGGGGTTCTCCTCCTGTAAAGAGTCACAGTCTCAGAAGCCCACAGGGGGCAGTTCTCCCCTGTCCTGCAGGGTCCCTCTGAGTCGGAACGGACTCACTGGCAGTCGGTTTGGTTTTGGGTTGGCATCCAAACAAAAACTCACTGACATCTGTTGAGTTTAGGTTTCTGAGGCTACCCGTCGTTAGAGGAGCGAGCAGAAAGCCTCCTCTTTCTGCAGCCGAGCTGCTGAGGGGGACCAGCGGTTGACCTCGTGGTCAGCAGTCCAGTGCCACCCGAAGCCACCTGTGCTGTGGAGGCTCCTCTTGTTTGTGTGGCTGTTTGGGAGTTTGTTGGAAAGACTGAAAGACAACCACCCAGCAGACCTGCCCTCCTGCTGGAGCATGGGCCGTGGTGAGAGGATGGAGGAAGAGGGGCCACAGCCCTCGGGAAATGGGAGCCCCACCAGGTCCCTGCCCAAGGGGATTGAGTATGAGGGGGGCAAGAGCAAGGGTCTGGGACCAGACTAGACATGAGGAGGATGGGGGGGGGGATGCGATCCATGCCAGAGAAGGTGCAGAGGTGGCTCAGAAGGAAGGGGGGCTGAGGTGACCTTTGAAGATGATGGAGAGGGAGGATGGCCCAGAGGAGCCCACTTGACATCTCATGGCTGGAGGGACAGAAGAGTTGATGATGGCTCCCCAAGAGCCAGACGCTAGGGGCCCCCAGGTGAACCATACAGGGACTCAGTGAGAACAGCAGGAGGCCCCTTAAGCCAGTAAGGGCAGAGATGTTGTAGTGAGCTAGCCAGAGCCAGAGAGCTGGGAGGAGGGACTGAAGGCAAACCCTACTCTCAACCTCCAAGGGCCTGAGGACCCCAGCTCAGCCGGGCCAACACCAAACACTTACGTGCAAACACCATCCAAGAGCGCGGGAGTTTCAGGAGGCTGTCACAGTCCCCGGGAGGCCAGTGGGACGGAGGGACTTGAGACAGAAGGAAAGTGACCATCCAATTTCAGAAAAGGGGGGAGAGGGGGCCAATGGAGCGCGTCTCCTGGCTTGGCCCTCCCCTCCATCCAGTCAGGTCAGGCCCTCAGGCCACATCATCACTTTCAGCTGCAAATCCAGCCCAGCTCCTGCCCCTTCCAAAAATACCTCTTCCCTCTTTGCGCAGCTCCTGCCGCCGCCAAGGAGAGAGGGCCACATGCCCAGGCTGGAAGCGACTCACGGGGCTTCCTGAGCCTGGAGCTGCCAAGCCCCCTTCCAGGAAATGCCCGCTGCTCCGCGGGCACCTGCAGTCAGCCAGACCGGGCTGGGCCTCCGACAGGGGTGCAGAACATCTTCAAGGTGCTCTCAGGGTGAAAGCCAGTCTGTGAGCTACAGGGGGGTTGCCAAGCCTAGCTAGGTGCCTGCACCATCCGGGCATCTTGGGGAAGCTGACACTGGGCCACGGGTATCTGTTTTACTGCACGGAAGCTCTGTGTGGGTGCGGGGGAGGGTGTCCAGGAATGGGGCTCTTTTAATTCCAATCTCCTTGCGGGGGGAGGAGTAAGGGAGGTTTGGCGACAGGGAGGATGATGGGAGTTTCAGAAGGAAGGGCTGGGGACATTCTGCCTCCTGATCTGGCCTTCGTGGCTTCGTGAAGGCTCATGAAGCTCTAGACCTAGGCAGGAGCCCAGGTGGTGTAGAGGGTGATGCATTGGGCTGCTAACCCCAAAGTCAGCAGTTCAAACCGATCGGCTGCTCCCGAGGGATTGAAGGACCAGAGTTTCTGCTCCCAGACACATTGACCTTCTTGGAAGCTCACAGGGGTTCCTATGAGTCAGCCTGGATTGGATGGCAGAGGGTTGGGAGTTCTAAAAGTAGACCAGGAGTGATTTCTTTTGATTCCATCTTCGTCTGGAAGCTTCGTGGGAACCTGTCCACCACGGGTGACCCTGATGTATTTGAAATGCCTGTGACCGAGCTTCCAGCATCACAGCGAGACACTGCCACAGTGGGACAGAGTGACACTCCCCTGTCCCCAACTCCCTAACAAATGGACAACTGCTTGAGTGTTCCCTGCAGCCACCAAGCACTGGATGGGCCAGCATCGGCCTTGGGATGCTCGTTAGGAAGGATTTGACAGATGGCTGTAGGCAACATACACACACACACACACACAGACACTTTCTCCCGTTACTCCTGTTGGGTGCCATGGTCAGTTCCAACTGCTAGCATCCACCCTGTGCACAACCCTGCCCGGGCCTGCGCCAGTCTCACCGTGGTTCCCATGTTCAAGGCCACATTGCAGCCCCTGTGTCCATCCAGCTCATGGAGGGCCTCCCTCTTCTTCACTGCCCCTCTGCCTGACCAAGCACGATGTCCTTCTCCAGGGACTGGTCTGTCCTGACAACATGTCCGGGTACGCCAGACTGCGTCTCACCCTCCTTGCCTCCCAGGAGCACTCTGGCCGGACTTCTTCCAAGACACCTCGGTTTGTCCTTTGAGTTGCCCATGTTCTTCCCCATCACCAGCATTCCAATGCACCTGTGCTTCTTCAGGCTTCCTCATTCTGCATCCAGCTCCCACATGCATCGGAGGAGATAGAACACAGGGCCGTGTTCGGGACCACTGGGAGGCAGGCACAGCTTGGCAGCCAGCAGCTCCCAGCAGCGGCCATCCCTATGGAATATCTCCAGAAAAGCTCACACTTGCTCGAGTGTGGAAGGGAGCACCCAGACGTCTCCTGTGGAGCTCCCTCTGACCCCCAACGTGCCACCTTAAGCACCAGCCCAGGGTTGTGTCCAACCAGCACAACAAATATTTGCAGGAGCAAAGCAAACAGGCAGTGAAGGAGTCAGCGAGGAGGTCAGGCCAGGCCCATCAGTCCAAAACCCTGCCCCTGGAACACTCTGAAATAAGACTATACCTGCCGCTTCTGGATGGAGCCCTGGTGGTGTCGTGGGAGACACATTGGGCTGCAACATCAGCAGTTTGAGAACCCACAGTCTCAGAACCCACAGGGGCAGTTCTACTGATCTGACAGGGTCGCTGAGAGTTGGAATTGATGGCAGTGGGTTTCCACTGCTTCTGGGCATTGCAAGGAGTGCCATGGTGTCTTTGTTCCCTGGGGCTGCTCTAACAGAAATACCACAGGGGACCGGTTTTGACAAACAGAAATGTATTTTCTCACAGTTTAGAAGGCTAGAAGTCCAAAGCCAGGGCACTAGATCTAGGGTAGTGTATCCCAAAGGGGGAAATGATCCCAGGGGACTGCAAATTCCGATGCCTACACTTTCTCCTGGATTTGGGGCTATTATGCTGAAGTGTTTAATTGCTGGGGGTGGGGGGGATGAAGAGTAATTTTTTTTTCTTCTGAATAGTTGGCAGTTGGCCCAGTAACTTGGGAACCTATGTTCTCAAGGAAGCTTTTCTCTCTGTTGGCTGGGGAGGCCCCTAATTATCAGTCTTCTGCTAGGTCTAGTCGTTTCTCGGCACTGGGACCCCGAGGTCCAACGGACATCCTCCACTCCAAGCTCTCCTTTCTTAGTGGAAGTCGGTCCCAATGACTTCTGCTCACTTTTGTTAAATCCCTTTTATAGCTCAAAAGAGATACACCCTCACCCTAGAGAGTGCATCGTGCCTCATTAACATAACTGCCTCTGACCCTGCCTCATTAACGCCAGTGAGGTGAAGATCTACAGCACTCGGAGGATCCCTTCTCATCACAACAGGGAGGAGCAGCACACAAGACTGAGAATCACAGCCTGGCTAATTTGGGCCCTATTTCCTCCCTCACCCACTCATTCTGACTCATAGCGACCCAGTGGACAACAGAAGGAAGCCTTGCCCTGTCCTGTGCCGCCCTCACAATTGTCCCCACGTATGAGCCCATCATTGCAGTCGCAGTGTCCGCCCATCTCCTTGAGGATCTTCCTCTACCCCACCAAGCATGACGCCCTTCTCCAGGGACTGGTCTCTCCTGACGATGACATCACAGAGGTGAGGATTTACAGACCGTAGGACAATGACATCCCATCACAAAATGAAGGCCAATTACACAATCCGCAGACTCATAGCTAGCCTGGACAATCGGGCACCTCTCAGGTTGCTCAATCGCTCTGCCATTCCATCTCATCGTGACCCTAGAGGACAGAGCGGAACAGCCCCTTTGGGTCTTGGTAAATCTTTGCGGGAGTTAGTCTCCTTTTTCTCCTATGGAGCAGCTAGTGAGTTTGAACCGCTGACCTTGAAGTTAGCAGCTCAGTAAGTAACCTATGACGCCACCAGGGCTCCTGACCCATATATGGAGAGTGGGGATCGGGTCACAATTCAATCCAGAACCAACGGAAAGAGGTGAGAGTCCAGCAAACTGGAGCATCCAGGGCTGTATGATGGCAGAGGGTCGGCCTGTGGCAGCAGCCCTGAGCAGCAGGTGGGTTCAGAAGGGGAGTGGGCATGGCAGGGGCATCTGAGGTCTCCACCTCTGCTCCTGTTTAGTCTTTTCAATTTCCAGCCCTGCTCTGTGCACATGACCCAGTCGGTCTGGTTTGCTTCTCCTTCCTGCCCAGTGATGGCCAGCACCCCACAGCCCCTGGGAGCAGGCCAGCTCCACTTTCCCACAATGACAGGCAAGGCCAGTGGACCAGGCAGGAATCCTGGCAAGCTCTAGTATGAGCAGGTTTGATGCATTCAACAGGATCTTTCCACAACGTTTCAAAGCATCTTCCAACAGACTGCTCATTCGTGATGCAGCGGGAAAGGGTGTCAACTGTGTGTTCACTAGGCTGCTGATTGCAAGGTCAGAAGCTGGGCTCCACTCAGGCACCTTGGAAGAAAGGCCTGGCAATCGACCTCCAACATCTCAGCCACTGACAGATGAGTGGCGGCTGTACAGGAAGTTCATTTTAAAAACACAAACTCGTATGCAGTCACTTCTGACTCACAGCAACCCCGTGGGCAGAGCAGGACTGTCCCTGTGGGTTTCCGCGGTTGTCGATCTTCACAGAAGCAGCCTCCTTTTCTCCCCAGGAGCAGCTAGTGGGTTCCAATGGGATTCCAGCTGCTGACCTTGGAGCTCCAGCCCAATGCACAACCCAGGAGGCCGCCAGGGCCCAAGCCCCACCTAGACCTGCTGAATCTCAGTCTACGTTGTAATAAGGTGTGATTGACAGCTAGTGAGTTACGGTGAGAGGGGCTGATAGGACACCCTGGAGAATGGGTCCCTTGTGGTTTTGTGGTGACTCTGGTGAAAACGATCAGTTTTAGCTTCAAAAAAGGATCCAGACCATAGCCTCAACTCACACACGGGCAATGATTCTCTTGCCGCCAGCCTTTCACTCTTCATGGCCTCAGCCCTTTCTCAAAGGCATCTGGCTTATCATCTGACCTCTGGCTCTTTGGGCTTGAGACAACAGCCTGCTGTTTTGGCTGCTGATTCAGGCATTATAGCCTCAGGTAACATAGTCTCATAGCCTGTGAGGCAGCAGACTGCTATCTAATTGATGATCTTGGGTCCATCGGTACCTGAAGCCATATGAGTCAGGAGAAGCTTCTGGTCTGACACCTGACCCCTGGACTTCTACAAACTTGTGAGCCCTTTCCTTGAGATCAATCTCTATAAGGGGCTTCAAAAAGTTTGTGGAGGCTGGTGTGCGAGTCTTCCTTGGGAGAATAACCCCCTCTTCCCAATAACTAAAAGTGAATAGTACCTAGGCTCCAGGTAAAACTCAGCAAACAGTTCTGAGTTGCCCTTCTGCTGTTGGACTGTAAGGGGGCTGGGTGTCCGTGTGGGTGCTGTGGCGCAGGGCAGTATTTTCTGGTAGTATTAGGGTGAGAAAGTTAGTCTGCTGTGAATCAAACTGATAGACATATAATTAAAGATTCAGTTTGTTAAAAATCCAAAATAAAACTGCCCCGCCCATGCCTCCCAGAATTCCCAGGCTTCCAAGCAACAGAGTGCATGGATGGGGCAGTCTGAACGTCATATCCTCCTTCAAGTAGAACAGGACCATTACATTCCAGAGTTTAGACAAGGCCATGGGAAGGAGCTGGCCGCTCACACCCAGGGAGCTGAGGCCCTGGATGGTCTGACCTTCGACTAGGATA
This sequence comes from Tenrec ecaudatus, assembly GCF_050624435.1. Classification (NCBI taxonomy): domain Eukaryota; kingdom Metazoa; phylum Chordata; class Mammalia; order Afrosoricida; family Tenrecidae; genus Tenrec; species Tenrec ecaudatus. The sequence continues at coordinate 135,858,261 of NC_134541.1, forward strand.
AACTTTCTCTCCTGTTCCGTAGGGAAAGGCTGAAACACAGCATTCTGCAAGTGTTCAGCGACCTAGTTTGGGCTTTATCTTCCCCTCCAGACTATAGACAATCGGCTGAAATATTATTGCTTCTTTGTTTGCTTTCAAAGAAAAGGTCAACAATGTGAGAACTTGTCATGGAACGCAGGATACGTGACAAGAGCTGTATGTAAGCCTGCTCTCTAAAGTTCTGGGCCTTGGGCCTCTTTTTGAGGAGCCTGGAGAAGCTACGCCTCAACTTTATCTTATCCTTTATCTATCTTTCTCAGTTGTGCCCATGCCTGCCCCTCTCGACCTTCGTTCCATTTGTGAGAGCTGGCTCTCTCTCACAAGGGGGCACCCCCATTCAGAGGCCTCAGGGGTGGTTGTCTGAGAAGGCCAGACACGGAAGCCTTACCCCAGTTTGGATAAAGAAGGGCGCACGAAGCTTCAGGGAAAGGCTCGAATGGCCCCTGGAGAAATGTAGGTGCAGATAATTGCCTAAGGAGCATTGGGAAATCTGCCTCTTCCCAGAGTCTCCACTGTATCCTGTGATTGCTATGAAAACCTGTAACCTCTTTCTGTGACCATTGATCACATGGTTTCAGGTAGATGCCTTGTTTGATTTCCACTGAATTCTTGACGCAGTCCAGAGGGGGAGGGAGACACTCAGCTGCTTCCTGTCATGAGCACTTGCCTCCTTAGACTCCCGTAGACTTTCTCAAATCAACCTGGGCTCTGTTTGGGCTACAGTGACAGGATCTCCCAGGCCCCTTGCAGGCCGGCAGCAGGAGGACAACTCAGAAACATTTGCTGAGCCTTACCTGGAGCCAAGTTCACTCTGAGCTCTCTGGAAGAGGGGGCTACTCTCCTGGAGGGAAGGCCTAACCAGTATTTAAGAAAACAAACTAGGCCTGGTGACCCCTAAGAAGCCCTGGTGACGCTTCGTTCGCCTGTTCTATTTCGTTAGAATGGCATTCGACAATGCTTGCCCTTTTGTGACAGCCTTATTTCACACAGGTGCCTTGTTTTCGAGTTTCACCCATGCGGTGACAGGCCTCAGGGCTCCGCTCCTCTTGAAGGCGGAGGAAGTGTCCCACGTGGGGCAGGCGAGACCACCTTTGGTGTATCTGTTCACCTGTGGATGGACATTGGGATGGCTTCCCCCTTCTGGATTAGGAAGAGGACTACTAAATGTTACCTCGGTGAACCCCTGATCTGTCCATGTTCCTGCTTTCAGTTCTCTTGGATGTGGAATTTGGACGCGGAACTCTGGCATCACACGGCCCTTTGGCGTATGAGCCCGTGACGGGACGGCCAAGCTGTTTTCCACACTGATCACACCCTGTACAAACCCCAAAGCAGTGAGCCAGGGCTCTGGTCCCTCTGTGGCCTCACCAGCCTCTGTTTACTGCTCGTTCGTTTGTGAAACGCAGTCACGTCCACGAGGGCAAAGGGATGGCTCCTTGTATTTTGATTGACATCTCCTTAATGGCGGATGGCCCCCCAGCATCTTTCCAGGCGCCTGTGGCCCACGCATAGATCTTTTTTGGTGAAATGGCTGTCCAAGCCCTTCGTCTCTATTTTAATTGTACTTTGGAAAAATTATCAGGAGTCACCAGTCCCTAGAGCAGGACATCCATGCGTAGTGAAATCGAGAGCCAGTGGAAAAAAGGAAGATGTCCCCGGAGATGGACTGCAACTCAGGACTCCGACACAAGAGCCGTGTGAGGATGATACAGGACGGTGTGTTGGTCTCCAGGACGTAAGGTTGCAATGAGCTGGGACCAACTTAGCCACACCTCCCAACAAGAGCTACCCCCCACCTGTCTTTTACAGATGTTTAGTACAAATTATCATTTAGAAAGTTTAGAATCTGATAAAATAAAAACTTATTAACCTGGTACTGTACCTCACTTGTCAGGACGTCCTTTGAACTGCCAAAATGCTTTCGACAAGATGGAGAAGGAGCCTTGTCGGAAACCATGGAGCGACTGCTAACCGATGGTTAACCCACAGGACCTCCCGGGTCAAAACGTCGGGTGGCCTGCATCCCATGACTTTGGGTCAAACTAGCAAAGCCATTTAAGCTTCCTATGACTTTTTCTCAATACAATTGCTCTTTGATATAAAGCTCTCTCCTACACACTTGGGATTGTCTCCGGATTTGTTTCTCTTGTCAAGCCCGGTCTCACACAGCTTCCAAGAAGCAGTCACTGGAGCCATGGTTGCTGACCTTTCTGCCTTGGGTTTCACGGGTTCTGCAGGAAGTCCCTGCTTAGATTGGATCGCTTTTGTTTTTCTAATGCCGCTCAGGGCGTGTAAGCCCAGTGTATTATTGGGGGAGCCCTTTGTGAAGCTGTCCACTGATGGCAAAGACTTGTTTGGTTTGGAATCAACTGTGGCAATACTTCTTGAATGACCCTCATATGTTCTTGCTCATTGCTATCAAGTTGGCTCCGACTCATGTTGACCCCAGGTCTGGTCCATATATGTTATACAGTCTTGTGCCATTCTCTTCAAGGCCATCCACATGCGTGAGTTCGTGGTTGTGCCCACTGTCTGTTTTCCAACCTAGATGGCTCATGTTCCAGCAAGACATCCCACCGCATTCTCTATGGTCTTCACTGGTTTCATTTCCCCAGTCAATCGCCAGGTCTTTCTTCCTAGTCTTAGTGTGTTCGTGCTGCTGGCACCTGTCTGTCCGGGGTGATCCTGCTGGTACTTGATAGACTGGTGGTATAGCTTCCATGATCAAAGTAATGCACAAGCCACCCCAGGATGACAAACCCATGTGTGGGTGATGAGTCAGAAAACTGGAAATCCATATTAGGAATGTTCTGAAAGGACGGAGAGTTTCGCGCTGCATTTAAATTGGCCCTGAGCAAAGAGACTCTCCTTGAGCACTTTTTCCAGGCTCTAGAATTTTCGATAATTTCTTCAAGAGTCAGAGGAAAACCACCATCGTCACCGCCAAAGCAAGGCTTCTTATATACCTAGTGACTCAGACTCTGGGCCAAGGAGACACGACAGCGCGAAGGGGACTCCGGGAGCGGCGGGAGAAGCTCTGTCTCCTATGAGGAATCTGAAGACCAAAAGCAAATAGAATAATTTGGGGCCACAAGCCCCACTGCTCATCCTCAATAAAAAGATGGAAGTTCCAGCCCCAGCCCCAAGCCACGGTGTGTATAAATCTCGGAAATATTACCAAGAAATGAGAATACGCACCCCCCGTGTTTCTTGTAGTACTTTCCAGAACAGCAAAAAGAAAACAATCCCAAACTCTGATGACAGAAGAATGCATCGACTCCGGCACTTCCATATGACGGAGCATGACGTCTCAATGAACCACCGTGACGGTTCCGTTCCAGACTGCAAGACCTGGACAGAACCAGAACACGAGGCTGAGCAAACTCAGTCAGTCTCTGAAAGATCAATATTTCAGCACACCATTCTTACAAGGAAAAACGAAGAAAAAGAAAAGTGGTGTTCACCCCAAAGGATAAGATTTTGAAGATGAAGAGGAGACTGGGGACAGGGCCGGGGGCAGGAAATCGTAGCGGGAGGGACAGGGAAAGAAGGTAGGAGGGAAAGAGACATTGCTTGGGGGTGGGGTTTCATGGGGTTCTATTATTGGCATGATTTGATGAGACAGGCTGAGCAACTCTAGAAAATACATTTTTCTTTTAAAGCCAAGATAAATAAATAAAGTCACAATCAACATAAAAAGGAGAAGAAAGGGGATTATTTTAAGGGAAAGTATGGGAAATTCTCTCTGCCATCCCCCATATGAGTGAAAGGGTCAGAATTAAATTTTCAACCGCTGGAGATATATGAGAGGAAAAATAAAAAGTCTCCCACGTCAAGATTTTTTTACATATTGCATTTTCCCCAGAAAGATTAAGTAACACTATTGTTAAGTCGTTTTTTAAAATTATATGCTAGATGGGGGTTTACATTCCAGAGCATTAACTTTGTATTTCATAGTTTAAACTGCTCGTCAACCCCCCCCCCCAATAACTTACTCCCAAGACACTGTTTCATATTCAGTTTTAACCCATTAACTTTCTTCATTTATCATTGTATCAACTTCATATTATTAAAAAAATAAAAAACAAACTCTCAACTCATGCCATGGAGTCGATGCCGACTATATCACCGTGGCCCCAGAGGACAGGGTGGACCCGCCCTGCTGTTTCCTGAGACTGTCACTCTTTCTGGGAGCAGAAAGGCCAATCTTCCTCCCAAAGTACTCCGATGGTTTTGAACAGCCGACCTTGCAGATCACAGCCCAACATGTAGCCACGTTACCATGAGGGCTCCCTTGTTCTTTTTTTAATTAAGTAATACATAATTTTAATTCATTTTATCTGATAATAATGAAGAGTGCAATTATTAGGTGGAGTTAGTGTTGGCCTTTTATTTGATGTCTTATGACTGTAAACATTTTTAAGAACCGTTTATTGTGTTTTCAACGACCTTGTCCACAGCAGCTCAATAATTTCTCAAGTTGGTGGTCAACATGGGTTCTTGTTTTTCTTTTTTTTTTTAATAAATCATTTTATTGGGGCTCATACAACTCTTATCACAATCCATCAATTGAGTAAAGCACCCTTATACATTCGTTGCCCCGTCATTCTCAAAATTCGCCTTCCACTTGGGTTCCTGGAATCAGCTCATTTTCCTTTTTGGGGGGTTTTTGTTTTTCAAGGTAGCACCACGTGTCAACATGCTAAGCATCTCCCTTCTAATTGCTCTGTTTCCATTTATCTAGTTCCTGGTGATAAACTTTTGTATTAGAACTATCTTGAACTGTTCCGTTGGGGATCTAAAAGTTCTGGAATTCTGAGCCCTTTGTAGGAGGCTAGCTGCCTTACTCGGGGTTCCAGGAGAGAAGCCCTGAGGGGATTACAGTGCGTCCAAGAGGCACAGGCGCCAAGAGAAACAGTTCCCAGTGGCCAAAGCTGGAATGATTTGAACAAGAAGATAACTAGAGGAGATTGGATTAAAACCAAAGACAGAAAATAAACATCCATGAGTTCATGAATAAATGATTGGCGACTAGACAAATCTCCCACATAGAATTTCAAATAATAGACGAGAGGACTTTGAAAAGGTCATGGAGAAACATCATTATCTTCTAATTGCAGGTGTCCGCGAGCTCTTTGAGGCCGTGGGTGGGTTGCTACACTACTCCACAAAAGCACTTCCCTGTGCGGCCGCTCCCAGTGACTTCCGTCCAAGGACAGCTTGGACGGGGAGAAAAGGAGGAGCTGACAGAGTGGAAACCCGACCCACACCACCTCCGCCAGGTGACCAAGGTGCACTAAGGCTTGATGAGAGCACACATCTAGGACCAGATCTGATGAGGATGCCACTGGACCCCTGGGGTCTTAATCCCTGAGCCCCTAACCTGTCTAACCCCGAAGACACTGGCGCTGAAACCAACATCAGACAGATTTCAGTGAAGGGCCATTCTATAGACCCTCACCGCCACAAAATTCTCCTCATAGGTTCCCTGGAGGAGCGTGTGGAGCGACTCCAGAGGGTTCCTGAGATTGTCATGCCTGATGGAAGCAGACCGCCTCCTCTTTCCCCCCCAGTGTGGCTGGTGGGTCCGCACCCCTCAGCTTTTGGTTAGCAGACCAGTACTTAACCCACCGCGACACCAGGACTCCTTCAAAATCTGGCCCATGTTCCTCAAAACCATCAAGGTGTCGAGAACAAAGGGGATGAGGGCGAGAGCCCAGCGTGCTAAGGAGACGGGGCCACCCAATGAACGGTGTGGTGTTCGGGGTGGCTCCTGGGACATGTGGTACAGAGGAAGGGAATCCGCACAGAGCATGTATTTCTGGCGGTAATGAGGAATCGAACCTGGCTCTCGGGTGGTAACACGTACAATATCATTTAATGTGAAGGGTGAATGAATGCGAGAAAACAAATTGGGATATTTTTGTAAATACAAAAACTCTTCCTTGAAAAAAAGTTTACTGAAAAGAGAGAGGAAGAGGGGCTTACGACCTCCCTAAGCTCAGAGATCCCAGTAGCAGCGGGGTCTGGAGTTTTCTGCCTTTCTGACTGCTCGTCAACAAGCGTCAGCCCATGTTCCCGGGCGTCCCACCTGCTGGTGATCCTCCCGTCCGGGCTGCCAGCCCTGTGGACCTGGGGCTCGGTCATCTCCACAATTGCACAAGCCAATTCAATGTCAAAGCACCCCTCACATAAAAATCCAAGCAATTGAGCTAGGTAGGTGGTAGGGCAGACAGACTGGTAGGTAAGTGGGCAGTTGGATGGATATAGAAGGAAGAAGGGAGGGGGGGAAAGAGAGAGAGAGAGAGCGAGCAAGATGGGCAGGTATAGCTCAACAGATGTAGGTGGGTAAGTAGATTGGTAGGTAGACAGATGGTCTATGGGAATTAGGGAAACTTCTAGGCAAAGGCAGCTAAGTCTGATTCCTTGACAGAAACATCTAGAACCGAGGAACAAGCACTTAGGAAAGACTTTTTTAAAAAAAAAAAAAAAACATTTTATTAGGGGCTCATACAACTCTTATCACAGTCCATACATATACATACATCAATTGTATAAAGCACATCTGTACATTCTTTGCCCTAATCATTTTATTTCTTCTCTCTCTTTTCTTTTTTTACATTTTATTAGGGACTCATACAACTCTTATCACAGTCCATACATATACATACATCAATTGTATAAAGCACATCCATACATTCCCTGCCCCAATCATTCTCAAAGCATTTGCTCTCCACTTAAGCCCTTTGCATCAGGTCCTCTTTTTTTTTTCCCCTCCCTACCCGCTCCCCCCTCCCTCTCTCTTAACAAAAAGACAAAGAACTCAATTTAAAAACAGGCAGAGGAGTTGAAGCGACCAAAGAAGAAAAACAAATGGCCCGCAAACATGAAAAGATGCTCAATGCCGTTAGTCATTAAGGAGATGTAAATCGAAATGACAAGCACTACCAATTACGAGTACACATAAAACAGATGATTATGAAACACACCGTCAGAGCACCAGGGACAACAGATGTCACGAAGGCTCAGAGGAACTGGACGCAGGGGTGGTGAAGACCTGAATGTGCCTTTTCCAGCCAAAGTCTCTAACTCCCACCAAACAACCTTTCCCTGCAGAGATCTGGTAAAAAGGTGGGAGAAGATACTGATAGGATTTACCTGGAGGTAATTTTGAATAGGTTTCCCAGGAGTGCCGTCCTTCTGTGTACCACATGAGCTCCCTGAGAAGCAGGAGGAAGAGTCGCATAACCAGCAAGAGTCAGGAGTGTAGCCTGTTCCCTGGACCCGAGATCCCTGCACAGGGAACCTCCTGGATGCAGTGACAGCTCTACCATCAGAGGAGCAGCAACAGAACTGGGAGCCAGAGCATGAGCAAAGTGATGCACTCCCCAGCCCAGGGGGCAAGTAAAGATGTGTGCTTCGAGGCAGGAGTCTGGCTTGTGGAGTAGCGTGCCACAGGGCACTTCATTGGGAAGTTGGACGTGCTGACCCAAGGGAGTGAAACTAAGCGCCTTCAGGCTGAGGCTTATTAGAACAGGAAGCCTCTGGGTGCTTAATTGATGGAGCTTGGCTTGCTGATCCACTGATCTTAAACTGAATGCCTTCAGACTGAGGCTTATAGCTGAGTGGTCTGTCCTTGGGGCATTGATTAGCGGGCTTGACAGAACTTTGTAACATTTCCTGATAAACAACTCAATCCTGAGCATTTCTCACTGGCATTACAACTTGTTGCCTTTTCCAATAAACCCTATAATCCTGAATTTTTCGGTGAGTTCTGTGCATCTATTACAATGGATATCGGAGCCTAGAGAAGTAAAGGAGACAAATTAAAACTGCTCACTGGGGCCCTCGTGCATCTCACCATTGGGACTATGCAATGGCACAGTCATGGGAAAACATTCAGCAGTGCTCCAGAAAGTTAAAAATTGAGCTACCACAAGATCTAGCGATTCCACTCCAAGAGAATCACAAGCAACAATGTAAACAGAGACCTTTACATTGACGTCCGCTCCAGCACTGTCCGTGAAAACAGCCCAAGCGCCCATCAACAGACCAATGGATACACAAAATGTGGCCTAGCTGCACACTGGAATATTATTCACCCCTGAAAAATGAAGCACTCACCCCTGTTACAATGTGGGTGGAACTTGACAACATCAGGTCAAGTGAAACGAGTCTGTCACCAAAGCACAAGTATTGTAGGAAGCCACTTAGGCAGGTGGAGGTGGGACTTGAGAATTGACTTTCTTCATGACCTGCATGCGTCAGTGGTGGCTTGTGTAGTACTAGGGGGAAGATGAAGTTTCAAGGAAGCTTCCAGACTAAGATGGACTAGGAAGAGAGGCCTGGCCATCTCCTTCTGAAGATCAGCCAAGGAAAATCGTATGGGTCGCAAAGAACCATGGGATGGCTTAGGCCTCCAGTCGTGTTTTCTTCACGGGCTTGCCGTGCGTTGGCTCATTGGCTGTTGTCAGTAAGTTCATCTCTCTCTGATTTGGACACTACCCACATTGTCTAGAGAGTCCCCATCAGAAGGCTAGATGTGTAAAACAGAATTTCGATTTCTGAGGCTGGATGAACCACTGAAATGCTGCCCTGAGATAACCTATAAACTCTAAGCCAAAGTAGGAAATCTTTCTAAAACAAAACAGCAGTTGCAGGAGCCAATGAAGTCTGTTGTGAGTACTGTGCTTTTTGAAGAACCAACTACAGGCGGGTGGTGGGGCGGGGGTGCACTTAGGTCTGGCTTTTGCCAGACTGTGTTTGTTTTACAAGAATTCAAGATGGGAGCATGCCCAGAACGGAAAGATAACCCACTGTGAGAAAAGTCTCCCAATGACGTAAAAAATCCCAAAGCATTTCTGGTTCCGATGTAGCAGCTGGTGACCGTATTTGGACCAAAATGGATCTCAAATCCCATCCTTGGAGCAAGTGAGCAAGACTTTGCTGGAGTTGAAAGTTCTAGAATCCTTGAACATCGCCGAGGTTGTGGTCCATGGCTCCTACTTATGCAAGTTACGGGCCAAATGGATGCTCTAGTCTCTGGCCCAGTGCACCGCCATGAGGACGGCTGGAATTTGAGGAAGGCACCGACGCTCTCCTGCTAGACCTCGGATGCACGGAAGCCAATTCCTAGGCCACCTCACTAGATAAGGACCCAGAAGAGTACAGTGTGTTCCGAGTTGGAGTGGATCGGACCTGCTTTCGGCTCTGCTCTAGCCTGACAAATCGGAGAACAATGATGTGGTGTATCTGTCTTGGCCTCTGAATTCTACAATGAATACCTGTTTCCAAGGTCATAAATTAAAGGCCTAACTAATCCACCCAAGGGGAGGGTGTTGTTTACATCTCCACAGGGAATGAGGGACAAGATTTCAACCGGTGCTCCAAGATGTGAATGCGACATGCTGGCATGAAGCAGGGAACCAGTTGAGAGGTCTGAGGGGTTGGTCCCAATTACTTCAGAGGACAGCACTGAAGCTACAGCTCAGTGAGGAGGACATGTCTGATCAGAGCACACAAGAGCAAATGAAGGGGGAGGAAGAGAGTGGAGCACATCCTGACCCACCAAGCCTTGAGGACGATATCCCTGCTCAGAGCAGCTAATGCAGAGAGAGGACCATATGGCTGGCCCCACTATGAGACATGACATCCCTCACTGACCCATAGCCCTACAGGGGACAACACTGGAGATACAGTGTGGGAATTGTGCCCAATCTGACCCCAACACACTGAGGCAAAACACCAAGGGTGTGCAACAGAACAGTAAGGGGAGCAGAGCAAGGAAGTCCCCAGGAAGTACCAAAAATAGACTTTGGGGTCAGGATGTGGTACTCCATCAGACTCGACTGGAAAACACTCCTTAAGGTCAACAACAGACCTTGAACAATTTACAGGCTTTTCTCTTTTTTGTCATTGGTTTGTTGTTGTTTTGTTTTCTTTCATGCTTTGTTTTTCTCTGTCTTGTTTTTGTGCATATTATTATCTCTGCAGGTCTGTCTAGATAACATAGGCTGGATAAACAATCTGGAGGAGGAAATAACTTGAGTGACGGTTCCATGGGGACATGGGAGAGGGGGAGGTGGGGGAAAGGAAGTGGTGTTAACAAACCCAGGGACAAGGGAACAGCAAGGGATGCAAAATCAGTGGTGAGGAGGGTTTAGGAAGCCTGGTAGGGCTTGATCAAGGGAAATGTAACCGAGAGGAATTACTGAAACCCAAATGAAGGCTAAGCATGATAGTGGGACAAGAGGAAAGTAAAAGGAAATAGAGGAAAGAACTAGAAGGCAAAGGACATTTATAGAAGTCTAAATACAGGCATGTACATATATAAGTATATTTATATATGACAATAAGAAGAGAGATTTTTACTTGCAGCTGCAGGAACTTGAGTCAGGATGCCATCCCTGGGAAGTGCCTTTGTTGTTTGCCAATCTACTCCCTGGAGTGCTGGGGCAGGGGCTGCCCAACCTTGGTCTGCAGAGAGCAGCTCCTTGGAATGTTGGGGCAGAAGATGCCTACTGCAATAGGTCGTTTATCTTCCTGAGAGGCTGGAAACAGGGGCCTTGAAGTTCTATCCTCCTGAGGAGCTGGAGAGGAGACCATGCTGCCTATTCCGGACCCAGCCCAAACACTAACCTTATAATTTCTTTATGATATACTCAAATCAATCATTTGAGTGCCTGGAAATAGAGTTGAGATCAAAAGGGCAGCATAAACGCTCGACTGTTTCCTTCGTTAATCAATTTCCAGAACGGACTGGTACCAGAGACATTTCAAAAAATGACTTTACTTGTTTTGTTTCTCAGTCTGAGGAATGCATGAATTTCAATGTTCCCTTTTCCTGCCCTCCCTCAAAGAATGTGTGCTTCCTAATCCATTACCATCGCCATCCTTTGGAATTCCCAAATTCTCTCCCTTTCTGCACCAAATGGGGTTATTTCATACACATGATGTGTGAACATATCTACTTCCTCTCTCATCAACATTGGATATTCTGGGTTGTTGTTGTTGGATGTTATCGCTATATCCTTTAAAATGGTGTCTGTTCATGCAGGATGGAATTCCCCAGCCCCCGAGATGAAAGTCTGTGAAGCTAACTCCTTGCCGCCAGGGAACGAGTATGTGACCAGGATCCACCACGCACGGTGTGAGCCATAGGCAACGTGAGAGAGTTGGCTCTGGGTGTCACTTCATAGTGGCCGCAGAGGCACGCAGTTTTGTGGCCTAGCAACTGTTGTGAGGTTGTGTTGCAGGCACACATGTGGCTTTGCTGCTGGCGGCAGTAGCGGACACAGTGAGGTCGGGTCCTTGGCATCTGTGCAGAAGGGCTCTGTTCCCGGCAGTGGGAAGACTGGTCCCCTCATTAGGTCGATTCTGTCATGTGGTCTGAGTGCTTTGCCGAGTCACTCAATTCCCACTCAGTAGCTGTCTTTTCTGTGCAAAATGGCCACAGTGTGTTCTGATGTTTGAAGCACTGGGCAACAGGTAACTAGAGGAGAAATATCTCCAGAATCCGTTCTAGGAGTTGTCTAGATGGCGTGGTAGTCCAGGCACGGCCCACGTGCACCAGAAGCACCTGGAAGCTTCTTAGAAATCAGAACCTCGTCCCTATGCCAGTTCTGCTGAATCCGGATGTTCATTTTTATGAGAGCTCCAAAGGACTTGTAGAATATTCAAGATTGAGAACACTGGTCTAAAAGGGAATGATTCTCAACCTATATGCACTTTAAAGTCACTTGGGGACTTCAGTGTGTTCAATAACTCCACCCAACGAATGTGATTTCTGTCCTTGGTTCCTGAGAGATAACCTCTGTCTCACTTTGGGTTGACTAGAGAAACAAATCCAGGGACATTCATATTTGAATAGGAAAGAGCTTTCTATGGAAGAGCCATTGTATATTGAGAAAACATCCCAGCCTAGTCCAGATCAAATCCCTAAGTCCAATATTAGCCCATATGTCCAATACTAGTTCATAATTTCCTCTTCAGACTCCCGAAGCACATGCAATGATGCGAGGGCAGGAAGATCACAGGCTGGTGGGTGGAAAGTCTTGTGGATCCAGTGGCAGAGGAAGCATCACAGGGCTGTCTCTGTAGGTCTCTGCCACATGGCTCACTCAGGTCTCAGTGTAGCTTCACATGGCGTGTCCACAGAAAGACGAAGGCAGAGAGAGAGGGGAAGTTCTCAGAGTCCTCATGAGAAGGCCACGCCCACAAGGAGGCATCATCAGACTGTGACCTGATTGACAGGCTAGACTCCACCCCTATACTTATAGATCAAGTTGACATGAAATTATATAACTTCTAAACCTGTGGGTCACGACCCCTTTGGGGGTCAAATGACTCTTTCACAGGGGTCACCTGATTCATAACAGCAGCAAAATTACAATTATGAAGTAGCAGTGAAAATAATTTTATGTTTGGGGGGGGGGGGTCACCAAAACATGAGGAATTGTCTGAAAGGGTTGCAGCATTAGGAAGGTTGAGAACCGCTGCTCTAAACCCTTCCAATTTACTGAATGGTGAAAATGTTTGTAATATGAGTGTGAGGACTCAGGTAGGGGCAGGCCATCCCAGAATAACTCACCAGGGGGTATTACCCCACCCTGAGGCCAGAGAGACAGGAGTTGAGTTCAACCACAAGGGCGATAACCAATCAATCATTGCCATGTAATGAAACCCCAAACGTCTCTGCACACCGATGTTCAGGAGAGCTTCCTAGTTGATGAAAGATGATGCGAGGCCTTACTAGGCCAGAGAAGTTGTTTGTTGTGGAAGCTCTGAGACCTCAACTTAGCATCTCTTCTTTAAAAAAAAAATGTGGTCACATTTATATAGAGAAAGCAACACTTGCCCATACAACACCTGCTTTGTATCAGTCCTGTTTTTGTATCTTTTATCATAAGCATCAGCAGGGTGCATTCCCAAGTCCTGTGAGTCATTCTAGCAAATCATCAAACCTGAGGGCCAATGGAGCAGTCCAGGATTTGTAGCCATTTGGTTACAAGTTCAAGAGCTGATTTAGTCATGGTTGTTGGGTGCTGTTGAGTCAGCTCAGACTCCGGGATACCTAACCATAGCACTCAACACTGAGTGGTCATGCTCCATCCCCACAAGTGTCATGTCTGAGACCCTTGCAGCAGCTCCAGTGTTAACCAAGTCCAATCAGTCCAGAGTCCTCCTCTTTTTCTCTGGTTTTTCTACTTTAGCAAGCTCCGTGTCCTTCTCCAGGAACCGGTCTCCCCTGACAACACATCCAAAGTACGTGATGCTTCTAAAGAACATTCCGACTGTACTTCCAAGACGGATTTGTTTGTTCTTCTGGCAGTCCATGGTATTTTCTTTTTTTTTTAAATCATTTTATTGGGGGCTCATCCAACGCATCACAATCCATACATACATCAATGGTGTAAAGCACATCTGGCCATTTGTTACCCTCATCATTCTCAGTCCATGGTATTTTCGATCGTCTTGCACTATCATTCAAATGCATCCATTCCTCTGTGGTGGTCCTTATTCTTTGCTCAACTGGCACATGCGTCCGAGATCATTGAAAATACATGGCTTGTGTCAGAAACACCTTAGTACTTTTGTTAGGCAGAGTTCTCTAGAGAAAAAACAGAGCAGATATAGCGAGAAGGAACATAACAGCTAATTAGTGCACACAGCAGTACAGAGGGCTCAGTGCGACTCACTTTTGTGAAGCAGTTAGTAAACTGAAAAGCCTTCAACTCACGGCAGGGATTTTGGTCCAAGGTCCAGGAAGCAGACAGGCAGAGTCTGCCGCAGACAGCAGGTGGGTCAGCAACAGTCAGTAACATGAGAGCTTAGCAAAGCAAACCCGAATAGGGTTGTCAAACTCAAGCAACGCAAGGCAGCAGGATCCACCAGCCTCAAGCTCAAGCGATGAATGCACCCGCAGTGTGGCGAAGCAGGTCTTGAAGGGGTCTAAAGCTCTGGCGACATGATCCATGGGTTGGCTAGGTTGGCACAACAAACCTAATGATCACCGTCCTCCAAGCAGCACCCTTGCACCTCAACACTGGAAAGAGGCCGTGTGCAGCAGGTCTTCCTGGTGCAAGCTGCTATTGAATTCCTGAATGCCCCATTGAGCATTGACTGTGGACTCAACCAAAATCAATCTTGACAACGTCAACCATTTCTCCATGGATCATGCTATTTGCTCCAGTTGTGAGTTTTGTTTCCTTTATGTTGAGTTACAATTTATACTAAACTGCCATTTGCTTTTTTTTAATACTTTAAAGAGGCCCTTTGCAGATTTGTCCAATGCAATATGTTATATAGGGGTTAGGATTTACATGTACGTGGATACAATTCAACTCATAACAGACCAGTCTCCTTTGGCAACTACTCAGTCTTGTTGCTTGAGGCCAAAAGCACCGCAGGCAGTATGTAGGCAAATGGGCAGAGTGTCAGTAAGACGTTACTGTGGATGCCAAAATGTGAATTCTATTCATACACATATATTATATATGTCATCTATACATATTTTATACGTTATATATATATATATTACATACGGGGAGGTAACTCCAAAAAAACTGGAACTGTGCTGGGCAGAGCAGAGCTTTCATAGTGTGCACTTGTCCCGCTAGGTGAGCACCAAGCAACTTGCTGAGTCAGTGCACTCAGTGGTGTCTCCTGGGAAGGTTCTCTTTGTCACAGCGAATTTGTTCGTAAAAGCAGTTTTACTTAACCTCGTTTTTCGTGATGGCAGATTTAAGAGAACAGCGTGCCACTGTGAAATTTTGTTTCCTTCTCAGGAAAAATCCTGCAGAAACTGTTGTGATGTTGAACACAGCTTACAAGGAAAAACTCATGTGTAGGAGTGGTTTTCTCATTGCAAAAAAGGTGAAATGTCAGTTGATGACAAACCTCATTCTGCACTTCTGTCAACCTCCAGGACAAAACTGTGGACACATAATGCATTTGGAGCTTGTTCCACCAGGTCAGAATGCTAATCAAGCTGTCTATTTAGAGGTTCTGAAAAGATTGTACAAAAGTGTGTGACAAAAAAGGGCTGATTTGTGGCAGGTGGGGGGCTGGTTTTGCCACCACTACAACGCACCAGCTCACGCAGCCATTTTGGTTTTGGTGAAAAACAGCATGCCTCACTTGCCCCAGCACCTGACTCACCTGACCTTCCTCTGTGCGACTTCTTTTTGCTTCCATGAACACAGAGGGACATGAAAGGGCAGCGGTGTGAGTAAGCATAAGAGGTAAATGGGAAAACGTGGGAGGTGCTGTCGGCTCCAAAGAGATGTGTAAAAAATGTTTCCAAGAATGGAATCGCAGATTTGACAAATGTAGTCAATGTAATGAAGAGTACTTTGAAAGCGATAAGGTTGTTTTGTTAAAAAAAATTTTTTTTAATACACAGCTTTGAAAAAAATGTCATGGGGGGGGAACCTCCCCTCGTATATATACATAGTTCACGTATGAAATGTTTACTTCTGCAACTCAGAAACTGATTCGATTTCTCACACAGTGTTACCTGAGTAAGCCTGCAAACGTTTCCTTCTCTGAAATAATACATACCAGCATCGTGAGCCTGATGGAGTAGAAGATGAAAGAGGAACTATTTTTGTCTTTTATGCTTTTGTAATGTTTAAAGGTTTAAAAAAAGGTGCTTTGGTTGCATTTTTTATGGTATTATTTTACAGTGAAGCTGTATTAGTCGGTGTTTGCTGTAATAACAACTCCAGCATCTCAATGGCTCCCCCAATAAACATCAGTTTCTTATGTTATGTGATGTCTTGGCTTATGTGTGGGCTGTGGGCACCGTGGGACTTAAGGGGAAGGAACAGCTCTATCTAGAACAGACCAGACTTAGAGCACAGGGCAGAATCACTAGGAAACACACGCAAGGATCAACACAATGGCACCGAAAGCTTTTGCTCAGACATGGAAGAGGCCATGCCTGCTCACGTCCTAATGGCTGGAAGACGTCATGTGGCCAAGCCTCACAAGGAAACAGTTGACAAAGGCGTTGGGGATGGATGGTCCTCTTACAGAGGAGGGAATGAGTACTTGTGAACAATGGCTAGAAGTTGTCACAGGTCTGTCATTTTAAGTCAATCTACATGGAAGACACATGTTTGCTTGGGTCCTTGTGGCACCTTCCCCTTTTGAGTTTTGAATTCCCTGGTTAAATGGAGAGACCAAGAGCCCTTAGCAACCAGGGTGTTTTCCTGCTGTGGGCACAGCCCATTCATGAGCCATGAAATTTATTAGTAAGCACAAGCAGCATTTTTGTTCAAGAGAACAGAGTCTAATCTCAGACTCAAAACTCACTGCCACGGAGTGTATTCCAACTGGTAGTGACCCTGTGGGACAGAGTAGAACTGTGCGTGGGCTTCCAAGACTTGGAATCTTTACAAGCGCAGACAGCCTCAACTTTCTCTGAGAGCCCAGCTGAAGAGGAACTGAGAGTTGGGTGTGGTGGAGATACGGATTGCTTCATGCAACTTTTGCTTCGTAAGCATACTAGGGGGCTTCAAAAAGTTCATGGGATAATGCAATGAAACATGGAAGTCCCTCATACGTCTCTATACGGACCATAGCGTGAACTGTGTTTCTTTCTTTGAGTACTGTGAACGGTTGAAAATCTTGGACCCAGAGGACAGGCTATCTGGAGGAGTTGCTTCTAATTCCCATTTGAACTTCAGGATGTTGGGGCCAAGCATTATGGGAAGCTGGTTATCAAACCTGGTCAAAGGACCTGGGTGGATTTGGGGGGCATTCACATGAAGAATGCAAGGGGGGAGGCAGATGGGCTGCTTCGGCACCCAATGTGTGGGAAGCAGGAGAGTTGTTCCCCAGGATGTCTCCCCATGATATATGCCAAGCTTAAGGTGCTGTTCGCCATCTAAGACAATCCCACCCTAAGTTAGGCCCACTCCCTTCTGACAAGGATAAGGGATTGTTCCCTGTGGGAGAGCCAAAGGATGCCTAAGGTCAAGCCAACTCAGGGACGACCAAGGTTAGGCTGCCATCTTGACTCTAGAGCCCACCTATCTTGTTATGTGCATGCCATCCTGTCTCTCGTACGCCTACTGTACAAGCCCTTCCTGTTACGCATGTAGGTCTGGTACTTAGGGAATGGCACGCCCCTAGAGTGTTTTTATAAGCCTTGGTTGGAAACACGTTCGCTCTCTCTGCGTGGATCCAGCTCCTAGAGTCATGTATTTGCAGGCTTTATTTTGTCTGATGTCTCTTTAATTTTACCCAATTACACAACTGCCCCTTGGACCTGTTCGACTGTGGAGGTTGGTACCCCACACCAATCCATCCTCCTCCCGGTGCGACTCTCTGGGCTGCAGAGATTCGCAATTGCGAAACTGTAGTTCCCAGTCTCCTTTGAGTCAACCTGAGGTCTCAGTTCTCTAATGCTGCTATCACAGAGTATCACAAGTGGCGGCTCACAGTAAACAAAACAAACTCATTGTCCTGGAACCAATAATCACCCTTACAGGGTGGAGTAGAATGGTCTCTGGGTCTCTGAGGCTGTAAATCTTTCCAGGAGCAGAAAGCCTCCTCTTGCTTCTCTGAAGCTGCCGGTGGGCTCAAATTGCTGTCCTGGCTAGCAGCCCAAAGGCTAACCACTGCGCCACCGGGGCTCCTTCATCAGTAATGCTAGAAGTCGGAATTAAGGGTGCCAGCTCTAGGGGCAGGCTTACTGCCAGCCGATTCCAGAAGACCCTTGTCTCTTCTTAGCTTCCTTCCCTCAGCTGTGTGCACGTGGCTTCGTGTCTATTCTCCGCTCTTGCTTTACTATTTCACCATCTCAAGAGACCGAGTTAAGACCCCTGCAAACTTTGTCGCCATCTAGCTGGTTCAGGCTCGTGGTCATCCTGTAAGGACAGAGTAGAACCACCCCCATCGGGTTTCTGTCATCTTCCCAGAAGCAGCCAGCCCCATCTATTTCCCACGAACAGAGAAAACCTATTCCCAAATGGGATTTTGAGTTTTTCCAACACATGCTTGAGGGACATAACTAAACCTATGTTATCGTTCAGGCACTGCTCACACCCCAAACAGTTCAGATCTCTGACCTTGGTCCATGTGGGGGTGGCCAGGTCGGCTGCTGGAAGAGGGCTGAAGTTTTTCAGATGGTCCCTACGAGCTTGGCTTAGCATCCACAGGTGAATCTGGGACAGTGGGAAAACCAAAACAATTAGGTCATGAATCGTTAGAGTCAATTCCCCGAGTAGGGAATGAATAGATGAATGAGCAAATGAATGAGCAGGAAGGTTCCTGGGTCCGGTGGAAAGCTAAAGGCAGAATGGAGAAATACAGAGGCAATGATGGCCTTACAAAAGCATTACTCTGCAAGCGTCATGCTCAGGCCACAGCCTGGCTCAGACCAGGAGCGTCAATGGGTGCTAAGTTTTTCTGGGGTTGTTTTTTTTAGGGGGGGGAAGGGGAGGGAGTTGATGAGGGGCCAGATACCTTCCTGGTCTCCCCACACATCTTGTTTCCTTTATTTATTGTATAGAAATGTGGTGTATCCAATTGTCTTCCCCACCACCTCAAACATACATCTACGTCAACTTGGCCGAGCTCGGATGCCCAGTGGTTTGACAGGTAGTAATGTGAGGTGGTAAGTCACGGGATGACCTCCTAGGTGATAAACCAGGAAGAGGATTAATGTGGCACCCTTGATGCCATCATAGCCTTGAAGTGCACGATATGGTTCCAATTAAAAGAGAGATGATGAGCAGAGGCAAAAAGCTGTGATCAAAGGAGAGAAAGAACAGAGATCGGCTCAAAACCAAAGGGAAACTCACAGCCACTTAGTCAATTCAAATTTATCATGAAGCGACTCTACAGGACAGGGTGCTTCCAAGACTGTAATTCTTTATTGGGGTAGAAAGCCTCCTCTTTCTCCCTTGGAGTGGCTGGTGGTTTTGAACTGCTGGCCTTGAGGTTCGCAGCCCAACACGTAACCCACTACACCACCAGGGCTCTAGCACCGAGAAAGAAAAGCTGGAATAAATCACAGTCCATCCACACAATGGAACACGGATTTAGGGGACATTATGCTCTGGGAAGAGGCAAATATAAAAGGACAGAATGTCATATGAGAAACTGAAGAAAATCAAGAAAGATTTTCATACCAAAAGAGATTTCGACAGAGGAAGGAGAAGGGAGGGCAGGGGAACCAGTAGTAAAGGGTGGAAAGATGTTAACTTGGGTAGAAAACTCAAAGCCGAACACACTGGCAACGACTCAATGTCAACTCAGAATGCTCCTATAGCACAGGGTTGAACTGCCTCTGTGAGTTTCCAAGACTATATAACTCTTCTATTGATTTTGAGTAACAAATTCATTTTTAATTGATCGACAAATAAACACTACACAGCACAAGTTAGTAACCATTTCTTGCTCTTCACCTGGGAGAGCCTTCTCTTGGACAGCTTGAGGAGGGGGATTAGCCGGTTACCTTCATGACTTGACTTCAACCACGATGTTAGAAAGAGCAAGCATTGCATCTGATAGGATCCATGGACTGGCTGGTATTCACATCCAGTCCCTTTTGATATTCCAGGCTTTTTCTGTAGCTCTTCTACCTTGTCTATGCAAGCGTTCATGGCATCCACCCAGCTCATTGTAGGCATTCCACTTGCCCTTGCCTTTGAAGTGCAATGTCTGTGTTCATGCTGCCCGCAGTAGCTGGTTTGAAATGACTCTGGATGAACACCATTCCATCATCTGCTGGTTTGGTCTTGAGGTGCTTAACTTCGACTGCAGCTTCATCACATTTGGCTGAGATAAGCCAGTGGGGTGGTAAGGATTCCGGAGAGCTCAAGGGGGGTCAACCAGAAAGAGCCTCTTCAAGACCGGATTCGTGAAGGAGCAGAAACCCCAACTTTCTCCTGTGGAGTGGTTGGGTGGTTTTGAACTTCTGACCTTGTGGTTAGAAGCCCAATGCCCAGCACACCACCTGGGCTCCCTAACTTGGGTAGAGAGGAAGGAGGTGGGGGCAACTGAGCAAACCATTGGAAGCTTTAAAAAATGGTTTAAGTCGTTGAAGGCAACAGATGATCTGATATGTAAACCCACCTACTTCACCAGAAACAAACAAAAAAAAAACTTTGGGGAAAATACAGATAAATTAATTTTAAAAAGATAGAAACGCTGGCAATAGCGTAATCTTTTGGACTGGGGGATCCTTCACTGACAACCTCCCAGACCCAGGGGAAGATTGATGCCCAGATACATGGAGATCTTGAAGGAATGCCAGCCCCACAGTTGCTGAAGAGAGACAGAGACCTCTCCCCAGAGCAACAGAGAAACCCTTCGCTAGACCTGGCACCATGACTTCCGACCCCTAGGCGGAGAGAAGAAACAGTTGCTTGTGAGTCATCCACTTACGGTCATTTCTGTCACTGATGCACTAGGAAGCGAAGGCAGGAGTCAGAAAAATCATCAGTATCAACCTTTTTGCAATTTTTTAATACATTTGAAATTATTCACACATATAGAAAGGCCCTTGGTGGAGTCTATGGAGACCAGACTTCGCTGGTTCTGTTCTAAATACCCATTTGGGCCCAGAGAGGGTCAAGAGCAAGTCTCTGGGCACCATCTCTGTAGCAGTGTATGCTCACTGTGTCTGTTACACTTTGGTCATTCTAGAAATCTCTCCAACTTCTTCACACTGCCACTGCACACTTCAGAAACCACTCAAAAGTTCACCGTCATCAAGCCAATTCTGACTCAGAGCCACCCTATGGGACAGGGTAGAACTGCCCCTGGGTTTTGGAGACTTTAGCTCTGAACCAGAGTAGACAACTGCGTCTTCTTCCTGCGGAGTGGCTGGTGGTTTTGAACTGCAGACCTTGTGGCTGACTCAACTGTCATTCACTATGCCACCAGGCTAGCATAAATTTTATATGCTCTGAGGGGGGAAAATGCCTATGACCTGCACTTTTTTTTTTTGTAATCTTGGTTTTAGCAGGTGGTCTATCTGTAAGATCAATGGTGAGGAGCTGGGCATGTGCAGCCTGCTGGTGGGACACTGAGGCCGAGCCCCTGGCAGGTCATCCTGAAGGCTGAGCCATTAGCCACTCCTGGGCATATGCGTCCCTGCCCTGGGTCAGTCCACCAGGTATAGGCCCCTGTTAGTCCTGGAGATTTCCAGACATAGAACCCCAGTGCTACATGATCATGACCTGTTGGGGCTGGCCTCGGTTGCGATCTCCTCTCGTGACCTTGCCTGCATCTGAGGACATCCCGTCCAGCATCCAGGGTGGTGCCCCCTTAGGACTCCTGGCTCAGCATACTCTGCCCTGCCCCTCACTCCCTATGACTCAGGGCTCGGGCTCCCAACCCAAGACCCCACCCTGCTTATGTGCTGCTGGTCCTTTCCCAAAGAGGAGAGAATAGGGTACTTGGTTGTCACGATCCCTGCCTCTTCCTCTCCTAAGAAAGGACAACGGAGAACTCCAGGCTCTGTAAAGTGACCATTTGTGCCTGCAAGGCTACGTTGACAGAGCCAGGAAGAATCGAATGGGCTTGGTCTGTGCAGCTGGTGCTTAATCCAAGGGGGTGGGAGTGACTCTGGATTCCTGACTGCCGAACATTCCCAGTCCGCAGCCCCAAAGGCAGGCGGCCTGCCCACCCCCTCCCCTCCGTCAGCGTTTGGAATATGAGGAGCAGCAACCAAAATAGACTGGCTGGAAAAATCAACTCCAGCTTCCCTGCTTGTAGCATGTGAAGCCCCAGCTTTGTGCCAACTAAGCTGGCGTTTACTCCCAATTCTACTGCTTGCTGGGAGTCCTTGGGGCATTGTGTCACTTCAGCATTTGTTTCCTCCTGTGACAGAGACATTGCACCTTGAGCATCAAGTGTGGTATCTGCAATAAGGCTGGTGTCCAAGCAGTCGCCATTCAAGGAAGCATCAATGGATGCCAGAGCGAATGCATCAAAGTCATCATCTTGAGATCCTACCAACAAACACGCCCAGCATAAAGTGACCAGAAGGGAACAGTCCTCTGGCCATGAGATCAGGATTGGGTGGCTCTCAACTACAAATACTGAACATTTTGGTCAAGGATTCTCTATTAGAGTCCCGATCAATGAGGGGAAATGTGGGAATCATTTGACTCCCATGGGACCCAGATTTTCTGGACCCACGAGGGTCAAATCAACACCTGAAAACTCTTGCCCTGGGTGAATCTTTAAACGTTAACTGTCACCTATCCCTGAAGTCTTCTTAAAGTCAAACAATAGTTTAGCGGAATTAGTAAAAACTTGCCTGCCTTGAGTGTTAAGCTCTTAAGAACCTTCTTTACGGGCTCAATGAGATAAAAGCAATGGGAAGTTTAGGGCCCCGTGTCAGTCTGGGTACTTTACAGAAACAAATCCACAGAAACTCATGTATAAGAGAGTTTTATATACGGGTTAAATGTGCATCAAGAAAACATCTCAACCCAGTGCTGCCCAAGCCAAGTCCAACATTAACCCATATGTCCAACACCAATCCATGAAGTCCTCCTCCATCTCACAAAGCACACGCAATGATGCCGACTGCAGGAGGAAAGCCGAGTCAGTGAACGTGTAAGCATCTCAGCACTGGCAGGGGTCTCCACACGGCTGCTCCAGCACCCAGGGCTGCATCAGGGTAGGTCCATGCGGCTTCTCCTCAGGGATGTCTTGCAGGAAGTCAGCCTTGCCAGTTGAAGCAGGGAACTGCCAAGGCAGCTGCACCCGGGTGCGACCATCAGAAAGCAAGGCTCATGGAGCCACTTATTTGTATGCCTTTCAATTAGCCCCACATGTGTTTATCGGCCAGGTTGGCACAATAAACTAGCTCAGGCCCACTGAGCATGTGAACTCAGAAAGGGGTAAGAAAGGTTGTGCAACTCAAGGAATGCAATCAGCGTCACTGAGTCACACACAGAGAAGCTGCTGAACCGGGCACTGTGCTGTGCATATTCTCAACAAAATCAATGAAAAATCCTTCATTTGTACCACTCAGCTAGAGCTGTTAGCTGTTTACATCTAGGGGTGAGTGTTCGCCAGGCTTCCTGACATATATTACTTTCCCCTGCAACTCCATGTAACTTTATTAGCGTCAGCAAATTTTTACTTCTGACATTAATGGTACTGTTTGACAATTTCCATGCTGCTAAATCACCTTTTGTGGGGGGAGGTCAGCTGTTTACAGACATCCCTGAAGGCAGTCCCTGCCAGACTGCCTTCTCCCCCACCGCAAGGGTGGGCCTGCTCCCTGCTGCTGGGGACGATGGATTAATGGTCTCTGTTAGCTGAGCCAGGGAACAGGCTAAACCGACCTGTGACATCCAAAGTTAGGCTGCCATCCTGGACCTAGGATCCGCCCATCTTGCCACATGTATACCCCCAATCCCTCCTCTTCCTATTACGTGGAGACCCCTAGACCACCCCCTCCCATTACTGTATTACCTTTAGCACAACCCCTTCCTGTGATGTATGTAATCACCTGTAATTAGGGGGCTTTGCACATCCCCAGAGAATGTAAAAGCCTGGGCTAGTATTAAAGACTCTCTCTCCCTCCCTCCACGTGGACCACCAAGCAGCGCTGAGGTGAGCATGCTACTATGAATTGTGTCTGACTCAATTTATTTCAATATCTCTCTTCTACCTCTCATGCTCTCTATGACTTTACTATGATCTTTACTTATCGCGGTACAATTGTGCCTACCGGACCCACGATGATGTGTTAGGGGATGACTTCCCCTGACAACCTTTCTTTAGGATGGGCCCCCAGACAGACCTCACACGGAGACAGCCAGGCCCAGAACAGTACGAGACCGCATCAGGGCTCAGCATAATCGGATCTCAACGCGAAATGTCCACACAATTTTGCCTCGGAGCGCAAAGAAAACATCAGAATCCAACCCGACACGTGTGGTTTGTACGTGTGGTTTGTAAACAAACGCAGTTTGTTTCAGTCACTCAGTATTAGCTGGTGTTGTTAGTACGTGTTGCTTAAACTTTTTGCAGCTGGGTTCCAAGCTTTTTTCTATAATTTTCTTAGATCTTGTGGTTTTTTGTACCATTTTTAGATAAAAAACATGGGTCCTAAGAGGTTTTTTTTAAAGAATCATTATAAGGCACTGGTTAACTGTGTTTTCGGTATTCTTGATAATTTAGTAAACCTTTATAGAAGTTAAGGAAACGCCAACAGCAGACCACATAGATTTTTTTTTTTAACGTGAAAGCCAGCCAGGTTCTAGGGGAAAAACTACTGAAAAGCACCTACCAGTTGATTTTATAGAAGGGGATTTCCCCTTCCAAACAATGACTCTTCCCATCCCTCCTCTCCACGTGTGTCCACAGATCCAGTTCCTCATCAGTCTCAAGGTAAGGCCCATTCTGCAGTTGTTAAAAAACCTTTTTAATGCTGTTTCTTATTTAAGTTATATTATTTAACTATAAACTTATTTACTTAGAAGTTTGTGTGTCATGTTCTGTATAAAAAGGCAAGGTTTGGGTAAAAATTTGGTGGTTGAGAATGGATTAATCCATTTTGTTATTTCTTATGGGAATAATTTATTCAGAACTCAACTGCATCGCATCACGACGCTCCTTCTAGAAAGGATGAGCATCAAGGTCCGGGGTTCTACTGTAAATCTTACAAATTTCTTGGCATCCTCAAGTTAGCGCTGCCAGTGCCGCATATTTGTTGGAAGAGGCATCTCAATTGACATTTCATCAGCTCCCGGAGATTTGTTTCCCCGCAATGCCGTCAGTGCAGCTTGGGCGTTTCTCTTCAGA
Organism: Tenrec ecaudatus; assembly: GCF_050624435.1. Lineage (NCBI taxonomy): Eukaryota > Metazoa > Chordata > Mammalia > Afrosoricida > Tenrecidae > Tenrec > Tenrec ecaudatus. Next base: position 135,883,086 of record NC_134541.1, read on the forward strand.
AGCCCTGGTGCTTGAGCAGAAGCTTCCTCCGAAATGACTGAATAACCAGTCCATTCTTTTGGGCACAGTTGATTGTAGAATGGAGTGCTATTCAGTGGGAAAGAATGCTTGGCTGAATTCTGAAAACACGTGATTGGTTAAATAAAAGAAACCAGCCACCAGAGGCAACTTGTTATATAAATCCATTTAAATGAAAAGAGAACACAGAGGTGGTGAGTGATCGCCAGAGAATGGAGTGCTTTCTGTGGGGATGAGAATGTTCTAGAACTAGTTGGTCATGGCTTGTACACGTGGGGAGAATATTTATCATTACCAACTTGCACATTTTTCAAAGGTGTATTTTGCGGTATTAAAGTTATATTTCAATAAAAAAACAAAGTCTCTGGGCAGCTTTACTCCCTCTTTCCCTTGAACATAATTCAAAAGCTGTTAGAGCAGATCAACAAGGAAATGCCAAGACTCTCAGAGAGAACCTGCACAGAGACCAAGTTGTAGTCATGTGAACAGAACAAGTAGATGCTGTGTGGTTTCGAATCCGGAAAGATGTGTGTGGGGGGTGTATCCTCTCACCACGCTTTTTACCAGCATCCAAGCAGCTCAACTGCATAAAGAACGGGGCGTCAGGGTTAGAAAAAGGCTTGTGAACCACCTTTGATACGCACATAACACAACTTGCTGAAGGGAAAGAGGATAAAACACTGGCTCTCCGCAGTGCTGCCCCTGCTTGCGGCCCGGGCCTGCAACTGTCCAGGACCCGCTCAGTAGCCGTTTACAGAGGCGAGGACGGCGGGCGTGTGCACAGCGCACTTTGTTCTGGTCAAGACCACTCACAAGACCCAGCACTGGAACAGCGGAGGAGACACAGCTGACCTCGCATTCGTGTGCTGCGCTCTGCTATGGGGTACAGGCATATACAGCCTTTTAAAAAACAAAACACAAACAAGCGGAGGCTTGTGGCCACCCTGTGCTGGCACGGCCAGCTGTGCCAGCACCGGTCTGCTTTCCTGCGGGACTGTGGTGTCTGTAGATGACGAGCCGAGCCTCTCAGACTGCCCCATCACTTGCTTCCTAGGGAAACAGGCTTTGGATAACTGCAACATTCATTAAGGGGCAGGAAAGGGGCACGGGCCTGTGCTTCTGGTAAAGGTTAACCCTTCCTGGGCCTGCCTCGCTCAGTCATAACTGAGGCTCGGGGCGCTCAGGCCCCAGTCGAGGACGAGGACCTGGCATGTTCTCTAACACCAGTAAAGAATTTAGACCCACAGAGATCCAGCTGCTTGACAGGAGCCACACCGTGCAGCCTTTACACTGGATTCAGCACACACGCCCTCGATGTTCGGCAAACCTGAGGAGTCACAGATTCGCAAGGTAGGGGAATCACCAGGAAACAATTTATTCATTAGAGGAAGCCCCAAGTAAGTTCAGAAACCCCACCCCATCCCACGCTAGGTTAAGACACGGTCCAAAGACCTGGGGACAGGTACACCTTGCTGGGCACATCAACAAGACCTCAGATGCAGGCTCCTAGGAGGCCTGTGCGGCCTGTTTTGCACACGTGTGTGGATGGCGGGGTTGAGACCGCCCTAAGGCAGTTGCTTGTAACGGAGGGGGTCTAACCTGCAACAGCTTCAGGCTTGCAAGGGGGAGCAATCCAATTAGCAGTGCCCTGAAGAAAGCAGAGCCACTGGACATTGTCCCCAGCACACAGGGCAAAGAGCGAGCACAGAAAGCATGCGTGCAGCCATCTCCTGGGGACCTGGACCCACTGCATGGCCGGGAAGAAGTCACCAGCTCTCCATATGGTCAGCGTCCAGTGTCTTCAACGATTCAACCCTGCCCCAGCCAGCAAATTAAAGTGCTTCTGGGATCGCCTCCAGTTCTCCAACCCTGGCCAAGGCTAGGGATGGTCAGGGCGCCCTAGGTTTCTTCTGCAGGGAGGGTTTGCCCAGGACATAAACGAAGCTCACCTGCTCCAGAGGACGGCCCCTCCCAGGGCTCCCATCTCCAGAAACCAGGACCATTAGAGAGGCAACTAACTGGCTTGGCCTTGGGGACATGGGTGTCACTGCTCCACTGGTGTGTCGCGGAAGACTCTCAAGGTGCCATCCACCAGGATGGGCCAGCAGACGGGGCGGCCTGCCAATGCGAGACCATCCCAGGGAGGGAAGCAACACTCAGGGCCCCTAGGTAACCTCGGGCCGCTCTCAGCTGCCGAGCTCGGAGCCCTGGCACGGGCCTCGGGCAGCACACGGAACCAATTACCAAGGCCCAGCATGGAAACATGAGTCTGCGAGCAGCTGTGTCAGGACCTCCTGCAGGGCCACCAAGGCCGGGCAGGAAGTATTCCAAGCACAGAGAAGGCCGAGTTCACTGTCAACCCATACTCTCTCCTCTCCTCAGCCCCCTGCCCAGACTACCTCAGCCTGTCTTCTCCCCGAGGCACAAGTCTTCAGTTTTAGCTTACTTTTTGGAGATAGGTGAATTTTTGTGTTCCACCCAGTAATCAAGAGAATCAGGCCTGCTGGGGTGGTGAGGGAAACCCAATCACAGCCCTCTCGGTACCCGGAAGTGGCGCTTCTTGGCGGGTGGCCGGTGCCCTGGGCTAGGCTAAGCCCTCCTGGTCCATGGCAGAGGCAGCAGTGCCCGCAGGCTCGGGCTCAGGTTCCGGGTCAGCAGGCAGGATGCTGGTGACGGTGTGCAGCAGGGCCTCGATCTGCTCCTCCGTGAGCCGCTCCTCGCTCTCCTCCACTATCTGGGGGCAACAAGGACACCAGGGGCTTGGCAGCCGCACAGGCCAGCCCTGCCCCCAGCCACTTGGTTGGCTCATACCCCACCCTGGGGTGAACTAAGGCGCCTGACAGTCATCTCCAGGAGTTGACAGCCCCGCCTTTTCCCTGAGTCTTACACGGAGGCAGGAAACCCTACACTGTGCATGCCCAGGGCAGTGCCTGTGCGTGAGATGGCCCTCCACGTGCGGGAACCCCAGGCAAGCATGGGTGATGGTCAGAGCAGCATCAACTCTTCCCGTGGCAGGGGACCACGATGCACCAGATGGTGGAATCTTCCCCAACCTCATTGTCCCCCCAGCCCCTGTCCAACAGGAGAAACCCATCACTGCCTCTCTTGGATGCTGGTCAGTGGGGAGCTGGGGAGGGTTTGGCTCTAGCTGAGGGACCTTCCCTTTCCAGGAAACTGGAGAGGGGAGTGAGGGCCGGATCCAGCCACCTCCCAGCCTCACCATCTGCGCTGGGTCACATCAGCCGGGCCTTAGTGTCCATCTGCCAGATGTACGCCTGGCAACAGGGCTGAGAGCTTGGGCCTAGTCCAACCCACTGCTAGAGACGTGTTATCAGCACTTAACTCCCAGGGCTAATTATGGCCAGAAACCCTTCTCTTCTCCGAGCTCCAGCTGCAGGCCGAGAGCTCCATGCAATAATGACACCCTTGGAGACTCCTCCCACCTTCATCCCCAGCACATGGAGGCTCAGGTGAAGGAAGGACCCAAGTCAACCACGAGCTCCTTGTCGGAAAAGAGCCACACCTGTGCAGGACCACAGGAGACCAAGCCTGACTGTGTTGCGTGTCAGATGGAGGGCAGTGTGAGCAGTTCAGAGGGAGCTGGTCCATGGCCAGAGGAGGACACGGCAAGGCAGGGTAGTCCCCAGCCTCCATCCCTCAACCGCTCCCAGCAGTCAGCACTCAGCTACCTATGCCTCTCCGCTGCGGGTAGACTGGCCCAGCACCCATCTCCCAACTGCATCCTCGCCAAGGGGGGCTGCCGGGGTCCCGTTCTAGGCCTGGGAAGAAATGGCTGCCCGATGAGCACTGGGAGATTCTCGTCCTTTCTCGTCGTCCTCTTCTCTGAGAGTGGACAGTGCTACCCAAGACCAGACCCACTGCCATTGAGCCCACTGGCTCGCAACGAGCCTGCAGGGCAGAGACCTGCCCCGCGGGGGAGAGGCAGCCTCCTCCCTGCCCCTCAGAGCATGTGGAAGCTTGAATGGCTGCCCATGCAGCTAGCAGTCTGACGCTCAGCACACTGCGCCACCAGGGCTCCGTGGGGCGCACATCTCCGAGAGCAGACCAGCTCACCCTCCTCCCACAAGGGGCCTGCTGAATGACCAATCCGAGGATCCTGGCAGCACTGTGGGTTAAACAGTAGACCACAGACGGCACAGCTGGCTGTCCAAATCCACTAGCCTTCCACGGCGAGAGATGAGGCAGCCTTCCTCCACGAAGAGCTACGCTACCGTCTCAGAAACCCAACAGAGCCGTTATGCAGTCCTGCAGGGTTGCTAGAGGTCAGAGCCAGCTTGACGGCTGTGGGTCTAGCTTCGGCTTTGTTTTGTGAGGTATGGTCAATCCCCAGCTGGGAGGGGCCTGGTGATAAAAGCCTGCACCCGGGACTTTTCTCAAGACCTGCTAGCCTCGTGGGAAGGAGCCGGAACAGCCTGATGAGATGGCCCATACCACCTTCTCACCAGGCTGAAGACCAGGGCTTGCAGGCACAAAGAAGGGTTTCTGAAGCGTACAGGCCCCACCCCGCCAGACCCCATTAGTGAGGCCCCTGCTCCCCTCTGGGCTACCTGGGTAAGAAGGATCAGCACGAGGGGGGCACAGAGGCAGCTGACCTCAGTGGTGGAGGCCCTCTGCAGGCCCTGGGATGGGGAGCAGGGCCTCCTTCCATGTGTCAGGAAGCCACACCAACACATGCTGCTGATTAAAGTTAGAGGAGACACGCCATGTGATCCTTCATCCAGAGGGCAGGGGTTCTCACTGCTGTCGCCCCCACTCCACGTTACACCCCCAAGGCGGTCCACTGCACGGAATAACGAGGGGACAAGAAACCGGCTCTCCCCTCCGCCCGAGGCCTGATTCCCACAAGGCCCGCTTCAGCTTTAATGTGGGCTGCCTCCAGAATGAAGGGCAAGAGTGAGTCTGGGCAGGAAGCTTCCCAGCTTCCTTGGAAAGGAAAGGCAAGGCCGTGTAGCAGTGACCCCTTACAGAAAAGAGGCTCTTTGGTGAGCCCCTTCCCGCTCATCAAGGCATCACTGCCCACGTCCTTCCTCATTGTTCTAGAGCAGATTTGACAAAGAGCTGTCTTTCCTAAAACCGATGGTGGGATTCTGTTTTACTGGTTCTCAGGGCCGAATGACCTGAGTAGCACTTGGAGAGGAATGAGGCTGTGTCTTGGAGAGCCCAGCTGAGACAGCTGCCGCGTTAGCACGTGCTCATCTGTACCATCTCTGACTCTACGAGGGGCTCCCCAAAGGCGTGGGCAATCCCATTGTCTTTTTGACTCCCCAAAGGCGTGGGCAATCCCATTGTCTTTTTGACGCTGTGTTCGCCTAAGCTTTCCAGAGCCGACTGGTGCCACCTAAGACCTCCTGTGCTGTCGGGCTTCCAGTGACGAGCCCACTGAAGGGTCAAGTGTTCGGGCTGAGAGAGGGGCAACAGGCATGCTGTGGAGGAAGGCACCCAGCTGAGGAATGCGCTCAGCACTGTGGGAGAAGAAGGGCAGAGAGGAGGCAGAGTATGAGGCGTGATGCCCAGCTGTATGGCACAGGAGGGAGAATATCTTTCAGGTTTCAAGGCTTTGGAGTCTGCCAGGAGGGTGTGGGAGGCTTCTGGGAAAATGGAGGCATAAAGAGACCATTGGTCAGGGCCCCCTCCCCTAGTGGAATAACAAAAACAACAAGGAAACAGCATTTGGGCAAAAACACTCCCACGACCCCACCCCACTCCCCAAGCACGTGAGCCACTGGCTGCTATGAACTGAGGAGCCGGGTCCAGGAAATGAGCCTGCTTCCCTAACTACCAAGGACTGTACAAAGCCACAAGGCCACAGACTGCTGCTCTAAGAGCAACCAGACAGACCTCCCGGGGGCTCTGCTTGGTGTGATCCAGTCTCCCCCACGTGAACAGGGGTGACTGCAGGTCTATGGTACATTGCTAGAGAAGGCCAAGGCAGTGAGGTCTGATTGCACAGACAACAAAGGCAAAGTGCATCTCCGAGACCTAATCTTTACAGGGTCAGAAAGCTTCATCCGCCTCCCACTGGGAGGGACCCTGCTGTGAGCACCTCAACATGTTTCCCTCCATGCCGCCAGGGTCCCTTACAGTGCATCTAGGGATGGCCACATAAGGGTGCTAAGTCCACTCGATGGGAGAAGGGAAGGCTTTTCAATAAAAGGTGCTCAGAAAAAAAAGTTTTTTTTTTTAACATGCTGGGAAAATTGGATTTCCACATGCAGAAATAAACAAAAGAGGATTCATGTCTCAGGCCACAACCCAAACAAAAATGGATGAAAGATTTAAATGTGTAAACTCAAAGGAACAAACTCTCAGACAAGCAGCGACTACAGACCTCATCTTTAACTGACCATCAGTACAATAACAAAAGCACACAAGATTAAATAAAACCTCTTCAAGTTTTTAAAATTTTGGTTCATCAAAAGACCACTGAAAGCAGCAAGGGGAGCAAGGTAATGAAGTCCTGGGGAACACTGAAAATAGACTTTGGGGCCAGGGTGTGGCACCCCATCAGACTGGACTGGAAAACACGCCTAATGTCAACAAACAGACCTGAACTATTCACAGGCTTTTTTTTTTGGTCGTTGGGTTTTTTTTTTGTTGTTGTTGTTGTTTGCTTTTGTTGTTTGATTTTACTCTGTCATGTTTTTGTGCTTAATATGTGTCTGCATGTTTAACTAGATAAGATAGGCAGGATAAACAATCCAGAGGAGAAAATAACAGGACAGCTCTGGGGGACATGGGAGAGGGGGAGTTGGGGGAAAGGAAGTGGGTGTTAACAAACCCAGTGACAAGGGAATAAAAAGTGCTCTAAAATCGATGGCGAAGAGGGCGTAGGATGCCAGGTAGGGCTTTATCAAGGGCAATGTAAATGAGAGAAATTACTGAAACCCGAATGAAGGCCTAACATGATAATGGGAGAAGAGTTAAGTAAAAGGAAATAGAGGAAAGAACTAGGAGGCAAATGGGCATTTACAGAGGTCTAAATACAGGCATGTACATATGTGAATATCTTTATAATGAAAGGGAAATAGATCTATGGACATATATTCATGTTAATAAGGTAGCGGACAGACATTGGGCCTCTACTCAAGTACTTCCTCAATGCAAGAACACTCTGTTCTAATAATTGGCATTCCATGATGTTCACCTTCCCGACATGATCACTGATGACAAAGTGGGTGCATAAGCAAATGTGGTGAAGAAATAAAAAAAATACAGCATCTGGGGTCTTAAAGGCATGAAGATAAACAAGTGACTATCTAGCTGAGAAGCAACAAAGCCCACTTGGAAGAAGCACACCAGCCTTTGTGATCATGAGGTGTCGATGGGATCAGGTATCGGGCATCAAAGACCCAGAACAAAAAATACTATCAATGTGAATGAGGGGGGAGGAGGGGATGGAGACCCAAAGCCTATCTGTAGACAAGTGGACATCCCCTTACAGAAGGGTCACAAGGAAGAGACGAGCCAGTCAGGGTGCAGTATAGCACCGACGAAACATACAACTTTCCTCTAGTTCTTTAATGCTTCCTCCCCTCACTATCATGACCCTAATTCTACCTTACAAATCTGGCTAGACCAGAGGATGTACACGGGTACAGATAAGAGATGGAAACACAGGGAGTCCAGGACTGATAAACCCCTTAGTACCAATAATGAGAATAGCAATACCAGGAGGAAAAGGGGAAGATGGGAGGAGAAAGGGGGAATCGATCACAATGATCTTCATATAACCCCCTCACAGGGGGACGCACAACAGAAAAGTGGGTGAAAAGAGACACCAGTCAGTGTAAGATATGAAAAAATAATAATAATTTGTTAATTATTGAGGGTTGGTGAAGGAGGGAAGGTGTGAGGGAGGGAGGGTAAAAAAATAAGGATTCGGAAAAAAAAAATAAGCCGATACCAAGGGCCGAAGTAGAATGAACGAAAATGTTTTGAAAACGATGATGGTAACAAATGTACAAATGTGCTTGACACAATGGATGGATGGATGGATTGTGTTAAGAGCTGTACGAGCCCCCAATAAAGAAAAAAGACGACTGAAAAAAAGTGAAAAGATCAGCTACCAACCAGGAGACTCTCTTTGGAAAACCAGGTATCCGACAAGAATCTAGCGACCAAAATATACATAAAATTTTGACAAACAACAAACAGGGCAGCCTAATTGTAAAACAGGCAAAGGTCTGGAACAGACACGTTGCCCAGAGGGTATCAAACAGTCACCAGACACGAGAGGAGATGCACATGAGAGCCGCCGTGAGTTCACATTACACGCCTAAGAAACATGACCAATGCCGGAGAGGGTGTGGGACAGTGGATCCTTCAAGTGCTGGTGGGAATGTGAACAACTGTTGTGAAAATTGTGTGGTGATTTCTGAGAGAGCAATCTCCCTAACCTAACACCAGGCAATTGCACGCCTAGCTCTATACGCCCCACAGACCCGAAAGCAGAGATCCCAACAGGCCGGAACATCAACATCCTCTGCAGCGCTGCTCAGAGTCCTAAGGCAGAAACCGCCTCGAGGTCTGCAGACAAGCGAATGGATGGGCAAAATGTGGCACGTCCCTGCACGGGGCACTCCTCAGGCAGCAGGAGAAATGAAGTTCTGAGCCCTGCGGTACGGATGGAGGTTGAACAACAACATGCTGAGGAGTAAGTCAACCACAAAAGCACAAGGGGAGAATCAGAAAGACAATGGAATTGCCCCAAGAATGTATGGAAGCCCCCTTGTCATTTATATAAAACAGCAAGAAAAGCAGATGTACAAAGAACAAGGTCCTGGTGTTTCGGGGATGGAGGAAGAGGGAAAGTGAAGCAACTGTTATGGAAATATGGTCTTGATGCACTGTGGGTTGCACAGCTGATTAGACTAATTGCTGTCAAGTTGCCCCTGGAGCTCTGGTGGCGTAGTGGTTACGTATTGGGTTGCAATCCACAAGATCTGCAGTTCGAGACCGCCAGTGGCTCCTCGGGAGAAAGATTCCCTACGCCCATAGACAGTTCTTGAAACTCCCAGGGCAGTTCTCCCTGCCCTACAGGCTCGCCATGAGTCAGCATCCACTTGACGGCAGTGAGTTCGGTCAGGTTTACCACCTACAAAACGTTGAATTGCCAAACAATAAGGAATGTATGTGTGAAATGAGTGCATATTCCATTAGCCAAAAAAGGAGCCAGAGCAAGAGCAGAAGGGCAGCTAGGTTGGGTCTGATGCTCTTATGCCCCTCCTGCCAGAGCGCCTGAGCATGTCAGGGGAGGAATGGAATCTTCTTCAGTCTTGAATTTCTCCTAACTCCTTGAGAACTAGGAGCTTCCTTCTTATAAAATTGGGGGGTGGGCAGTGGGAAGGGGGCACGTGTGGTTGGGCAGCCTTGTCAAGAAATGGCAGCTTAGGTTTATCCCTTCTCAGCCCAACACCCAATCCACACTCCAGCCCAGCAGGGGAGGGGTTAACCCTCCTCAAGCTCGGGACCCCTTTACTCACCAGCTGAATCTCAACAGCAGTCATAGGCCTGTGGTTCAGCAGCTGCAGCTTTTCAGCTCTGTCCAAAGAAAAGGATAAAACACTCATAAAAGCTCATGCCTCCAAAGATCTTGAGTCTCGACCAAGCTTTTTCGAGAACACGCTTGTCAGATATAAATGGGAGAGGGCCATTGCCACCAAAGCTGTGGATATTTTTTTGGTGTGTGTGTGTGGGCGGAGCCACTTGGAACACACCTCATCCTTCATTCAGAAGAGGAGAGAACAGGACCCAAGAAGTGATGTTCCTGACGCTGATCCAAGAGCACAAATGGGCATCGGGATCCCAGAGGGAAAGGAGACCTGGACTGTATGGAATGTGGCAGAGGCAGAGCTGGAGAAGTCCATACGTGACACGGTCATCCCTGCTGGGAAAGCATGAGGAATGCTGTCTTAACACACACCAGAGGGAGCAGAGCCAGACACACTCATCCTGGGTGGCAGGTCGAGCTAAGAAGAGCCTGAGACTCTCTTTCTGACAACCCACAAAGAAACGAGACCTGTCAGGCAGCAGAAAGGACCCACCGGAGAGCAAGGTTGCAGGGAAAGGAAGACGAATACATGCACTGTGGCCCCAGGAGGTTTTCAGAGAATGACCTCAGTAGGTCCTCAGGATGCCACTAAGAGTTGAGTGCTTGACTATTAACAAAAAAGGTTCACAATTCAGAGGCACCAAAACAAAAAGCATGACCTCAGAGGGCAAAAGCTTCTCGGCAGACTCTGTTTCAGCAAAGCCAGCGCCACCATCTGAAGACAGGATGGGATGCTCCACCCTGATGCCTCAGTCTTTCTCCTCTGCGTCCCAATTAGCATGGCACTTCCTGCCTTCCAGGAGGGCCCCTTGGGAAGGAGAACTCCAGGAGGCATGGGGCAAGGTGCCAGGCCCTGAACACCCCAGGGGCGAGGGAACCCCAACAACCCACTGACTGTGTTTCACTGGTCCCAAGGCATATGGCCCGCACACAGTGCCCAGCCCCAAGAGAAATCTGTGCACCGAAAGCCCTTTTGAAGGCACTTCAAGCTCGTTACTTAGGGGCCTGGCTAGCTGGTGTCAGGACCCGAAAGCCAGCCAGTACTCACACTATTCCGGGCAGAGTGGCTGTGCCCTTGAGGGAGGAGATGGAACCTGAGGCTGCAAGGCAGGCTGCAGCTCCTTGAGAACGAAGTGCCTGAGGGAAAACCTTCTGTGACAAACAGCCACATGCTCTGGGGGAAGGAACGTGCCATGGAAGAAATGGCAGGTGACAGGGTGACTATAAGTTGAGCACCAACATGACTGTGATCAACTTAAATAGAACACAGTTCCTATCCTCGGGAGGCTCTTTAGAAGCCTGACGGCGGGCCACTGTCTCATGTGACCAGGAGGGACCGGCCCCTGGAGCAAGAAATCTGCTTGGCAAAAATAGAGGGTGACAGGAAAGGAAAGGATAAAAAAGGACATTCACTGAAATGGACTGACACAGTGGCGCAGCCACAGGTGGGCTCAAGCCTAACAATGGTGAGGGAGGCAGTGCTTTGTGCTGGGGTACACAGGGTCTGTGTGAGGCAGAACTGCCTCGACAGCACCTGCCCTCAGGACTCTCTGGTGGTCGAGGCACTAATGCAGATGAACGGAGCAGCAGTTTGCAGGGCTGGGCCGGGCCAGGTAAGGGCTGCTATCTTCAGTCATCTCCCCTGACAGAGGATATTCAGACCCAGAGAGCAGGATGCACCGTGGACGTTCCTGCTGCAACTCTGATTCTGTCCTGACACTCGATGGCGTTTGGCAGGCAAGCTTCTGGGTCATCGGCTATTGAGGACACTTTAATTCCAATGTGCTGATGACAGCTACCTCCTGGTCCAGCCTAAGAAAGAAGCCTGCCAGCTCCCTCTACCGGTTGGCCGTAGAACAGCAAAACTAGCTTTGATGTTGGAGGCCCTCGGGTGGGTGGGCTTCAACAGGTCCTGAAAATTGTTTGAGGACACTGCCACAGCCACTGGGTCAAGCTGAGGGGCTTCCTCTTTCCCGCTGATCCACTACTTTATCAGGCGCGATGTCCTTTTCCAGGGACCGGTCTCTCCTGGTAACATGTCTACAGCAGCAGCTTCTCGCCTTCTCCTCCCTTCCAAGGAGCATTCTGGCTGTACTTCTTCCAAGAAGACGTGCTTGTTCTTCTGGTTCTGTGGCACTTCTCATACCCTTTACCAGCACGTTAGTTCAAACGCATCGATTATTCTTCATTCTTCCAGATTCAGTGTCCAACACAGAGTAAGGTAGACAGACATTCCTGAGCTGGGAAAAGAGCTGTACACACATCAACTGCTCACCTGAAAAGCAAACAACTGAGTGTGTCCAAATGAGAAACGTCTGCTCTGAGAAAGGCAGTTAAGAGAAGTGAAAGGCAGGTCTGTCTGAATAGGACAGGCTGGATGAACTATCTGGAGGAAAAACAACGGGACCGACAGTTCCGGGGGGACTTGGGGTGGGGGGGTAAGGAAGTGGTGTTAACAAACCCAGGGACAAGGGAAAAACATGGGACCCCAAATGGTAGAGAAGGGGGAGTGGCAGGCACGGTGGGAAAAGATCAAGGGTAAGGTTGCTTAGAGAAGAGGTATACTCTAGCCCAGGTGGCGATGAAGCATGGTAGTAGGGCAGGAGGAAAGTCAAGGGAGATGGAGGAAAGAGCTAGGAGTCAAAGGGCATTCATGGAGGTCTAGACAAAGACATGTACATGCAAATATATATAGGAGGATGGGGAAATAGATCTATGTGTCTATATTTATAGGTCAAGTATTAAGGTGGCGGAAGGACCTTGGGCCTCTACTCAAACACTCCCTCAATGCATGAATACCTTCTTTTATTAAATTGGAACTCTATGATGCTCACTCTCCCAACACAACGGCTGGAGCCAAAGTGGGTGAAGAAGTAACAAGCGGCCATCTAGCTCAGAAGCAACAAAGTCCACATGGAAGAACACACCAGCCTGTGTGATCGAGTGGTTCCAAAGGGATCAGTTACCAGGCATCAAAGAACAAAAAATCATATCATTGACTGCACACCTCCATGATAGGATCGCTGAAGACAAATGGGTGCATAAGCAAATGTGGTGAAGAAAGCTGATGGTGCCCGGCTATCAAAAGAGATAGTGTCTGGGGTCTTAAAGGCTTGAAGGTGAACAAGCGGCCATCTAGCTCAGAAGCAAAAAAGCCCACATGGAAGAAGCACACCGGCCAGTGCGATCACGAGGTGCCAAGGGACCAGGTATAAGGCATCATGCAAAAAAAAACCAAAACGATATAAGTGTGTGTATGTATGTGTATATGTATATATATACCATATTAAATGAAGGGGGAAGTGCAGAGTGGAGACCCAAGGCCCAAGTGTCGGCCAGTGGAGATCCCCTCATAGAGGCATTTAGGAGAGGAGATGGGTTAATTAGGGTGCGAGGTAGTACCGATGAAGAACACAGCTTTCCCCCAGATCCTGGATGCTTCCTCCCCCCAACTACCATGATCCGAATTCTACCTTGCAGGGCTGGATAGGACAGAGGCTGTACACTGGTGCATATGAGGGTTGGAGGTACAGGGAATCCAGGGTGGATGATACCTTCAGGACCAAGGGTGTGAGGGACGATGCTGGGAGAGTGGAAGGTGAGTGGATTAGAAAGGGGGAACTGATTACAAGGATCCACATGTGACCTCTTCCCTGGGAGAGGGACAGCAGAGAAGGGGAGAAGGGAGACTCCGGATAGGGTAAGATATGACAAAATAACGAGGTATAAATTACCAAGGGCACATGAGGGAGGGGGGAAAGGGGAGGGAGGGGAAAAAAAAAGAGGACCTGATACAAGGGGCTTAAGTGGAGAGCAAATGCCTTGAGAATGGTTGGGGCAGGGAATGTATGGATGTGCTTTATACAATTGATGTATGTATATGTATGGATGGTGATAAGAGTTGTATGAGTCCCTAATAAAATGTAAAAAAAGAAAAGAGGAGAAAAAAATGATTAGGGCAAAGGCTGTACAGATGTGCTTTATACAATTGATGTATGTATATGTATGAACTGTGATAAGAATTGTATGAGCCCCTAATAAATTGCTAAAACTTAAAATAAATAAATAAATAAATAAATGGGAAAAGAATAAATAAAATAAAATAGCATTAAAAAAAAAAAGAGAAGTGAAAGGGCAAACAACTGACTGTAAAATGTACAAAGGGGTACCCCCCAAACCCGGCATTTTCTCTCCAAATCTGTGTATTTAAATTTTTTCACAAAACCACCTTCAAAGTACTCTCCATGACACTTAATACATTGGTCAAATCTGCGATTCCATTCTCGGAAGCATTTTTCAAACTCATTGGTTTGGATGGCTGACAGCACCTCCCTCGTGTTGTTTTTCTTCACCTCTTCTGTCATCAAATCACTGTTCTTCCATGTTCCTCTTCATTTGTGGAAACAAAAAGAAGTCACACGGAGTAAGGTCAGGTGAGGAAGGTGCGTGAGGCAAGACTTGAGGCATGCTGGATTTCTTTGAGCATTGAGAGGACTGCACGAGCAGGTGCATTATGGTGGCAGCAAAACCGGTCCTCGCCTGCCACAAATCAGGCCTGTTTTTGTCACTCGCTGTTACACAATCTTCTCAGAACCTTTCACTAGAAAGCTTGGGTAACAGTCTGCCAACTGGAACAAACTCCAAATGCACTACGAGTTGACATCTCGTCCTTTGGAAAATTGACAGACATCCAGAATGAGGTTTGTCATCAACTGACATTTTTTCACCTTTTTTGAAATGAGAAAACCACTCTCGGGTATGCTTAAGTTTTTCTCATAGTGCTGTGCTTGTAAGCTGTGGTCAACATCACAACACTTTTTGTGCCATTTTTCCTGAGCGAGAAACAACATTTCAGTCACACGCTGTTCTCTTAAATCAGCCATCACAAAAAAACTAGGTTTGAGTGAAAATGCTCTCACAAAAAAATTCACTGGGAGCAGAGAACCTTCCCAGGTGATGCTCGCCTGGTGGGAAAAACACGTACTATGAAAGCTCTGCCCAGAGTTTTCCAGGTTTTTTCATGTACCCCTTCCTAGGTGGACCTCGCACACCCAACGCCGTCTTCGGAGTTCATCATACAGTTGACTTCCTTGTGTATCGGACATGTGCCTCAACTGTCACAGAACAGCCCCTCCACGAGATACTGACGAGGCGGAATGAATGACAAAAGGTTTGGGAGCCTTCCGTTCTGGTATGAATTCTAAGAAACAGAGGTAAGTTTCCTTCCCGGGGAAACATTTGATCTGATGCTTCACGGCGTTTTACAGGTTTGTACGTGCAGCTCATTCACCAAAGTCCCCCTCTGAAGGGCAGGCAAGCACATCGTCCGGCTTCTCACCGATCAGCTTTGTGCTAAGTCCTTTCATTGTGAGCCCCACTTTTCAGCCCACTTGGTCTGAATGCTGGAGGAGCCAGGCCAGATTCTGGAGGACTCCGAGGAAAGGCCCAGGAGACAAAAGGTGCTCTGTCCTACCCGGGCTTTGGAAAGCCCTGTTCCTGGGTCTTGGCTGTCTCATCTCCGCAATGGCAGCAGTGCCGCGTGAAAAGGGCACTGAGGGCTCACGACACACTGAGGTGTCATTTGTATCCCTGGGTGCAGAGAAAGGCTTTTCCAAGCTCTCCTTTTACTTGACGTGTGCTCCTCCTCCTAGTTAACGGTCACCTTTACTTACTTGGTCAAGTTGTGGCTTTTCATCGCTGTGAGAAATTCTCTGACAATCTCGGGACTCTGGTGTCTGCATGGCGTTTTCGATATATACTTTAATGTCTGTGAGAGAGAGCAAAGCAGGCAGAAGACAATGAGCCCTGAGAAAGTGGGGAGGCTGTGGCTATAATTCGGCATTGACCTCTGTATGACACAGCCCTGCAGGCCATCTGGCCTTTTCTGAGGAGGAAGTCCCTCAAGAGGAAAACATCGCCAGGGTCATAAGAAATTCAGACTTTCTGGAGCCTCGGAGGCCAAATGAACCCCTCCGACTACTGCCCCAAGAGCGTCGTTAAGCCTGAAACCCGAGGAGAGCCCCTCCAGTCCCAAGTGCCATCTTTTAGCTCACCCCAAAAAAGGCCTGCCTGTGTGGAGCCCTGTGCGCTCTGAAGCTCGATCTGCGTGGGGCCCATGTGGCATGAGTAGCTCAGAACCTTAGAGGGCCCTGCGTCCATGTGGATGGGGAGGGACCACTCAGAAAGGAGGGTGGACATGGTCCACAAGGAAAAGAATGCCGTCCATGTCACTGAATTGTACAGCCTCCCCATCACTGAAGCAAAACACTTTTAAATGACTGGTACAATTTGGAGAAAAAACTTTCTGCTCTTCAAAAGAAAACTCTGACACTGCAGCTCTTAGGCGATTTCAGACTATTTTTTTTTCTATAAACTTTTTGTTAAGACAAAATTTCATTTATTTGTAATTAGAAATATTTCACAATATATAATTACATGTTGATTTTTTAAAGACAAAATTCACTTATTTGTAATTAGAAATAAATACTTTATAATATGTAATTACATATTGTTTTTTGTTTTTTTAATAAATCATTTTATTGGGGCTCATACAACTCTTATCACAATCCATACATACATCAATTGAGTAAAGCACCCTCACACATTCGTTCCCCTCATCATTCTCAAAATTCGCCTTCCACTTGGGTTCCTGGAATCAGCTCGTTTTCCTTTTTTCCCTCCCCCTCCCTCCCCGCTCCCCCTTTCCTGAACAATTTTTTTTTTAAGCGTGGGAATTTGAGGAATAAAAAGTCCACACGGGTATAGACGGCCCAAGATCAATGGCGGGATAAGGAAATACACGTGTGGGGCAGGGCAGCTCTTCCTGTGGCAACAAGCAGGAATGAGACGGGAGAAAGAAAACCACCTCACTGACAGTCACGGCAGGTAAGGTCCATGCGAAAATTAACTGGCAAAAGCTACAGGATATTTGCAGGCGCCCTGGTGGCCTAGTAGGTTACGAGCTGGGCTGCTAACCACGAAGTCAGGAGTTTGAAACCACCAGCCACTCTGAGGGCGAAAAATGAGGGAGAGGAGGCACCAACATGCCAAGCAGACATTGAGGTGATAAACTGCTTTCTTCGGGATGTTACTTGATACTTTCTGGATTTTCAACACGGGGAAGAATGACTTCTAAACACAGAGTAGAATCCAGCTAGGAAGCCGCCCTGACTTGGTGGCACAGGAAAGCACTGTCTTGCAGCAGGACCGCTTACTTCATAGGTGATGGTATTCAGGTTCTGCTGCCCGGAGCTATGCTTATTCTTCCCGCTTTCTTTACGCTGCTCTTTCAGATCCGTCAGTAACTGGAACACCTAGGAAGAGGCACGCACGAGTTTTTAAAAATAAATTTGCACCCTGTGTCTACTCCCAGGTCATGGCTTTGAAGGCCACATAAAAAGGGGAAGCTCAGCTGTCCCCCCCCACGCGGGCTCCAGTCTTCACGCAGGCAGAGTGAGTCAGGCGGAGGACATACTGACTACTGTGAACGAGGAGGAGGTCTACAGAGCAGCAGCGGGAGCACTCTCATACGGGTCAAAGACACAAACCCGTCAAGTTACTTGTCCCCCATCACTCCAACAGGGCTCCAAACAGGCCCCGGAGGAAGTCAGCCAGTTTTCAGCTCTCTTCTTCCATGAAGTTCTCTGTGCCCTACCCCCCACTTCCCATGCCAGCCATCTCTTCTGATCTCAAAAACAAATTTTCTTAAAAACACACACACACACACACACACACACACACACACACACGATGATTCTGATTCTCTAATAAGGCAAACCTGGTACAATAAACATGGAAAAGAAAGTGACCATAGGTACGTTATAAAAAGAGGGAAGAAACTCTGCTATACAACGTCAGTGGGGTCCGAGGGTTAATGGGTAGAAGAGGGGACCCCTTTACTGTTTCAGAGGATACCAAAGCATGAAGGCACGTGAGGTTAACAAGGCTGCTGCCCGAGACAACTGCCCCTTGTCCCTGTCCGCCTGCCTTTCAGTAACAGCAGAAGACCCAGAGCATAGTGTGTTTCCCCAGTGGCTAACACTTGAACATGGAGTAAATCCCACACTGGCCCAGGAGGCCACCTCCCACAGCTTCAAAGCCAGTCTCTGGGAGGTCCAGCACACTGCCTCCTGTAAGCAAAAGGATTTCCAGCTTCCTTGAAATACCAGGTGTTTTACTTACTTTTACACACACACACACACACACACACACACACACCACACCACACCACACCACCCCTACCTGTTGAGTTAATTCCAACTCATAGCATCCCCATCTTGGGCTTCCAGGGCTTTGTAAATCTTCACAGGTGCAAACAGCCTCATCTTTCTCCCACAGAACAGCTGGTGGGCTTGAACCACCGACCCTGTGGTTCAGCAGTCCAACACCTACCTGACAGTGCCCCCCTACCCCGGAGTGTCATTTACAAGCTTAGAACAGTCCCAAGTCCACTAGATGGGGTCATCTGTCTGCTTTAAAATACATGGGAACCCCAGGACAAGCTGTCGTTTCTAACCCCAGTCAGCTTGCCACCTGCCAGGAGTCACCTGCCAGGGGCAAACACTTGGGAGAGTAGGATTCGACGGTCCCCATCACAGCTACTTGCCTCGTAGTTGCTCAGCAGTGCAGAATTGGCGTCCTTCCTGCAGAAGAAAAGCAGTGGTGAGTCGGAGCCTCCTCCCTTTGTGGGTATTCACTCACTAGCTGTCCAGCAATTCCTGGGTCAGACCCAGGTCTGGCATCTGGGGACGAAAACCTCAAATGGGGACACTCCCTAAGCCCTCCCTGGTTTCTGTGGCTAGACATTCACTGTCTGGGCACAGACTTTCCATTTTAGTCACTGCTGCTCTCGAACATCCTTCCCTAGGTTGATGGGAAAAACACCCAACTGGTGGCAGGCCTTGTCAGGCTGACATAGGACAAATCAGGCCAGTGGGTAGAAGGGGAGCACAGGGCCAACACGGGGCAAGAGCAGGAAGGGGGTGTCAGAGGTATGGGAAGTATGAAAGAGTGGGCATCTCCTATACTCATGGCCTCCCCAAGGCTACTTGCCACTGACAAAGACTGGGGCGGCCCAGGCCGCAGCTCAATCTACAGAAACGGCTCCTCGGCACAGTCCGCGGAATCATGGTCACACACAGGAATCAAGCTGGGAAGCCACCAGACCCCAAGGAAGGCCCTCTCCAGCTATGCAGTCAAGTGGAAAGCACGTGGCCAGGCTGGTCCTCCTGAGTGACAGCTGATTGAAGGAAAATTGTCATCTTTCCTGCCCAAATGAGTCCAGCAGGTGACAAACACGAGGAATGCCCCACTCTCCCGGTCTGCTGCACAGACCTCCTGAAAGTGTTAGCACGAACGTCGCCTAGAGGACTGCAATGTGCCTGATCCTACAGAGAAACGGTTCCCGAGGGTCTGGTCTTTATAGGAGCAGACAGCTTCATCTTCTTCCCTTGGGGCACCTAGTGGTTTTGAACCACAGACCTAGTGGTTAGCAGGCCGACTCTTAACTGACAGAGCCACCAAGGGTCACTAGAACCAAACACTCATTGCCAGGGAGTCAGGCCCGACTCACAGCCTCTGTCCCTTGGGTTTCTGAGACTACCAGTCTTCTCCAGGAGTAGACAGCCTCATCTTCCTCCCGAGGGCACTTTATAAGGGCTAAATGAACACTCACAAAGTATGGGAGTGTATTCGACAAATTCTCTCCGTTCATACATTAGGGAATCTGGGCAGCCGGCCGGAGCTCCTGTGGAGGGAGACCTTCACTTTCATAGGTTGGAAACGTGTTCCACTCACATTCTCCTAAATAAAAGTTACTCCCCACGATGCCCCACCGCATGCCCCGTAATGCCAATTTTAAGGGGCTACTTGCAAGCACTGGTTGCTAGTATGTATGCTTGAGGGTTAACTGCTTGAAGACTGCTTGCCTGAAAATTGTCTGCCAGCGAGAGCAATCTGACCCTATTGTCTATCCCACCCTAAGTAGGGCCCAATCCCTTCTGATGAAGGATCACAGATTATTCCCCTGGAGAAGAGCTCAGGGATGACCAAGGTTAGGCTACCATTTTGACTCTAGATCAGCCCATCTTGTTACATATGTACCTTCCTGTCACATGTATGCTTCTAGTGCCTCTCCTTCCTATTGCGTGTCTACTCCTAGCTCATCCCCCTCCTGTTTCGTGAATCCTCTAATATAACCCCTTCCTGTTACATATGTGCTTACTGTCTCATTCTGGTTCCGGTCTCCATGGAAGAGGGGAGCCCTTGCAGGCTTTGTCTCATGTCTCCTTAATTTACTCAATTATACAACCGCCCCTTCAGACCCATCCGGCTGTGAGGCTGGGCCTCTCAGCTCATCAGGTGCTCATTACGGCCGCAGCACAAGCTTGTCACACCCTCCAAACTCAACTGCCACCACGTTGATGCTGACCCATATCTTATTGGACAGGGTGGAATTGTCCCTGTGGGTATCCGAGACCCTAACTCTTTACAGGGGTTAGAAAGTCCTGTCTTTCTCCAGAGGAGCTGGCAATTTCGAACTGCCAACCTTGCAATTAGCAGCCCATCATGTAACCAGCCACCTCCTAGCTCATGCAGCTGCTAGGACAATATAAGGAGACAATTTAAGTTTTTCAAGTTCACCACTGGTACCTCGAAGAACTTCTGTACCCGAGGGGGCTATTATTTTCTGAAGATCCCGCCTCATCTCATTCTCACTAAGAACCCTGCATGGAAAGAGCTGCTAGGAGGATCGACTTTTTAATGACGACACTGAAGCCCAGAGATTAGGCAACCTGTTCGAGGTCACATGGAAGCAGCCCATGATGGAGAATGGAGAGGAGACCAGAGCGGATGACAGAAACCCGCAGAGTTCAGGGGCAGGAGTTTGGCCGAACCTAATGAGCAAGAGGGAGGACTGGTAGACCCCGATTTGGGTCATCCCTGAGTGTGTTTGTTGCCATCTTCTCACTAATAAGATGTCCTCCGTACAATGTTGTATGACTTGCTAATGGTATCATCTCGTGTGGCCACTTGACAAAAAGTCACGGACCTCAAGTGGATCCCGACTCCTAGAGACCCTCCAGACCTGCCCCGGGGCTTCCGAACCACCAGTCTCCACGGGGACAGCCAGCCTCAGTGCTACTCCTGTGAGAGCTGCCTTAAAACGGGTCCGTGGGGACGGCACCCCCTCGTAACTCAGGGACTATGCTTTCTTCTACCAGATGTGTAAGATGGCATTGCTGACACGTATCTTCCTGAGAGGGCCAGACAAAGGATGCCTCTCCCACAGTCAGTCCACACAGAGAACCCAGCAGGGATGGAGCCAGGCCCCACACAGGCTTTGGGGTTCACCCAGGCAGTGATGTCATCACAGAGGTCAAGCCAGCCCAGGAAGGTGGTTTTCAAATGCTGCCAGGGTTTCACAAAAGTGCCCCTTTGCCCAAATGTCCCTAACTGCACTCAGGTCACATGGAATACAGTGAGATGGGCAAAGAAGCTAATTGAGGCAGGAGGCCTGTGCTTAATTAGTGCGTGGGTTAATGGCTCAAATACAATAGAAGACAGCAACTCAAACCACAGGCCATCTCTGCCGATTGAATCAGGAAGTCGGCCAGGCAGGCTGCCTCCTATCTAGGCTTAAAACTTAATTATAATTCCCTGTGCTCTCCCAAATCCAATCCTTCCTGGAAGAGGCAGGGGGTGTGTGGGTGTGTGGGTGTGTATATGTATGTATATGTGTGTGTTGGGGGGGGGGGGAGAACTGTAAATGTTAATTTTCATCAAGGCGAATGGAGCCATCTGGGGCACCAGTGCCAGACCTGCACTTCCAAAGCCTTCCCCTCCCGCAGCATGTGGAATATTCCATGCTCTAGTTATTCCAAGTTATTACTGCCCCAGAACCCAGGACTATGCAGTTAATGCAAAGACCGGCCTTTTCTTGAACCAATCTACAAAGGAAGAGGGCCACCCTCTTCTGGTCTGGGGACTGGAAAACAAAGCAGGCTCATGCCGGCAGAAGTTGACTCGGTCAGAGTTCTTCCTTTTTTAGGTAGATAAGCATGTATTTTTAAATCCCGTTAAAGGTGGAGGGCCTGGTTGTATCCTTGCACCATACTTCTGCACTCTGCGTGCTGAACAAATAATCAGGGAGGCTGGGCTAGAGGAAGACGTACACAGATCAGGGTTCGAGAAAGGCTGGTTAACAACCTGTGCCTGCTGAAAGCACCTACAGACGATGCGCAAAGACTGCAGAGTGCGGTGTGCATCACACTTCACGATAAAGAAAACACAGCCTACAAGCAGGCCAGTAAGCAACCTCAACATAGAAGAAATGCAGGAAAGACCACGTTGCCGAGGATTTCATTTCACTTGGATCCACAATCAATGTCCACGGGAAATCCAGTGACCTGCTGTGTTGGGCCTTTTTCAAGTGTTACTGGCCTCACATGCGTGGGAAAGCTGGACAATGACTAAGGACGACGACATGAAGAACCGATGCTGGTGAAGAACCCTGAAAGTCCTGTGTGCAGCCCAAAGAATGAACAGATCTGTCTCGGAAGAAGTACAGCCAGGATGCTCGCTGGAAGCAAGAAGGCAAGACTCTGTCCACTGACTTTGGACTCGTGATCAACAAGGACGGGTCCCGGAACAGGACATCATGCTTGGGAGAGGGTCAGTGAAGAAGTCCCTGCTACACTGGCCGAACAGTGGACCCAAACGGAACAATGATTGCAAGGGCGGCGCGGGACACCATGCAGTGTTTGGCTCTGTCGTCCAGGGAATCACTGCTAACAACAGCAACACAGCCATGGTAATGTGTGCCAGCCTCCTTCACTCAATACAGCCGCAGTAAGTGGGAGTGAATGAAGTGTCTACTTCCTATGAAACCCTACACGTATCGTGTCGATTGAGAAAATAAAGGCAGTTTTTATCAAGATGGGCTCTAACCACCACCACCTGATAGGGATATGATGCGATCTGACAGCCATCAGCTTGGTCAAATTATCAAGTGAAGAGCACTCCTAGTGTGATGTGCTGAAAGACACCCCGCCACCCATCTCAATCCTGCCAAAACTGCTTCACTTGAATCCAGCCACGAGGACAGAGTCAGACAAACCCAAACGGACGGACAGTCTTCAAAACAACCAGCTTGGATTCTTCAAACGTCTCTGGGGCATATGTCCCGGAAAGAGGCTAGGGTACTGTTCTAGAGTAACGGAGATGAAAGAAACTGGACAACACAAGGAAAGGTATGATGATCCTGGGCTATGGAAGGGGAAAGACTCCCAGCTAAAGGGGCATTACTGGGATAGTTGGAGGCACTGGACTAGAGCCTCTATGTTATTGAGTTATTAGATCCATGCATTGGATATGTCTACGACCAACTCTCAAATGGTTTGGACAATGTGTACACGCATACTTGTCTGAGTGGCAGGGACAGAGAGAGGGACAAATCCTCCCAGGAAGCATTAAAGAGGGAGACAAGTAAGGCAAGTATATCAAAATGGGAGGTGCCCTGGTGGCGTAGTGGTTACAAATTGGGCTGCTAACTGCAAGGTCAGCAGTTCGAAACCACCTGGCACAGACAGACAAGGCTTTCTACTTCTGTAAAGGGTTACAGTCTTGGACCTGTGCTGCAGGGTCACTACGAGTCAGAACTGAGTCGCTGACAGTGAGTTTAGAGGACGGTGTGAACCAAAGGCAACTCCAGGTCAATGCAGGTATTTGTGGCGTTGTCTTCACAACCGTCCCAGAGATCTGTGCCTGTCCCGGCCAGAAACCTGAGAACAGAAATGTGAAAAACTACAACCAAAAAAAGGCCATACAATTAAAAACATTTTTTTTGGTAAAAAGACATTACTAGATCTTATCGTCAAAAAACATAAAATGCATTTTCTCCAACTTTTATAGTTCTACTAGGATCTAGCAACTGATCCACTGTCCAAGGGATGTTTCCCGGTACGGTCTGCTAGCAAGCAGGACATACTGCTGCTTAGCTAAAGCTGTGAGCATATACCGCATCCACAAGCGATCACACGCTCAAAGCTGCGCACCTACACTGAACTCTGTGTTTCCCTGCGCGGCTACACAAGCCAGCGCCCATCTAGGTACAGGTGCGTAAAGTAAATAGCCCCAGTTTGCTTTAAAGACTGAATCGCCACTACAGGTAGTCACTTAGCCTCCTGGAAGAATGATCGAGCTGACAGAAGCTGCCTTGCTGTTTGAACTTTAACCTGGAAAATCTGCTTGGCTTGCGGAGTCCACTTCAAGGCTGTAAACACCACTCTGGAAAACCAAACTCTGAGTAAACAGAACACAGTGATCTCTCAGAGACTTGCCTTAGAAGTGCGCTTGCGTGTACAGAAAACCAAGTAAACAGGCCCTATTCATTGCCACACAGGCTAATGCTTGCTAGTGCAATGATGAACCAACTGATCGAATTCACCCAGTCACCAACTCGTCATGTTTGGAAAAGCACTAGATCCATTAACGATGTCACGTGTGGCAAGCAGACACGTAACCTTTTGTCAGGCCCGTTGACAGAATGGATTCTCTGACTTCTCTGTGCCTCAGCATCCCAGCTACAAACCGAAGTCCTGACACAGCCTCTAAAGGAGGGTGGTCGGGTGTTGCCGAGTGAGTTCTGACTCAGTAACGCTCTGCCTTGTCCCGCACCATCTGCACAAGCGCACCATCTGCATGGCGTCAGCTCCTTCGTCTTCCTCTTCACTGTCCTTCTCCAAGGGCTGGTCCCTCTTGATAATGCCACCAAATATGCGAGATGAACTATGTGGCATTCTGGGCTGTCCCTCTTCCAGGACAGGTATCCATTCTTCTGGCAGTTCATGGTATAGTCAACCTTCTTCGCCGATACCGCAGTTTAAAGGCATCGGTTCGTCTCAACATTCTGTTTTCATAAAAGATTGGCCCCACCCACCGCCACAGAGTCAATTCTGACCCACAGCGATCCTATGTTGGATTTTTAAAAAACATTTTATTAGGCACTCATATAACACTTATCACAATCCATACATACATCAACTGTGTAAAGCACATCTGTACATTCTTTGCCCTCATCATTTTCAAAGCATTTGCTCTCCACTTAAGTCCTTTGCATCAGGTCCTCTTTTTTTTTTCCCTCCCTCCCCGCTCCACCCTCCCTTATGAGCCCTTGATAATTTATAAATTATTTTGTCATATCTTGCCCTGTCTGACGTCTCCCTTCACACCCTTTTCTGTTGTCCATACCCCAGGGAGGAGGTCACATGTAGATCCTTGTAATTGGTTCCTATGTTGGATTTCTGAAGAAAGCTACAGTCTTGAACTTGAGAGGGCAGTTCTAGCCTGTCCTACAGGGCCGCCACGAGTCAGCACGGACTCAATGGCACTGAGTTTGGTTTGGTTTTTAAGTCTTTGTAGGAGCAGGATAGCCTCCTCTTTCTACCAAGGAGCAGCTGATAGATTTGAACCACTAACCTTGCGGTTAGCAGTTCAACACTGACAGAACAGCACAAGCAGAAGATAATTGAGTCCACTTCCCTAAATATGAACATTGCTTTTCAAGACTAAGAGAGTAAATGTAAAGCTTCCCATCCCCATTCCCCACTCCCTCAAGAACCCTTGATAATGTATAAATTATTATTTTGTCATAGCTTACACTGTCTGCTGTCTCCCTTCACCCACTTTCTGTTGTCCATCCCCCAAGGAAGAGGTTATATGTAGCTCCTTGTAATTGGTTCCCCCTTTCTACCCCACCATCCCTCCACCCTCCTGGTCTCCTTGGTCCTGAAGGGATCATCTGTCCTGGATTTCCTGGATTTCCAGTTACTGTGTTTCCATTACGTCCTCTGGTCTAGCTGGATTTGTAAGGTAGAATTAG
Organism: Tenrec ecaudatus; assembly: GCF_050624435.1. Taxonomy (NCBI): domain Eukaryota; kingdom Metazoa; phylum Chordata; class Mammalia; order Afrosoricida; family Tenrecidae; genus Tenrec; species Tenrec ecaudatus. The sequence continues at coordinate 135,908,555 of NC_134541.1, forward strand.
GATCATGATAGTGGAGAGGGGAGGAAGCATTTAAGAACTAGAGGAAAGTTGTATGTTTCATCATTGCTACACTGCACCCTGACTGGCTCGTCTCCTCCCCATGACCCTTCTGTAATGGATGTCCCATTGCCTACAGATGGGCTTTGGGTCCCCAATCTGCACTTTCCCTCATTGACAATGATACAATCTTTTGTTGTTGTTCATTGATGCCTGATACCTGATCCCTTTGACACCTCGTGGTCACACAGGCTGGTGTGCTTCTTCCACGTGGACTTTGTTGTTTTTGAGCTAGATGGCCGCTTGTTTATCTTCAAGTCTTTAAGACCCCAGGTGCTAACTAAATCTTTTGATAGCCGGGCATCATCAGCTTTCTTCAACAGATTTCTTTATGCACCCATTTGTCTCCAGTGATCATGTAGGGAAGGTGCATCAAGGAATGCCAGTTTAATAGAACAAAGTGTTCTTGCATTGAGAGAGTACTTGAGTGGAAGCCCAATGTCCATTTGCTACCTTAATACTAAACCTATAAATATATGCACATAGATCTATTTCCCCATCATCATATATAAAGATATTTACATATGTACATGCCTATATTTAGACGTCTATAAATGCACTTTGCCTCCTAGTTCTTTGCTCTATTTCCTTTTACTTTCCTCTTGTCCCACTATCATGCTCAGCCTTCATTTGGGTTTTAGTAATTCCTCTTGGTTACATTGCCCCTGCCTCTTACACCCTCCTCACCACTGATTTTGGATCACTTGTTGTTCCCTTGTCCCTGGGTTGGTTAACACCCACTTCCTTTCCTCCACCTCCCCCTCTCCCATTTCCCCCTGGAACCATCAGTCCTGTTGTTTTCTCCTCCACATTGTTTATCTAGCCTAGCTTATCTAAATAGACCTGCAGAGATAGTAATATGCACACGCAAAAAAACAAGGCAAAGCAAAACAAGCAACAAAAGAAATCAACAACAAACGACCAAAAAAAAATGCCTGTAAGTAGTTCAAGGGCTTGTTGACCTTTAGCAGTGTTTTCTGGTTAAGTCTGATGGGGTGCCAAGCCCTGGCCCCTCGGGACTTCCTTGTTCTGCTCCCCTTGCTGTTCTGTTCTATGCCCTTAGTGTTTTGCCTCGGTGTGGTGGGGTCAGATCGGGTGCAATTTCCATGCTGTGTCTCCAGTGTTGTCCCCTGTAGGGGTATGGGTTTAATAGAGAATCTCTACCTTCTCACGTGTAGTTTTATGTACAAATCACTCAATGACCGGAACACCCAAAAAAAGTAGGCCAAGCTGGGGCAGTTTCCCTTCTGGACTCCTTGCTCTGGACTCTACCAGAGCCCGGCAAAGGCACCCCAGGCTCACTCATCTTGGAGATCCCACACTCTGCTGAAGAGCCTCAAGAGCAGATTTCCTTATATCATGGGACCAGCAGGAACCGAAAGCCAGGCCTCCAGAACGTTCTGTTCCAGTCCATACAGCCTCCCTCCAAACATGTCCTTTCCCAGCAAACTACGAAATGCAGAATTCCTGACTGGCTTTAAGTCTGACTTCGTGGGGAAGCAGGCAGGTTGTTCAACAAGTAAAAACCCAGGTCAACAAATAAAAAGCCACAATTCAAGCTGGGTCACTTAGAAAAATCAGAAAAAATTTATCTGCCTAGCAGCTAGGAAGCTCACTCACTGCCATCGAGTCAATGCCAACTCATAGCCATCCTATAAAGGGCAGAGTAGAACTACCCGTCAGTTTCTGAGACTGTAACTCTTTTTTTTTCTTCCTCCCCAACTGTAACTCTTTACAGTAGTAGAAAGCCCAATCTTGCTCCAGAGAAGTGGCTGGTGGATTTGAACTGCCAACCTGGCAGTTAGCAGCCCAATGTATAACCAGGGCTCCTAGCTAGGAAGTGAGTGAGTTCATGTTTGCTTATTCAACGAATAGAGTACTGTTGCATTACTCCATTCAATCTGTCTGCTCAATGCTTACTGGGTGCCAGATGCAGCACTAAGCACAAGGCGGAGAGACAATAAGGGTCCTGGCCCTCATGGAACTTAGTCTCTCAGGGAGACAAGTCACCCAGTAACAAGTAAACACGTACCTATTAGACAACTTATAATTATTTACTTGGATAATAAACCAATTTGTTATGAGAGGCAAATCCACCCACAGTTGTCGATTCGATTCCAACTCATAGCAAACCTGTCAGAAAGAATAAGATCCCTGGTGTAGTGGTTAAGAGTTGGGCTGCAATCCCCATGGTCGGCAGTTCACCACAAGAGAAAGACTGGGCTTTCTACTTCTGTAAACAGGTACAGTCTCGGAAAACCAGGGGTGTGTGGGGGTGTTGCTAAGTCAGCACTGACTAGATGGCAGTGAGGAGGCAGCGTAGAACTGGCCCCTCTGGGTTTCTAAACCTGTAAATCTGGAAGGAAGCAGACTACATAATCTTTCTCTGAGAGGCTGGTGGGTTCAAATCACCAATTTCTCAGTTAGAGGCCCAAGGCTTAACCCATGGCACCACCAGGGCTCCATTTGATAGATAAGACTGACCAACCATTGTATCCCAACCCACCCCACTCCATCAAGTCAATTCTGACTCTGAGACCCTGTAAGACAGAGGGGAGGGCTGTTCCCTATCTTCACAGAAGCAGGGAGCCTCATCTTTCTACAAACAAGCAGCAGTTGACTGGCTTGAATCATTGACTTCCCGTTTACCAGCGCGGGGTTTAAACCATGCACCATCCGGGTTGTTAGTCTTTTTGTTTGTTTGCTGCTGCTGCTGCTGTTGTTGTTTGAGAAACAAAATGAGGGCTCCTTTGGGATTAATTGAAGAGGAAAGGCAATTTTTAAAACGGGCACCCAAGCTGAGTTAGCAAAAGGATGAGAAGCCAAGAAAGGGGTGTGTGGGTGGGTGGGGCTATCAGGCAGGTGTATGTTTGAGGGGCAGGAAATCAACTCGATCGCAGTGGGTAACAGGTAACACGACAGAAGGATGTCTTCACGATAGGGTCAGCCTCGTGAAAGCCCACAGGCAGAGTGAGAATCTCCCATGTCCACCCACTTCTGGAAGCAATCTTGGAGAGGCCGGCGCAGACTTAAATTGCCGGAAGGGCTTTTACTCCGCCTGTCACACACTCCGGCCCACGTGCCGTCTCTAGGGTCGCAGTCCGGGCCCCCGGCCTCTCACTGTCCCTCCGTCCCCTCGTCGCTCAGGTCCCAGCGCTCTAAGCGGCCCCACAGTCCCAAAGCGCGCCGGGGAGGGGGGTGGGGCGGCTTACACTTCCATGTCGTCCCCGTCTCGCGACTCGTCACCTCCGGCCGCCCGCGGAGCACGCGCCACACTGCGTCCCGCTACCACCGCTTCTCGCCGGCTCTTCCGCGTCGCGGGGCACGCCGGGATCGCCGCGCTGCACGCCGGGAGCCCTGAGGACCGCCGCCCCCGCGTTGCCGGGCAACTTAGGGACGGCCGGGGATCTCCGCCCACCTGGGCTCCGCGGCGTTCGCAGGCTTCCCTAGGGTCCGTAGTCTAGATTTGGCCAACGTGTCAGTAGAAACTAAAGGCGCCACTCGGTTTAATAGGCGCTTGTGGCTTTAAAATCCCAGCTCTCCGAGAAAAAGATGGAAAAGGGGTTTGGGGCCTGGAGATGTTCAGATTTCTTCATCCGCGTCATGGAAACGCAAGTGTTCAGTTGCTGAAAATTAAGTGAGCTGCACACTTGTGAACACTTTTGGGCATGTGTGTGATAGTTGAATATGACTTCTTTTAGAAGTTAAAACACACACTCACTCGGCCGCTGCCGCCGCCACCACCTCATTCCTGTTCTTCACTGAAAGTTAATTTGGGTCCAAAAGAGAGGATGAGCCATAGAGACCAGCACAGGCCGTGACCTTGGAACCTTTCTGAGAAGTTAACCAAAGGGAATTATCAGATGCTTGGAAAAAAAAACAAAACGGATTCAATTATGTTACAGCCCTGTAAGATTTAGATGCAGCCAGGAAATGAAATGACATGCAAATTATCTGGTATGCTAGGAAAATGCTCAAAATAAGATTTTAAAAAGATTTAAAAAGGATGTGTGGTTTTAATTATCTCTAGGAAAAGAACCAACCAACCAACCTGCTGCTGTCCAGCGGGCTCTGATCAATAGTGACTCACTGTGTGTCCGTAGGGTTTTTCAATAGCTGATGTTTTTGGAAGATCACCAGGCCTTTCTTCCAAGGTACTTCTAGAGGAAAAATAATACCACAGGGTATGGAAGGTAAAGCTATCTGATTTACTACATTTTATGTATTTAAAAATAGGGGTCATGGCAAATATTATTGTCTATTTGATAGATTTAAAATATCAAAGATGAGAAGGAAGTATGCAACTATCAATAGAGTCCCTGTGGATAAGGAGTCAGTTACTGATTTTTACCCCTGAATTTTTGTACTTCACTGTTTAGTCTCAGTTTCTGAACTCATTGTCTGCAAGGCCCTTGCTAAGCAATTGTCCACTCTGTTGCCAGTTAATGGTACAGGTTTTGCAGCAAACTGGCTTGTGTTTCTATCAACCCCCAGCATTTTCTTAAAGGCTGTTGGACTTTGGGGCCTGAACAACTCCCAGCCTCAGCTCCCTGATCTGTAAACCATAACTCTGTGAGTAATATTTGTAAAGTTCCCCCCACAGAATAAGCACTCAACAAATATTAACTGCTAAGGAAGACTGAAGAAGAGTTGGTGCATTTGAACTACGGTGCCTGCTGGCAAAGAATATTGAAAGTACGACGCCCCACAATGGGCATATCACAAAGGGAGCCCAGCCAACAGAGCTGCAAGGGGAGCACAACCACCAAGTCCCTGGGGAATTCCGAAAATAGACTTCTGACTCGGGGTGGGGTGGGGTGCGGGGACAGTACTTGACACAGCATCAGACCTGCTTGGAAGTCATTCATTAAAGTCAACAGATAGACCTAGAACTATTTTGAGGATTGATTGATTGATTGATTGATTAATTGATGTCTATATAAGATAGGCAGGATAAGCAATCTCAATGAGAAAACAATGGGACCGATGATTCTGGGGAGACGGGAGTGGAGGAGGCAGTGGAAAGGAAGTGGGGAGCCAACAAACTCAGGAACAAGAGAACAACAAGGGATCTAAAATCAGTGGCAAGGAGTGTCAGGTGGGGTTTAATCAATTATAACGTAGCTGAGAGGAATTTCTGAGAGCTGAATGAAGGGTAAACATGATAGTGGAGCAGGAGGAAAGTAAGCAGAAATAGAAGAAAGAACTAGGAAGCAAAGTCTATATACAGAGGTGTAAATATAGGCACGTACATTTGTAAATATACTAATAAATAGTGATAGGGGTATTGATCTATGTACATATATGTTAAAGTATTAAGGTGGCAAATGAACTTTGGACCTCTACTCAAGTCTTCTCTCAACGCAAGAATTCTTTGTTCTAATACTCTGGCATTCTGTGATGCTCACCTTCCTGACATGATCACTTAAGACAAAATGGGTGCATAAGCAAATAAGGTGAAGAAAGCTGATGGTGCTGGACTATTAAAAAATACAGAATCTGGGGTCTTAAAGGCTTGTAGATAAACAGCCATCTAGCAGAGAAGCAACAGAGCCCACATGGAAGAAGCACACCAGCCTGTGTGATCACGAGGTTTTGACAGGATCAGGTATCAGAAGATCAAAAACAATTATACTGATGTGAAGGAGAGGGGTCAGAATGGAGACCCAAGGCCCATCCATAGAAAATTGGACATTCTGTCACATGGAAGGGATGATTCACCCAGGGTGCGGTATAGCACCAACGAAACACAACACTCCTCTAGTTCTTTGTTGCTTCCTCCCCTCCACTATCATGACCCAAGTTCTACCTCACAAATCCGGCTAGAGCAGAATATGTACATTGTTATAGATAAGGGCTTTCGACACTTGGAATGCAGCACATATAAATCCCTCAGAAACAGTAACAGGAATAGCGATATAATGAGGGTACAGGGAGGGAGTGTGGGGAAGGGCAGGAAGGGGGGTGGGGAACTGATAGCAATGATGGATGTGTAACCACCCCCAGAGGGATGAAGATGTTCCCAAATTAAATTATGGCGATGGTTACATTGGGAGAAAGATGAGGCTTTCTACCTCAGAGACTGTAAAAATAGTTACAGTCTCAGAAACCTGCAGGGGCGGTTCTACCCTGTCCTGCAGGATCACAAGTCTGAATTGGCTCGATGGCAGTGAGTTTTGTTTTGTTTGGGCTTTTGATGGTTACATACCTGCTGCCATCGAGTGGATTCTGACTCACAGCAACCCGTAGGACAGAGTAGAACTGCTCCTGGTTGCAAATCCTAATGGAAGCAGGCTGCCACGTCATTCTCTTGTGGAACAGCTGATGGGCTGGAGTCTCTGGCCTTTTAGTTAGCACCCCAAGGCTTAACCCTATGTGCCACCAGGGATCCTGGCTGGGTAGGCTTACTGTAACTAGAAGCACTGAATTGCAGAGCTCACTGCAGCCGAGAAAACCTTTGGGAGCAGTGCTCCGCTGGAACACATGGGGTCGCAGGACTGGGAATCAAGATCACGGCCACGAACAAGCTAACTGCCCCACCCCCACTCCCAGCTCTTCCCTGCCTCAGGTACACTGACAGCCTGTCTGGGGAACCAGGTGTGGGCATCAAGACCACAACAAGCTGTGGTCTTTAGACTGGATGGAGTAGTGAGGGATGACTAATGAGACACAGAGGCGTCCCAAAGCCAGGGTCCTTTGAGCTGGGGTTTTAGGGTTGAGGAGGAGTCTGCAGGCCACGGCTTAAAGAGTCAGGCTCATTAAGGAAGACAGACTCCTGCCCGTGAGGGCTGCCCCGTGGCAAAATGCTGCAACATAAAAGGCAGGGCGCTTCCACCTGGCCTGATCACTGTCCGGGCACAGGGGCTTTTGGAGACAGGGGTCCCTAGTTAAGAAGCCCAGTTACCTTCAGACCACAGTACTGGAGAGACTGCACAGACACACAGAGTGACCCGGGGAACCCAGTGGTTCTAGCCTAAGCCCTTTGAGTCTTCCCAGTCCAGGCACCAGACATCAGGCACCTGACAGAAGAAGCCTTTAAGATAACCCCAGCCCAGCTACAAAAGCACCCCAAAGCAAGAAACTCCTGGTTGAACCCAAACAACGCCCAGAATGGTTAGCTATAACAGCGATGATCATTCTTGTTTGGCCTTTGGGGAAGTTTTGTTACACAGCAATATTTCGCCTATAGAGAGAAAGCCCCTTTGCACCTAAGAAGCACCAACGAACAGGTAGTAATTAAGATGATTTTGAATCCAACTTCATCCTGACTCAGTAGGCCTTCATTTATTAATAATCCCAAAACTCACTGCCATCAAGGCAATTCGGACTCATAGCGATACTTCAGGGCAGGGTAGAGCTGCCCCTGTGGGTTTCTGAGATTGTAACCCTTTATGGGAGTGGAAAGACTTGTCTTTTTCCCATGGAGTGCTCGTGGGTTTGAACTGCTGACCTTTGTGGTTAGCAGTGCCACACATAACCACTGCACGTCTAGCCGGTACGATTTATCGCCACCACAGCCCATCTTGTGCCTGCAGCTGTGTGTGACCATGAGGCCAGAAGTCCCACCTGTCCTTCCAACACCAGCAGAGTCTCTCATGGAGGGACAGGTGTCCCCAGTGTTTCCAGACTAAGACTGACCAGGAAGAAACTCTGAGGATTAGTCAAAGAAAACCCTATGGATTCAAACTGAAGAGTATCTGATCTAGACAGGTCACCCAGAAAGACCAGCTGTGAGAAACGGCCACCAGGGTTTGTAGAACCGAAATTCTCCACACTCACTGCCATCAAGTCGATTGTGACTCAGAGCGGCCCTGAAGGACAGACTAGAACCGGCCCTGTGAGTTTCTGATCCTGTAACTCTTTTCCGGAGCAGGAGTCACTAAAGGAGAGAAACCCTCACTGAGACCAATGACACGAGGATAGGACACAATGGGATTCGACGGGATGTGGGGCCGGAAACAAAGGATTCAAGCGTAACTCTGATCCTGAAGGCGAGACAGGACTGGCTAGGTTTCTTTCTGTTAGACATAATGTCGCCACAGGTTGGCGCTCTCGGCAACTAGCAAAAACTATATACTGCTCATACAGCATAAATGGAGAGCTCCGGTGGTGTAATGGGTCATGCTCTGGGCTGCTAACCTCTGGGTCAGTGGTTCAAACCCACCAGCCGCTCTGGAGGAGAATGATGCCGCTTTCTGCTCCTGTAATGATGTACAGCTTTGGAAACCAAAACCGGCCAGTTCTGTTCCCCCTAAAGCAGCAGTTCTTAACCTGTGGGTGCGGACCCCATTGGGGGTCAAATGACCGTTTCACAGGGGTTGCCTAAGACGTATTTCCGATGGTCTTAGGAACTGAGACACGGCTTCTCTGTCTCCAGGCAGGTCCGCCCACAAGCAGATATGCCCACATACGAGTACTCGGCATGAGTACCCGGCATGAAGACTGTTACCCATGCTTCAAGACGAAATTTTATTTATTTGTCATTGGAAAGAAATGATTCACAATTATATAATGACATAATGTTTCTGTGATTCATCACTATGCTTTATGTTCAATTTGTAACAATGAAAATATGTCCTGCGTACCAGGGATTTACATGACAATTCATAACAGTAGCAAAATTAGAGTTATGAAGCAGCAACAAAATTAATTTTATGGTGGGGGGGGTCACCACAACATGAAGAACTGTATTAAAGAGTTGCGGCATTGGGAAGGTTGAGAACCACAGCCCTATAGGGTGGCTATGGGTTGGAATTGAGTTGATGGCAGTGAGGCTTTTGTGTTGTTTTTTTGGTGCTGTCTGTGCCCAGTCCATAGGTCTGATTTTTCTTTTTCACTGTAGCGCAAAGGATTTGAGAAATTTTCCCAAGATCACGATTTTAACCAAGACACCCAGGGAGTGAGACGGCTTAGCTCCCACCCTGGGTTCTTCTGATTCTACGACTCCGTCGCGCTGTGTGCCCCAGTCAGGGCACTGTCACCTAAAGTCATCTAAAGTGGCATCTCACCCGCACCTGTCTCTGTTAAGAATTAACAAGAGTGTGACACCTGCATATCCCTGCCGCATTCTCTCAGGTGGCTCCTGCACTCCCCAGGCCACGAATGTATGTTGTTGCTGGCAGGTTCTGTCAGAGTCAGTTCGGACTCACAGCAACCTCGGGAATGACAGGACGAAGTGCTGCCAGGTCCCATGCCGTTCTCACCATCGTTCTTCTGTTGGGCCCGGGTTGCAGCCATGTCCATCCATGTTCGTTGAGGGTCTTCTTTTCCCTGACCCTCCAATTACCAAGCATGGTGGTCTTCCCCAAGGACTGGCCCCGCCTAATAGCATGTCCAAAGTCCATGAGACGACCTCTCTCCATCCTCACTCCCGAGGACGGACCATTCTGGCTGAACTTCTTCCAAGACAGATTTGTCCCTTCTCCGGCAGTCCCTGGTATGTTGAGTATTCCTGGCCAACACCACAATTCAGACACAGCAATGTCCCGGTCATCTTTATCATGCCTGGCCAGTCTTACGTCAGCAGATGACAAGGATGTCCACCTGCAGGCCTCTGAGACTTCTTAGCTGACTTCAGTTTTTACCTGGAGGGCTGGAAAGGCATGTGATTGTCAGGGAGGTTTAGTAATGATCCTGTTAACCCATTAGCGTCTTCATTTTGATCCCTTGGGTAATTAATTTTCAACAAACCAAGTTCTTGGTGTGCTCTCCTGAGAGATGTTATTGCTGCTGGGTACAGGGCATGAACTCCATGGCCCGACTGCCTGGGTTTAAACCCCCACTCTGACACTGGGTGTCTTTGGAACGTAACTAGCTCCTCTCAGGTGAAATGTCCTCACAAATAGAAGGAGATCACAGCAGGCCCAGCTCGTTTTATTGTGACCCTCAGAGATTGCGTTTTTAACAAATTGCAGGTCTGTGGCCACCTGCCACGGGATAGGTCTATCAGTGTCATTTCTCCAATAGCCTGTGCTGACTTTGGGTCTCTGTGCCACCACCCTCTGACTCAAGCTGTTGCACACTTGGGAGAAAGCCTAGTGTCAGCACAAGCTTTCTATGGACAGAGAACCACACATTTTTGTGTGGCTGGTTTGTGATACTGGTTTTCCCGTAGTGGGCTAACATCAAACTCACTGCCATCAAGTCAATACTGACTCATAGTGACCTGATAGAATAGGGGAGAACTGTCCCCTATGAGTTTCCAAGACTGTAACTCTTTATGGGAGAAAACCCCATCTTTTCCCTTGGAACTGACTGGTGGTTTCGAACTGTTGACCTTGCAGTTCCTCAGTACAATGAACCACTAAGCCACCAGGGCTTCTGTGGAGTAGCAAAGAACTCTCATGATCTCTGAGGCCCGCCTTTAAGGACAGGAGTGACCTCAAGGGGCCGTAGTGGAGATTTAAGGAAATAATGAATCAATAGATGTTTAGGAATCCTGGTGGTATAGTGGCTAGGGGTTGGGCTGCTAACTGCAAGGTCAGCAGTTCAAAACCACTGCCTGATTTGTGGGAGAAAGACAGGGCATTCTACTCCCTTAAAGAGCTGCAGTCTCAAAAACTCACAGGGAGAAATTCTACCCTGTCCTATGGGGTCGCTATGACTCAGCGTCGACTCGATGGCATTGAGTTTTGGTTTTTTATTAGTTTGATTTGTCAAATTGCTGACCTTGCCGTTAGCAGCCTAATGTGTAACCCACTAGGCCACCAGATCTCCCTCTCTGGAGTTGGGTGAGGGCAAAAGCCTTCAATTCATCCACTGGCATCCCAACTCCCTCCCCCCTTCTCTGCTTCCCTCTGGAATAAGTTACCGGCTTTCTCTTCCTACAAAACGAGTTTAATTCTGTTGGTTCTCCATGACCTTCAGAACCAAGAAAAATTCCCACCCTTGGCCTGCAGAGGCAATCTCATCTCACCTACCCCTTCTGTCCAGGACTCCTGAACCTTTGCCCTCACCACTGCCCATTTCCTCATCTGGGAGCAGCCCACCCATTCAGGCCTCCTGCCCTTTGCCCAGGCAGCACCCTCTATAGGGAACCCTTCTTTGCAGAGCAAATTCCCCTCATTTCCCAAAACCCAGCTCAGGGAACATCACCTGGAGCTCGTTTTTTGCTGCTGTACCCCAGCGCCTAGAATCCAGTCAATCATTTTGATGGAATGAATTGCCTAATCATACTACTTAGACTTCTTTGACTCTCCGCCATAGTCCCCCTGCCTGATGCTTCCCTCTGTTCTGGCTCCCGCACCTTGTTTAGCTTTCCTGGAGTTTCTTTAAGACGGGACATTGCTTCTGCAGGTGTTCCCTCTGACTCTCGGTAGCTGGCACAACCTCATGTGAACTCTCCGTCTGTTAGAGGAAGCAGCTTGCATGTGGCTATGGGGCTGAACAGACTCCAGCAGACCTTCCAGACTAAAAGAGACTAGGAAAAAAGGCCTGGAGATCTACTTCTGAAACTCAGCCAGGGATAACCCCTGTGGATGACAAAGGTCCCATCCGCATCCCATCCTGAGGATGGCTCAGGGCAGAACGACACGTACGTGTTTGTTGAGTGGATGAGCAGGAGTGTCACTGCACCTTAGAGGCTTTGTGGCCTGCCAGGCCCGATGTCACCGCCTCTGTCCCGAGTGCGCCAGAGGACTGGAACGCGGACGCTAGATGCCGCCCTTGCGGCCCTGGCCTCACCCTGCAGGAGGCGACCCGCCCACCCCTGGGATTGGAAGGAAGTGGCAACGCCCATCTCTCGGGGCCGCGTCGGATTGGTGCGTTGACCTCGTGGGCGTGGATTGGGCGGGGCTCGGCTGACGCCAGCGGGGCAGAAAAGCCGCACGCCCGGCGGCGGGGGACTGACGGCGCGGCCGCGGAGGTGAGTGCGCGCGCCCGCTGCACCGCGGGGTCCGGGGCTGACCGCGAGCCGCGTCCCTCGTGCCGGGAGTCCGCGGAGCGGCTCAGTCCCGTCTTGTCTTCCAGACGCAGAGGATCGAAGCTCCAGGGACCAGGACCCGCCTAACATGGCATCGGAGGTGAGCGGGGGCCAGAGACCCCGGCCTGGCGCTGCCGACTTGGGGAGGGCGTCCCCGAGCCAGCCCAGGTCCGACTTGTGCATAGGCCTCCAGGGCCACCTTTATAGACTTACCGGGGTCTTCATGAGTCCCTCACCCCGGCGTGCCCACCACTCACGCTACTAAGAAAAGGTGACACCCCCAGGTGACACACTCCTAGCCCCCACTTATTATTTATCGCTGCCTGGCCTGGTCCCAGTCACCAGTCCCCCACCTGCCCCCCCTTCATTCTTTTTCTTCACACCCCTTCCTGTCTGGCCCCCACCGCACCGTGCACCCTGAAGCTGCTCTGACCTGTGGAGAAGAGTCAAAATTTCCCCCAGAGCAAGGTCACTTTCTACCTCAGGGCTGCTGCCCTCCCAGGAACTGCCTGGCACCCAGCAGTACAGCCTCCAGCTCATCTTGGGCCTCAGTTGTTCCATCTGACAAATGGGGCTGTGGATAGCAGGCTGCCTCTGTAAGGGGCTGAAGGCTCACTGCTTTGGGTGGCTGGGACGAAAACGGGACATTTGCTTCATGCAAATGGAGGGGGCCTTGGCCCAGGGAAGCACCAAGTCAGGGTTCCAGCCACTTCCTCGCTCTGGGCCTGCATGTGTCTGTCTAAAAGGGATAAGAAAGACTGTCCTGTTAGGCTCTGGGTGATGGGCGGGGGGCGGGGCCTGGACTTTGAAACCAAACAGATTTGGTTTGTGAACCAGTGTCACTTGACCTCTTTGAGCCTCTGTCTTGATCTCTCAGAGGCGCCCGTGTCCGCCTCAACGAGCGGGGTAAGGCTTAGAAACCGTGCACAAGTCTGGATGATGTCGGTTAACCCAACGGTTAACCCAAAGATCGGAGGTTCGAGTCCACCCAGAGGCACCTGGGAAGATAGGCCTGGTGATCTGCGTAGGAAAATTCAGCTACTGAAAGCCCTCTGACACCCACAGGGTCGTCATCAGCCGGATCAACTGCGTGGCAACGTGTTGTCAGCAATACTGAGATTTGCGGGCGGGTCGCTAGTCATCCCAGCCCAACTTGGTGGCCTGCCTTTTGATCCTGGAGGCCGCCTTCCGGCCCAGATGTGCCCTGACTTGGAGCAATGCCCTCTGCCACCAGACTTAAACCTCACCACCAGCCCCCACCTCACTTCCTCACTGTTGAAGCTCCGCCTTCTTGAAGCCCAAGAGGGTGGGGCTTCAACTGTGGGCGGGGCTTAGCCTGAGCTTCGTAAATTGCCTTCAGGAGACCAGTGCTGGCTGTAGGGAGCCCTGTGCTCTCTCTGTGCGTTGACACTCATTGTTTTGGCAGCGGCCAGCTTATTAGTAGTGGTGTTATGACTAATAATCCTGGCGGGGAGGCGCAGGAAGCTAGTGGCGGAGGTGGGGCCTGGCCCTCTGTTTGGGCCAGCGGGAGGCAGGCCACTCCCATCCTACCCAGCTGGTCTGGATGGCGCACGTGGTGCCCCTCTGGAGACCCAGAGCTGATGAAGCAAGTCAGGGGAGGATTCCGCTCCAGGGCTAAGGCAGAAGGAGGCAGTGTCTGCAGGGCAGAGTCCTCCGCAGCTGGAAGCCCAGGCCAGAGCAGGACTATGGCCTGCCCAGTGGGCGCACAGAAAGCAGGGGGTAGCTAAGACCCTGCAGCCTTCCCCACCCCTAGTAATCTCCAGCTGAGGGCCATGCTCACTGATGTGACGCATGCACTTTGCAGGCATCTCGTCACATGCTCACACCACACAGATAGGCCTCACTTATAGGCACCCCTCTCACAGGGAGGTTATTGTGGATGGATTGTCACAGGTGCTGCCACGTCGGCCTACACGTTAGCAGAGATTGGGGGCATGACGCAAGATGCAGCAGTGTTGTGCGAGGCAGCTGTTGAGTCGGGACTGACTTGGTGTCGCCCGGCAACAATGACAACGCACTATGCTCAGTGTCAAGTGGCTTGCAGAGGTCAGGGGCAATGCAGGAGACTCAGGGGACACCTGTCCCCAGGGGCCAGAGTGTTCCCACCCCCAGGGACAAGAGGCCAGGACGTTAACACGCCTGCCTGTCATAATCTCTTCCCAATCTGCTAGGTGCTTCTCCTGCCCCAGGATCTCTGGGTAGCACACATGGTGAAGCGCTCGACTACTGGCTGAAAGGTGGGCAGATCAAGTCCAGCTTGAGGCTCTGCGGAAGAAAGCCCTGGCAGCTAGGTTCGAATGGGCCATCAGGAGATGGAGCCAGCTCCTTGGCAACGCACTTGGTCTGGCTTTGGCACCTACCATGTACCCAGACCTATGCCCTCTTTCAAAACCTAGGCACATCCCTGTACCTTGGCCTCTGGGTAGGGGCCAGCTAGTGAGCTCTTGGGAAGCTAGTGGTCAGGGGTATGTCAGGGGTGCTGTCCAGAGCCAGAGCAGTGTGTGTATGGGAGTGGGGCAGGGGATGGGGACCTGGGCTCAGGGCCCTGCTCCCAGCTGGTAGGGAAGGGAGAGTAAAGCAGGCCTGGTGGGGCCCTCAGGGGCCTCCACATTTCCACTGGAGGCCCAGGCCTGTCCCTGTAGCCAAAGTCCAGGACGGCAGAGCTGAGCTGAGAGGTGTTGTGGGATGTGGTTAGCACATGGACACAGACTGCTGGGCGCAGTCCCAGCCTCCCCCAGTCCCCAGAGCAAACTACATGAGGGCAGTGCCTCTGTTCCCTCCTCGGTGTCATGGAGTAGTCCTGCCACCCACCTCAGAGCATGGCTGTCTGAGCATGCCCAGTGACTAGCACCATGCTTGGCACACCCTGACAGGGCAGGATGTGCCAGACTTCATGGCTCCAACTCAAGGTCCCAGGGGAACCTCCCACTCTGAGAAAGTTCTAGATGCTCTGGGACCCTGCTGCCACCTCCCAGGGGAGGTACCATGTGACAGGAACAAGTTATACCCACAGGGTGTGGCCATGTGCCTGTCTTCCCTCCCCCATGGCTTCAGGCAAGTTCCCCTCCCTCTCCAGGCCTCAGTTTCTTCATCTCTCTGCCATCAGACTTCATCAGGCTTCATCACTGCCATCAGACACATGACTTTCCTTTTCCCCTGGACAGAGCGGGAAGCTATGGGGTGGCCGGTTTGTGGGCTCTGTGGACCCCATCATGGAGAAGTTCAACGCGTCCATCACCTATGACCGGAACCTGTGGGAAGTGGACGTACAAGGCAGTAAGGCCTACAGCCGGGGCCTGCAGAAGGCGGGGCTGCTCACCAAGGCTGAGATGGAGAAGATCCTGCAAGGCCTAGACAAGGTACTGTCTACCTCTAGCCCCGCTCCCCGTCCCCAAGGCCCAGGCCCCCAGCATGTGGTCATGATGAACCCAGGGACATTACGTGGTTCCAAAGACATCAAACCCATGGCCACCTAGTTAACTCTGACTCATAGCGACCCTATAGAACAGGATGGCCCCTGTGGGGTTTCTAGGCTGTGAAGTTTTATAGGCGCAAACAACCTCATCTGTCTCCCAAGGAGCAGCTGGTGGGTTCGAACTGCTGACTTCACAGGTAGCAGCCCAACACTGTGGGGTAAAATGCCTGCTGATTCACCATGTGCCTGGCAACTGCCACTTGTCACCCTCTAGTGGCCCCATGGCACTAACCCCCCCACAGCAAGGTCCCTCTAGAATGGGCTGTGAGGCCCTCTGGTATGGACTGCTGGAGGGGTACTAGCCCTGATCTGGGGGAAAGTTGGAAAGGTGGAAGGTAAGACAGGGCAGAGGGGGGCTCACCTGGGGACTGGGGTGCTGTTACTCACCACAGGTGGCTGAGGAATGGGCCCAGGGCACCTTCAAACTACACCCCAATGATGAGGACATCCACACAGCCAATGAGAGGCGGCTGAAGGTATGCTTCCTGCCCCCTGCCCCCCTCCCCCATGCCTGGGACCTTGCTCACTTCTCACTCGCCCTGGCTTCTGGTTCCTGGGTTCTGAAAGTGCACGCAGGATGCAAGGAGGGGCCTCTGCAGAGATACTGGGAAGGATGGGGTGCTCTGGTGTAGGAGGTAAGATGAGGGGCTGGGAAGAAAGCACCCCTCACACCTGCTGGTGTCCCCGCCCCCAGGAGCTCATCGGAGACACGGCAGGGAAGCTGCACACAGGGCGAAGCCGGAATGACCAGGTGCCGCAGCTCCCCACACCCCTCTTACCCTCTCCCTGCGCCCCCCCCCCCCAAGCTGGGCTTTTCCCTGAGAGCCGCCCCTCCGCCCACCGACTACCCACAGGTGGTTACTGACCTCCGGCTGTGGATGCGGCAGACCTGCTCGGCCCTCTCTGCCCACCTGCGGGATCTCATCAAAAGCATGGTGGACCGAGCGGAAGCGTGAGTCTGGGGGTGCCCCCAGGTAGCCAAGAGGGGCACAAGGGCAGCAGGATCTCCCCCAAGCCAGGTAGTCCAAAAGCCCAGAGTCCCAGAACACAGGGACTGACCTAGAGAGAGCAGTTGGGAGGGGCAGCCGCCCCTCCCCGGACCGGGCCCAGGGCCCCAGGCCAGGCTAGCTGGAAGGACTTGCTGACAGAGGCGAGGGAGCAGGGACTGGCCGTGCCTGCGGTGGAGTCCCAGGCTTTATTCCGCTGGAGCTTTTGAGTTCACTCAAGCACCTGGGGAGAAAGCCTGGCGATGCACCGTTGAAAACATCAGCCACTGAAAACCGACACAGCTTCAAACCAGTTCCCAACGGTTTAGCAGTCGCCATGGTAAACAAGGGCAGCGTACATGCTGCGTAGCAACCACAGCTGTTACCCGTGATCTTTTTGCCCCAATAGGAAACAAACAAGGGGCCTGGTGGCACAACAAGCTAAACGTTAGGCTTCGAAGGGCAAAGCCTGTGGTCAACACCACTAGCTGTTGGCAGAAGGAAGATGAGGCCATCTGCTCTGGTGAAGATTTAAAGCTTCAAACATCCTAGTGTTGGGGCGTCATGAGCTGGAATTGACTCCATCTGAGTGCCCTGCTCAAAGATGGCAGCCACTGGGCCCCTTTGTCAGTGTGTTGCTCAGCAGAGACCTGCCCCATAACCCGGTCTCCCACATCAGGCTCCCAACACCTTCAGGACGGAGGACTTTCCCAAAACTTCTTGGAGAGCAGCATCCTGACAGAAAGAGGAGGCAGTCAGCTTCCGGAAAGATGTGCAGCCTTGGACACCCTCTCGGGTCCACTGTCTTCCAGGGTTGCTGAGTGGGGATCGACTAGATGGCAGGCAACAAGTATCCCGGGACGCTGGAGCCTAATGAGCGCTCCAGACTCAATCCTCATCCTATTCACATGGGTGGGTTATATGGGATGGCGGGGCCTGCCCAACTGGTGGTGCCAGAATTCTCGCCCACCATGCAAGCGACTCCAATTTGCATTCCTTGCCAATGCACCACAGACAGGACCACCCCTCTGATGTCCACCAGTCTGTTAGTGGAGGCTCATGTGTTGTGATGCCCAGCAGGTTTCAGAGTCGCTTCCAGACAAAGAGAGTAGGAAGAAAGATCTGGTGATCCAGTTCTAAAGTCCAGCTCACGATGATGTCCCTAGAGATGTGCAACAGATCGCATGGTGCAGGACCTGGCAGCTTGTCTCTGTACATGGTGGGTGGGGGTGGTCAATGTGAGGGGCGCGGGGCAGCAGCTCATAACAACAAAGTTGTAACGAAGGGGGAAAAACCTGAACCCACGGCACCTCCCCCCTGCCCACTTTAAAGTGCCCCTTCTAGTTTGGGGGTCCTCTGGAAAGGCTGGCATGCCCACAGACACACCTCCCTTGCCCCTACTGACAAGACGCCCACTGGATGCCTCCTGCCTGCTCCGGCCCCTGCAGTTGGGTCTGCTGCCCAGTGGAAAAGTGGAAACAGGCCCAGCTATGGGCACGACCCATTCCAGGCTTGACCTGGGGTCACCCGGCCCTACTAAGGATTTCTCCTACATACTGCACAAGCCCCCAGACTTGGCTTAGCCCCAATGCAGACAGATCCTTGCTCCCCGCAGGGCCAGAGAGCCCTGCCCACGCCAGCCCTTCTCTTCCCTGCAGGGAACGGGATGTCCTCTTCCCTGGCTACACGCACCTGCAGAGGGCCCAGCCCATCCGCTGGAGCCACTGGATCCTCAGGTGGGCGCCACCGCTGTGATGGGGGGATGCGCTAGCCCGACTCCAGCCCTGCCCCGTACTGACCCTGCCACCCTGCCCCCAGCCATGCGGTGGCGCTGACCCGGGACTCAGAGCGGCTGCTGGAGGTACGGAAACGCATCAATGTCCTGCCCCTGGGGAGGTGAGAGCAACTGGGGTCTGAAGTGGGGGAGGGGTGCTGCAGGGGGAGGGGCCATCACAGTCAAATGGAAATGGAGGGCTGAACTGGGGCAAATAGAAGTCCAAGGACTCATTTCCTGTGCTGCGTGCCAGAAGGCAGGGCAGCCATACGGTGGGCAGCAAGCTGACAGTGCAGGCCAGGATCTTCTGTGGAGCCTTGCAGGGTCGCAGGAAGGGACTGGGCCAGGGAGAGGGCTGAGCTTAGGCAGGTGCCCCAACCACCAAGGCCTGGTTCTGGGCATGTGTGTGCACACCAGCCTGCTGATGCCTCCCAGCACCAGATCCCCCGCCCCAATGCCCCATTCCTGCATGCTCCTGTCCCTCCAGCCATCCCCCTGCCCTTTCATTCCCTAGCTCTCTGACACTTGTCCTCTAAGGGCCTCCCCCACCCCTCTGTTCCCCACTCTCTCCATCCCTCTGTCTCTCTTATCCTCCTGCTGACCCCTCTCTCTGATGGCCTCTCCCTGCAGTGGGGCCATTGCAGGCAACCCTCTAGGTGTGGATCGAGAGCTGCTCCGAGCAGGTGAGTCATCGCCCTGCCCTCTAGCATCCTAGGGCGCACAGACACACTCAGAGGGTGGGGCCTGCAGCTCTTTCTATCAACACCACGTACTCCGGCACTCCGAGGCCGAAGAAGCAGGGGCAACAGGGTTAGGGCTGCCTGCCCCTCCTCCTCCCTGAGGGACCCCAGGGCAGGTGGCTGGATAGCCTGCAGGGGAAGGGAGGAGGCCTTGTCCCTGCCCCAACGCAGCCCCTCATTGGCTCCTGCCCTGCACACACCCTCCCAGAGCTGAACTTTGGGGCCATCACCCTCAACAGCATGGACGCCACCAGTGAACGAGACTTTGTGGGTGAGTTGTGGGTTCCGTCCCCTGTGCTGCCCCCTGCCTCTCCACCCTGGTGAGTCCCCACCTGGAAAGGCCTGGGGACTACAAACCTCTTGTATCTCCCTCCAGTTGAGTTCCTGTTCTGGGGGTCCTTGTGCATGACCCACCTCAGCAGGATGGCCGAGGACCTCATCCTCTATGGCACCAAGGAATTCAGCTTCGTGCAGCTCTCCGATGCGTACAGGTATGACGATCACGACAAGCTGCCCCTACACACACCTGCACTAGCCAGGCTGCGCCTCTGTGCAGGCCAGGGGCCAGGCGCATGCCTTCAGACCCAGCATCTCTGTCCCCAGCACCGGAAGCAGCCTGATGCCCCAGAAGAAAAACCCAGACAGCCTGGAGCTGATCCGGAGCAAGGCGGGCCGTGTGTTCGGGCGGGTGAGTGGCCAGGGGGTCTGGATGGCCGGTGGGGTCGGGAGGGGGGGGGTGTTCCAGGTGGCCTCTAGGACTCAGCTTGTGATCTCCCCTCAGTGCGCTGGCCTGCTGATGACCCTCAAGGGACTTCCGAGCACTTACAACAAGGACCTACAGGTGTGGGTTGGGGGGTGGGGGGTGGGCCTAGCTGAGCCTTCACCTATGCCGTTCTCGGGACCCACTTCTCGTCCTGGGTGCTTAGCTCTGGGGCTGTCTTGGTGGGGGTGACAGTGCAGTGGGGATGGGGCTGTGGAGATCATGGCTACTGAGCCCTCCCTCCCCGTGCCTGCCCTCTCAGGAGGACAAGGAAGCGGTGTTTGAAGTGGCAGACACCATGAGCGCTGTCCTCCAAGTAGCCACTGGGGTCATCTCCACGCTGCAGGTAAGACATCCGCTATCACCTCCCCCTTCCCACCTCAGCCCTGCAGCCTGGATGGGCAGCCAAGGGAGGGAGAGGGGGCCCTGGAGGGGCCGGGGGATGTGTGCTTGCTCCTGCACACACAAGTGAGGCTGGCAAGACTTTGTACTGTGGACGTGTGATCAGGAGAGACCAGGTCCTGGAAAAGGACGTTATGTCTGGTAAAGGAGAGGGGCCGAGAACAAGAGGCAGGCCCTCAGCAAGAGGGACGGACAGAGGCTGTGTCAGGGGGCTCCAGCGACTACAACTGAGCGTAGCCCGGGGCAAGGCAGTGTCTCCTGTTGTGCTCTGCTCTAAGGCACCTAACCGCGACAGTAGCACACTCACACCTCAGCAGCACTTTTATGAGCAGAACAAGGCAGGGGACATCCTGGCAGAGGCCAAGACCTTGAGCAGGGGGCTCATTTCTGGGCCCAAGGTTCCCCCCCATCCCCCAGCTCACAGCTCCACCCCCACCCTCCCAGATTCACCGGGAGAACATGGCACGTGCCCTGAGCCCTGACATGCTAGCCACCGACCTCGCCTACTACCTGGTCCGCAAAGGGGTGAGTGAGAGGTGGCGGGCTGGGGGGAGGGCTAGGCATATCCCAGGAAGTGGGACACTGGTGTCAGCCATTCTGCCCTTCTCCCAGATGCCCTTCCGCCAGGCCCACGAGGCCTCCGGCAAAGCCGTGTTCATGGCCGAAACCAAGGGGGTCGCCCTCAACCAGCTCTCCCTGCCGGAGCTGCAGAGCATCAGGTGTGTTTGGCCCCACCCCTCTGCCACCTGGGAGGCTGGGGCGCCCGGAGGCCTGGGACCTTCGCCCATCCCCACTCAAGCCAGCCAGTGTTTGGCCCATCTTCCTATCCCTGGGCCCGTCCCTACCCAGTCACCGGCTCACCTTCTTTTCCCCCCCAGCCCGCTGTTCTCAGGTGATGTGAGCCACGTGTGGGACTACGGGCACAGCGTGGAACAGTATGGTGCCCTGGGTGGCACTGCACGCTCCAGTGTTGACTGGCAGATCAGCCAGGTGCGCGAGCTGCTGCGGGCTCAGCAGGCCTAGCCCTGCCTGTCCCCAGTCCCCAAATAAAGCCGGAGACGCCGTGTCCTATTCACCTGGCTCCCCACGCGGTGGGCTTCCAGAGTCTGGGAAGCAGATAGTGGGGACCCCCAGGAAGTAAGGAAGCTGGCACAGAGAGTGAAGGTTGGGCAGAAAAGAAAGGGGATCAGTGGGACCGAATAGACACAGTCTACCCAGTGATCACTGCCCATTCCCATGTCCCCCCAGGGTCCCCAGGGCCACCTACTCAATCTCCCCTTGCTTACTGCTCCTATGCCTAACCATGAACATTACTCCAGATGAACTGAGGCCTGGCTGGGTGAGGGGTGAGCTGCGGGATGTGGGGTGAGAGGTGCCTCATCAACCTGGACAGTGTGGGTAGATAACACCCCAGAGGCTCTGAGAACTGCGTTCACCATGACATGGGGTCTGGGGTGTCCAGGGCAGGGGAGGACACAGTCACACGTGTACCCTTTTCTGGGAGAGGGTCTAAGCCTGTCATCTGTTCTAACTGGGTCGGGAGAGGTTTGAAGGGTATACACACACACACACACACACACACACACAGTGAATAGACAAGACTCTTGCACCCAGAAGTAGCCAGCACCACCCACTGCCCGACTTGCCCCCTGCTACCAGAGATTGAGACAAAAGCAAAACCAACTCATGCCATTGAGTCTATGCCAACTCAAAGTGACCCTCTAGAGAAACAGCCCCAGTGGTGCTGTGGGTTAAGCACTGGGCTGCTAACCTCAAGATCAGTGGTTCAAACTCACCAGCTGCTCTCACAAGGATGTACAGAAATCCTAGGGAAAACTTCTACTCCGTCTTATAGGCTCACGATGAGCCAGAATAGAATCAGTGACCCAAAATCACTGGAGCAGATCTATTCCAACTCATAGTGACCCTATAGGACAGGTTGAATTGCCCATGTGGGTTTCTCGATGGTAACTATAGGAGTAGAAAGCCTCATCTTTGTTCTGTAGAACAGCTAGTGGTCGAACTGCTGACCTTGCAGTTAGCAGCCCAGTGCGTAATCACGATGCCACCAGGGCTCCTTGAATCTATGACGGTAGATTGAAAAACAGCCTGTGAAGTGTATGTGTACATTGACAGTGTGTATATTTATATGTATGTACATACATGAACAAACTCCTGTAGAGAGAGATTGAAATTTACTTCACTTGGCTCATGCTAGATCCCAAAGGCAGAGAGCAAGCTGGAGACCTCTGCCAGCTTACTTACACCCAGGGACAGGGTGCCCAGATTAGTAAGTAAGCACAGGCTTACCTTGCTTATTGGTTAACCTGTCACTGTTTACATCCCAGGATCTAGAGTGAATTAGGGGATGGGCAGAGTGGAGAGAGTCTTGCCAAGATATCTCTTTATGGCCAGCGGCCAACCACACCCTGAGGATACCTTTTGCAACTGATTGACCTTGTACTGTGGAACAAGCGCTCTGGTGGTGTAGTGGGTTACGTGTTGAGCTGGTAACCACGGGGTCAGCAGTTCAAAACCACTTGCTATGCTGAGGGATAAAGGGAGGCTTTCTAATCCTGTAAAAAGTTAACAGTCTCAAAAACCCACAGGCCGCTCTGAGTCACAATTGATTTGCCGGCAGTGAGATTGGAGTTTTTGGATATGATGGAACCACCACTAGTTTATGATTTGGCCAAACCGTTGGGATGCGTAGCTGACACACGACATTAACCACAGAGTCAGACAGAGCAAGGGTCCCAGCCCTACCCTCTGACCTGGCAGCTTTGGAACCTTGGACAAGTGGCTGACCAAGTCCTCTAGTCAGCTGGCAAGGAGGCCATGAGTCTGTATAGGACCTGAGACCAGGCCTGGCCCCAGGTAAGTGTTCAAAAGTTCAAGGGTGAACCCCCGAGCAGCAGAGACATAGAGACCCTCTTCTACCCAAACCTCCCCAAGGCCCTGATAGGAAATGATCTTTCATTAACAAAGATAAACAAGTCACACCCAGAGAAGAAGGAATACCCCACTGAAATTATCCTAGGAGGTTGGAAAAGAACCAAGCCTCCAACAGTCGGATCATGGCACCCAACTCCAAAAGGTCAAAGCTGTGGGTCCCCAAAAGCATCTTCAAGAGCCCAAACTCCATGGCATTGAACCAAAGCCAACTCATACTGGCCCTGTCAGACAGGGCAGAGCTGCTGAACTTGTGGTTAGTAACCTAGCACGGGACCTACTACACTGTCAGGGCTCCTTCAAGAGCAGTGGTCCCAAAGCATGGCCAAGACCAGCCAGATGATGACCTGAAAACTTGTAAGAAATGCAGATTCTCAGACTCCTCTCTGGACTTCCTGCATCAGACTCTAGGTGGGGCCAGCTAGCAGAGGCCTCAAGGGTGCTCCAGGTGAAGCTGCTATGTTCTCAGTGGGCAAACCACTGGGCTCTAGAGGCCCTGGCTACTCACCATGTATCAGGTTGCAGCCTCACCTGAGTCCTACCCCACACTTACAGCTTTGGAATTGGGAGTCTAATATTCCCCCATGAGCTTCCTGTGCACGTTTGAGCCGGAAGTGCTGGAGCAGACAATGCCTAAAGTCTCAGAAATGGGAGCCCTTGTGTCCATCCCACAGCTCACGCCCTCACTGCTGCCAAGTTGGTGCCGGCTCACTGCAACCCTACAGGACGGGGTGGAACTGTTGTCTACGTTTCTGAGACTATCCTCTTCATGGGAGTACAAAGCCCCGTCTTTCTCCCATGGAGCAGCTGGTGGTTTTGAACTGCTGACCTTGGAGATCGCAGCCCACCATGTAACCACGATGCCACCAGAACCCCTTGATCACACAACAGAGAGGGTTAAAAGAATCCTGGGAATCTAACACAGGAGAACTACGATGGTGAGACTACATTGACTGGGATGCCTCCAGCCGTGGAGCACACCCCACTGGTCATGGGAGTTCTTTGGGCTGGTTCATTAGAAAGTTCTTCCTTAATCAGAGCAGAATCAGCTTCCTACACATGAACTTGGCCACTTGTGTTAGTCTGGGTTGTCTAGAGAAACAAATCCAGAGATACTTATATGTGTGTAAGAAAGTTTTAGATCAAAGAGTAATTATACATTAAAATATTCCGGCCCCATCCAGATCAAGTTCATAAGTCTGAGATTAGCCCATATACCCGGTACTAGTCCATAAATTCATTTTTTAGATTCACGCAGCACACACAATGGTGCCGAATGCAGGAAGATCACAGGCCGATGGGTAGAAGGACTTGTGGATCCAGTGACAGTGGAAGCATCTCAATGCTGGCATGGGTCTCCACGTGTCTCCTTCAGTCCTCTGAGTCAACAGCTGAAAAAGGAAGGCAGAGACAGTCTAGGCTTGAGTTCTTTCATCTCCTTCATGCCTCCAAATGAGGTCATCAAGCTGCAATCTGATTGGCAGGCTAGCCTCCACCCCTTCACTCAAGTTGTCAGGAGATTATATAACTGCCACACTGCATGTGGGGCTGGGCTGACCAGGAGGGATGGACTTCTAGCCCAGGGAGAACAAGTATTTGTGTAGTTTTTCTGCTTAAACCTGAAAGCTACTCCTCACCTCTGCCTCTTCCTGGTTTGCTATTTAGCTGGTTTAATCTCTTCCCCTCCTCTCACTCAGTCTGACCTTGTGTTGGGTTTCTACTGATACTGTAACAGACTTCCACAAGCTTCGTGGCTTCAAACCATAAAGGTGTATTACGGTTCTGGAGGTCAGATGTCAGAAATGGGTTTCACTGAGCCAACTTCAGGTGTCTGTGGGGGCATGCTCCCTGCATGGAAGCGCTCCAAGGCCACCTGTCCTTGGCTTGTCAAGTTTTTAGAGGCCACCTGGGTGCCTTGACTTCGGTCTGTTCCTCTATAGTCAAGGCCAGCAGGGTAACACCTTCCAATCCCTCTCTGACTCCAACCTATTTCCATCATCCCTTCTGATTCTGGTCCTTCTATGACTACCTCACTCCCACCTGGATAGACCACAATAATGTCCCCATCAGAAGCCATTCCACTTAAATATATCAGCAAAATCCATTTTACCATGTAACTGAACTTCTTCCTGGGTTCCAGGGATGAGGACATGGATGTATTTCCAAAAAGAGACTCAATGTCCTCAAGTCAATTCCAACTCACAGTGACCCTGTAGGGCACAGTAGAACTGAGACTTCCCATGTTTACGGGAGTAGACCACCTCATCTTTCTCCCCAGGAGCAGTGGGTGGGTTCAACCTACCAACCTTGCGGTTAGCAGCCCAACACCGAACACACTGCCACCAGGACTCCTTTGTTCAGTGTACTACAGTCCACCGCCAGGTCTAGAAGGTTCTCACCTGTAAAAACATTCATCCCGTCGCCACGTCCCCCGAAGCCTCAAACAATGATAGCATCATGTCCTGAATATCTAAATCTCATCAGATCAAAGTCCCAAATATCCTCATCTAACTCATATAAATGAAGTAAAGAAGACTATGAAATATACAACTTTCCTCTAGCTCCTAAATGTTTCCTTCCCCACTCCACCCACCCCACCCCCCATACCCCACTATCATGATCCCAATTCTACCTTACCAATCTGGCTAGACCAGAGGATGTACACTGATACAGATAGGAACTGGAAACACAGGGAATCCAGGATGGATGATCCCTTCGGGACCAGTGGTGAGAGTGGCAATACTGGGAAGGTGGGGTAGAAACGGGGAACTGATTACAAGGATCTACATATAACCTTCTCCATGGGGGATGGGCAACAGAAAAGTGGCTGAAGGGAGATGTTAGACAGTGTAAGATGTGACAAAATAATAATTTATATTTTATCAAGGGTTTGTGAGGGAGGGGGAAATGAGCGGCTACCAAGGGCTCAAGTGGAAAGCAAATGTTTTGAGAATGATGATGGCAACAAATGTACAAATATGCTTTATACAATTTATGTATGTAAGGATTGTATAAGAGTTGTAGAGCCCCCAATAAAATGATTAAAAAACAAATAAACACAAATGCCAATAGTGTAGGATTAAGGTTAAAAAGAGAGACTGGTCTCCATCTTGGGGCAAAATTCCTCTCCGGGTGCACATACACCTGTGAAACTCATCTGATGGTGGTGAAGATTAAATGGATTCACAGCTACAGACGCATGAATCAGATCACCAGCCCCCAAAACACTGGTAGAATAGGCACCTCACCAGTTATAGACTCTGGTTTTAAGAAGGAGGAAACAGAAGGTAAGGCTTTGCCAGTTCCAAGCAGTTTGGAAGTTCAACCCAACTGTCACCATTGAGTTTTGTTTCAAGGCCTAGGAATGATCGCCAAAGGCCCATGGAGCCACAGTGGCATAGTGGTAGTGCATAGGGTTGTGATCTGCAAGGTTAGCAGTTCAAAATCCATAAGCTGCTCCTCAGGAGAAAACCAGGGCTTAAAGAGTTAACCCTTAAAGAGTTTCAGTCTCTGGAATTCACAGGGGCAGTGCTAGCCTGTCCTGTGGGGTCATACCAGTTGGCATTCCCTCTGGGCCACCGACTCTGCTTTCAGAGCCAGTGTGGGGTGTGGGTTCTGTTTTCTTGAATGGTTGCACCTATTTGCAGCTGAGTTAGGTCGGCCTGTTTCAATTTTGGAGGATTTTGAAAGGACTTGGATGGCCCTCTGTAATTCCTAAGCCCCCACCCCTATTCCTTTCAGTGCAAGCTTGCAGTGTGTCTGTTGACATCGTCTCCTGAGGAACCTGTGGGTCTCTCGTGTCCGTCATGGAGTCACTCCATTACAGGAGAAGCTCCTTCCCAAACCTTCCTGCATAACTCCATCTCCATTCCTGGCATCTACTGACCTGTCCATGAATCACGTACCCAGTCTCTTCAAAGAGCTTCTGCATGGGGGAATATTTTCATTGTCTTTAATCCCCTTGAGCCCCTAGAAATCGGTCGTCCAACGTCACCGTTGGCTTTCTGTCCAGAGCCTGCTTTCCCAAAGGGATTCTCTCGACGTTGGCTTTTCTTGCCATCGAGATAAGCTGATAATTTCTCAAAGCATCAAGTCCTGGCTGCTCACGGCTGAGCAATGCCCTCCCCCCACCCACGTTATCTCCTTCTTCGGACATTGTACTGCCGAGACCAGGAAGAAACTAGGTTGCCCGTGTAAAAAGGACACGGTGGAGGCATCTCACCTCTAACTTCCTAAGGGGGTATAAAGGAAATCAAGGTGAATATCAACAGCCCAAGGCTGATTCTTGTGAGGGCAGAGGGCAGACAGTCCTCCTCTTTGCTCCATCCTTTCTCCCAGCCACCATTCCCACGCTGCTCTCTACTTCTCAGCTGGGTTCGATCCTTCCATCCTGCGTGGCAGTGGTCCCACAGAAGACACGGACCACACGCACAGTTAGGATTTCTTAGGGAAGTAGCAGGTTGCCATTCAGGATCAGGAAAGACCCCAGTAGCGTTCTCCAGCCAGGACAGCCTCTTGTCAGCCATGCCTTCAGGCATGTCTTGCCTTGACCCTCAGCCCCTCCACCCTCCACCCCTTGGCTCATTGGCCATCCAACATCTGCCCTGTTCCGGCAAAGTCACTGAGCTCTTTACCTTCACGCTGCCAGCAAGCCTCCTGCCCAGCTGTGCTCAGTTCCCTCACTTCATGGCCAAAAACCCACTGTCTTCTCTCCTGTCTTATTGTTATTATTGATCGTTTTATTTGGGGCTCTTACAAACCTTATGACAATCCATCATTCAATTGTATTAAACACACTTCTACATATGTTGCCATCAACATTTCCAAAACATTTTCTTTCTACTTGAGCCCTTGGTATCAGCTCCTCTTTTTTTCCCTCCCTCCCACCTTCATGAATCCTTGATCAATTATATATTATTGTTGTTATTTCGTGTCTTACACTGTCCATTGTCTTCCTTCACTCACATTTCTGTTATTTTTTTAAATCATTTTATTGGGGGCTCATCCAATTCTTATCACAATCCCGACATACCTACATTATGTCAAGCACATATGTACATTTGTTGCCATCATCATTCTCAAAACATTTGCCTTCTACTTGAGCCCTTAATATCAGCTGCTCATTTCCCCCCTCCTTCCCCCCTCCCCCTCCCTCCTCCCTCATGAACCCTTCATAATTCATAAATTATTATTATTTTGTCATATATTACACTATCTGACATTTCCCCCCACCCTCTTCTCTGCTTTCCATTCTCCAGGGAGGAGGCTATACGTAGATTCTTGTAGTCAGTTCCCCCTTTCTACCCCACATTCCCTCCCCCCTCCAGGCATCGCCACTCTTACACTGGTCCCGAAGGGGTCATCTGTCCTGAATTCACATTTCTGTTATTTATCCCCCTGGGGTGAAGGCTACATAGCCAACCCTGTGATGGGTTCCCCCTTCCCCCACATGCACACATTGCCTCCCCCACCACCCCTACCCTCATGATATCACTATTCCCATTACTGTTCCTGAGGGTTTTATCTGTCCTGAATTCCATGTGTCAAGAGCTCTTATCTGTACCAATGTGTGTACTTCAGTTTAGCTGGATTTGTAAGGTAGAACTGGGTCATGGTGGGGGTGGGGTGGGCGGGGAGGAAGCATTCAGAAACCAGAGGAATGATGTGTGTTTCATTGGTGCTATACTTTACCCTGGTTAAATTGTCCCTTGTTACCCTTCTGTGGGGGGATGTCCAGTTGTCCACAGATGGGCTTTGAGTCTCCAATCCAAACCCCCTGATTCACATCGATATAATTGTTTGGGATCTTTTGATACCTGATACCTGAGCCCATCAATGCTTGTGCTCACACAGGCTGGTGTGCTTCTTCCACATGGGCTTATTTGCTTCCCTGCTAGATGGATGCTTATTTAACTTCAAGCCTTTAAGACCCCAGATGCTATATTTCATGATAGCCAGACACCATCCACTTTCTTCATCACATTTGCTTATGCATCCATTTTGTCTTCAGTGATTGTGTCCGGAAGGTGAGTATCAAAGAGTGCCAGGTTATTAGAACAAAGTGGTCTTGTGTTTGGGGAGGTCTTGAGTAGAGGTCCAAAGTCCATCTGATATCTTAATATTTAACATATATATGTACATTGGCCTCTATGCCTTTCATTTTTAATTAATATATTTACATATACACATGTCTATAGCTATACCTCTATAAATAGCTTTTGCTTCCTGCTTCTTTTCTCTATTTACTTTCCCCTTCCTCCTGTCCCACCATCCTACTCACCCTCCACTAGGCTATCAGTAATTCCTCTTTGATACATTGTACTTGATCAAATCCCACCAGGACTCCTCATCATAATTTTTAGACCTCTTGTTGTTCCCTCATCCATGAGTTTGTTGGCTCCCTGCTCCCCCTCTGAGATAGTCAAAGTTTATTGTGCCAACCTGGCCAATAAACACATGTGGGGTTAATTGAAAGACAGAGAGATAAATGGCTTGGTGAGCCTCGCCTTTCTAGTTCTCGGGTTTCTTGCTTTCTGATGGTAGGACTAGGGTGCAGCTGCCTTAGCCAGTTCCCTGCTTCAGCTGGCAAGGCTCACTTCCTGCAAGATATCCCTGAGGAGAAGCCACATGGACCTACCCCAATGCAGCCTGGGGTGCTGGAGCAGCTGTGTGGAGACCCCTGCCAGCACTGAGATGCTTACACATTCACTAATTGGACTTTCCTCCTGTAGTTGGCATCATTGCATGTGTTTTTTGAGATGGAGGAGGACTTTGTGGATTGGTGTTGGACATATGGGCTAATGTTGGACTTGTGGGCTTGGGCAGCACTGGGTTGGGATGTTTTCTTGATGTGCACTTACCCTTGATATAAAACTCTCTTTTATACATATGACTTTCTGTGGATTTGCTTCTCTAATGTACCCAGACTAACATTGCACTTGATTAAATCCTACCAGGCCTCCTCATTATAATTTTTGGATCTCTTATTGTTTCCTCATCCCTGAGTGTGTTGGCTCCCTGCTGCCCCTCCCAGTCCTCTCCCACATCCCCTGGGACCGCTGGTCCCATTATTTTCTCCTTGGGATTGCTTGTCCCGCCTATCTTATATAGCTAAACATAGGGCGAAAGAAGCAAAAACATTAAAAAAAAGATAGATAGTTGCAGGTCTGTCTGCTGATCCTTATGAGCATTTTCCAATAGGGTCTGATGAGGTTCCAAGCCCTATCCCCTGAGTGTGTCTCCTGGTTTTGCTGCTTCAACTGCTTCTTAAAGTATACAGCTCTCTGGGTCTTGGGTTTAGGAGGTTCTTGGCAGAGTGACCCTGGGCCCGAAGGACTCACTCTGCTCCCAGCTCTTCTTCCTCGGTGGTAGGACGCCACCCATTTCAGCTCATTTCTCTCTTCATTTTTCTTCTTATAGGGTAATAGGTATGACTCAGGCAAGTGGGGCAACTTGATAAAAAGTGGTAAGGGTGGTGACGTGAGTCACACCCTCTAGTAAGGCGGGTGACTTTGTATATTCCACCCTAATCCTTCCTCCATAGCAAGACGGGCAACTTCAGTAATGTGTGGTCCCTGATGAGACCACAGGCATAGAGGCTAACATGTATGACACATCACAAAACGGAGGCTAATTATATCAGATCACAAAATAGCCGACAACAGCACCATCACATAACTGCCGATTTACATCACGACACAAGTGACCACCACTGACAATCATGGCCTGGTCAAGTTAACGCACAACCTTGACCCGTACGGTTCCGCACAGCAAGCTGTCCAAGCTGGGTCAACTACAATTGTTTTCTTTTCATAACTGAGACTCGCAAAGACTGTGCCTCGACTCATAGCAACCCTCCAGAGACAGAACTCGTGACAGAAGCAGAAAGCCACAGCTTTCTTCTGTGGAACAGTTGGTGGGTTTGAATCACCGGCCTTTAAATTAGCATCCAAAGCTCCTAAGACTAGCTCAAACTCAGCTCGCTGCCACCTCAGCACAACCTCCTGTGAGTTTCTGGGACTGTTAACTGTTTATGGGAGTAGAAAGCTCAGTCTTTCTCCTGAGGAGCTGCTGGTGGGTTTGAACTGCCGACGGTGACGTGTTAACCACTACATCACTCTGGCTAGTGAGGGTCCTATGAAGTGATTCGCTGCACCTCAACCTTCAAGATGGCTTAGGAAGCTGGGAGCATGATACTGGAGGATTGCTAACAAAGCCTTGCAGCCGCCTTCCGTGGAGACAGCACAGCGACCTGGGCCCAAAGGACACACTCTGCCCCCAGTTCTTCTTCCTTCGTGGTAGTAAAGTTCCCCCTTTACTGTTCCCTTCTCTCACCTTTTACCTCAAAGATGAGCAGTCGTTGGAAAATACGACCTTGGTGATAGAAACGAAGCTGGAGATCGCATGATAAAACTCTGCAAGACCCACCAGTCCTCCGTCACAAATGTCTTTTGGCAACAATGCAAACGGTGACTCTGCGTGTGAATTTCTCCAAGTGGAACACGCAGGAATCAAATGGACACATCTGTGGGACACAGCGATGGAGAAGCTCAACACCAGCAACTCACACCAGGCCGGGGGCCAACTGTATGACAGAGCAGTGGTTCGCAAACTCCCTAATGTCTTGACCCTTTCACACAGCTCCTTGTGTTGTGGTGAACCCCAACCATAAGTTATTTTTGTTGCTACTTCATCACTGTAGTTTGGCGACCGTTCTGAATCATCATGTAAACATCTGATAGGCAGGATGTATTTTCATTGTTACAAATTGAACATCATTAAAGCATAGTGATGAATCACAAAAACAACACATCATTCTATATTGTGAAATATTTATTTCTAATGACAAATAAATGACATTTTGTCTTGAAACCGTGGTGTAGCATGGGCAACAGTCTTTACGCCAGGTACTCGTATGTGGGTGCATCTGCATGTGGGCAGACCTGCCTGGAGACAGATAGAGGAGCGGTGTCTCGGTTCCTAAGACCATCAGAAATATGTGTTTCCGATGGTCTTAGGCGACCCCTGTGAAAGGGTCATTCGAACCCCAAAGGTCATTCAAGACCTACAGGTTGAGAGCCACTGTGAACCATTAACTGCTCAAATGTACATTCAGGTTGAAGCTAGCAAAACCTAAAACAAGTCCACAGACGCCAATATACAACCTTGAGTGTATCTCACCTGATTTTCAAGGTCGTCTGAAGAACAGCTTTGATGCATTGATTGCTAATGACAGAAGACCTGATGAGCTGTAGAATGACACAAGAAATATCATACCTGAAAGAAGCAAAAGTTCATTAAGAAGACGGGAAAGAAAGAAAATATCAAAGTAGATGTTAGAAGAGACGCTAAAACTTGCTCTTGAGCTAGGGCACGTGGAAAAGGTGAAGTCAACGAGCTGAACAGAAAAGGTCAACGGGCGGCTCGAGAAGACAAAGTAAAATATTGTCGTGAAATATGCAAAGATCTCGAGTTAAAAAAACCAAAAGGGAAGAAGACACTCAGTCTATCTTCAATATTGCACCTCCAGGCTTGCTTATCTGACAGGGCTCCTTTAAAGCTTTGGTATAATGGCTTTATTTATAAAGGCACATGACTGCTGGCAGGTAAGCTAGGCATCATGGGGAAGGAGGCTTGAAGCCCAGGAGGTGGGGCGAGAGCAAGCCTTCACTCGGGCTTTGTCCTGTGGGCTAGGGAACACCAGGTGTGGGTGGGTTAGGAAGACCATGGGGGGACCTGGTGGGGGGTTGTCCAGAAAGAAGCCCACTAGGGAGGCTGCCCCTGAGCCCCAAGTCCTGAAGGGGAGCCAGGCCTGGACGGGGTATGTGTGACCTGGCGGCCAAGCAGAAGCAAGGGCCCAGCTGGCACAGGTGAGTGGCCTTTCTGCCTCACTCACCTGGTGAAACCCTGCGATGGCGTCGGCCCCGTACTCGCTCTGAATGATGGGCTTCTGGTAGTTGCTGTACCAGGCCTCGAGCTGCGAGGTGAGCTGTATGGGAACCACTTCCAAGTGTCCAAAGTCATGATACCAGGAATAGTAACTGTTGATACAGATGACGTCCACATACTGGGCCTAGGACAGAGCGAGGACGCCTGCTCACTGACGTGGACTTCCAAGGAGCCTCGGGGATCAGATGCAGGAGATGGCTGGGGCCCCCGAGCCATCCTGCCCGCCCCCACCTCCACCTCCACCAGAAAGAGTCAGAAACAAAATCGAAGCAGGTCTAGGACTCTGGGTGGTTGGCCAAGCTGCCAGCTATGCCTGCCCGGTTGGTCTGACATCTATGGGTCCAGCCTGCCTTGAAGCAGGTTCTCACAGACTGTGTCCCCACAGAGTGCTGGGCCTGCTGCACTGGCCAGGCCCTGGTATTGTGGCCTGACGATAGCCAGCTGTGGTCTTTCCCATGTGACTAAGTGCCCTGTGCCCTCTCCCATCAGTGCTGGGAGAGTGCAGGGGCCACAGATAGCTGGGAGAGTGGCTGTTTATAGATGGATCCTGGATACACCCAGCTGAGCCTGGTGATCTGAGAAGGCTAGGCCAGGACAGCCAGGCCCACTGGAAACCTCCCCAAGTACAGGAGGTGGGTCCAGCTGTGAGAGTGGGTGGGTGCTCCAGGTGTCACCTCCGTGGTGCTTTCTGCCAATAAGCATTGTGGAACAGAAGCTGACCGGGACAAAGAACTTCCCCTGGAAATGGCAGAGAGTGGGGGAGAGTGAACAGGTCTTCGCCTAGACCCAGCACTGGACTTGAACTTAAACTTGGAGTTAACTAAATGGTGAGAAAACAGATCACTCTTTGTTCAGACTGGTGTTCTCTGTTACAGCAGCATGAAGAAGGTAGCTCGCAGCCCCACCTTCACCCCCACTTACTAAATCGAATCAGAATCCAAGGACAGGCAGAGTCCCCTTCCTGGTGGACAATCAGTCAAGGTTTGGTGAGAAACAGTGACCGGTGAACACGGGCGCCCCCGCCCACCTGACATTCCCTGAGCAGGTCAGAAGCAGCTGCTCAGAAAGCCAACTCAAATTCCAAGCACAGACCTTATGGGCTCTGCCTGTGCCCACTGTCAGGCATTACGGATGAAGCCACAGGTGGGCTCTAGCGAGGGTTAGGACAGGACAGGATGGACAGGCAGTGAGGAAAGGCTCATGGGGACCTCAGGCTCACCCCCAGGTCTGTGGCATGGCTAGTGAAGGTCATAGGTCACGGGTCGCGTGGGGTCCAGAGCCTTGGTGTGGGCAATCCCCGTCCTGTCCACGGGAGGCAAAGACACGGGGACACACGGTCTGTCAGTCCCAGCATCACCCACCTCCCCTCCCCAGCCAAGACCAGAACCAGGGCGAAGACCAATGCGTGTGCCGAGACCCCTGCTCTCTGCTGCCAGGATGGGGGTCCCATTGCACACATGCTCTCTCAGGCCCACACCACAGTCCCTGGGCTGGTGTTCTGTCCCCAGCTGTCACCAGGAGAGACTGCCCTCATGGACCTGACCCCACCTTCCTGACGGCGGCAGGGGCGCCCAGGAGCACTCTAAGTAGTAGCCAGCAGGCAGCAGGGCAGAGGCAGGCTCATTGGCCACAGACCACATCACCACTGCAGGGTGGTTCTTGTCCCTGCGCACCAGCTCCTCCATCACCTGCAGGTGGTGCTGCAGAGACGCGTTGCCAAAGCTCTCTCTGGGGAAGGGAGGGAGGACAGTGTGCTTCAGCAGCCTCCAGGCAGGGCAAGCGAGGGCGCGCATGGGGTGTGGGGGTGACACTCACACCAGGGAGATGCCCACGCCTGGGCTCTCGTCGATGACCACGATGCCGTAGCGGTCGCACAGCTGCATGGTCTCCTCCGAGTAGGGGTAGTGGCTGGTGCGGAAGGAGTTGGCGCCCAGCCAGCGCAGCAGGCCGAAGTCCTTCACCAGCAGTGGCCAGTCGAAGCCCTTCCCGCGGATCTGGGGGCAGCACGTCAGGCAGAATGGGCAGGGGACCCTACAGGGTCCAGCCTTCTGGAGCCTGTGTCCCTCCCACTGCCCTTCAGTCAACCACCACTCCCACTGAAGCTGCAGGACAGAGCAGAACTGACCCGCAGGGCAGCTGGTGGATTTGAACTGTTGACCTAACAGTCAGCAGCCCACCAATTAACCACTGAACCACCAGGACTCTTCATGAATGGATGAGAAACCAAACCTGCGGCTCTTGAGCTGATTCTGCTCATAACCACCTTGTCTGGCGTTTCCAAGGCTGGCAGTCTTGTCGGGAATAGACAGCCTCATGTTTATCCCAAAGAGCAGCCGGTGGGCTTGAACTGCCACCTACTTGGCAGCTAAGCCCAACGCTTAAACCACAGCGCCAAAGTCCAGAAGTGCCCGGCAGCGGGCTCTGCACGCCCCGCGGGAGCAGCTCAGCAGCGGTGATCTCGGAGCTGCCCTCCCCTGCGGGGTCCGCGCAGTGGGGCAGGGGGTGCCCGCGGGGCGCACACTCACGTCCGCATCCTCGTGCTTGTTGACCCCGTGGAAATAGAACGGCTTCCCGTTGATGAGGAACTGGCGCTCCGTGACGGCCACCGTGCGGATCCCCACGGGCAGCGTGTACAGGTCGGTCACGGGCCCCGTCGGCGCCTGCGCAGTCAGCCGCACCTGCAACCCGCACGCAGGGCATGAGAGAGACAGACACAGGGGAGCTCACCCCACCCCACCCCTACCGCCACCATGCTCCAAGAACTGGGGACCCCACCACGGGCTGACAAGGCGCAGGCTGGGGGCACAGTGGCATCTAGCAGGATATGGAAACAGCAGAAAAGTTTCTCAACAGGTTAAGATAAGCAACCAGGCCATACAGCAGGTGTTGGGTTACTTGCCAAGAGAGAGGAGGTCCCTGATCACCCCAACACTCCAGGCCAGTGGCAGGGCTCAGTGACAGACATACAAAGAAATCAGCAAAAAACCGGCTCATACCACACGCAGCCAATGAAGCCACGCAGCTGGCTGGCTGGGTCACGTCCTTGAAGCTGGAGGGGATGATTATGTCCAGGGTAGGGCCCAACTGAAGTGAGAAGATCAGAGTTGAGATCTCACACAACTCCCCCACACCAAGGCCACAAGCTAGGAGTCCAAGGCCAGGCCCAGGGTCAGAAGCCAGGAGGAGCCAGCAGACCAGATCTGCGTGTTCTGGTTGATCAGGGCAGGCTGGACAAAGCGACTTTGTCAGACCCAAAGGTTCTGGGGACACCCCCCATTCTGCACCTGCTGTACCCCACACCTTTTCCGGAGTTGATGGGACCTCTCACAAGTCTGCAATGTGGTCCCACCCACAGCGCTGCCCTTAAGCTGCAACACAGCCACTACCAAGCCGGACCCGGGACACCCAGCCAGGACTTAGGAGACAGCAGGGTGTTAGCTCAGGTACCAAGCCAGAATGGGCACAGTCAGTTAGGGCTCAGGAGACAGCAGGGGTGTCAGTTCATGGAGAAGAAGATGAGAGAGGCCAGAGCCCACCAGACACCCCCTGGGCACATCCCTTCAGTCCCCAGACCCTGGAACCCTGCAGTCAGAAGCTGGCAGGAGCAGACAGAGGAGGGGCTCTGGGGGGCTTGAATCAGCCAGTGGACAGGCTTCCTGTGGAATGGAGTGTGTGTGTGTGTGTGTGTGTGTGTGTGTGTGTGTGTGTGTCAGAGACAGAGTGCTGAGGTTGAAGCCTTGTATAGAAAGGCCGGGTCTTACACTGACTGATGTCTCCCTTCAGCCACTTTTCTGTTGTCCATCCTCCTGGGAGGAGGTTATATGTAGATCATTTTGATTGGTTCCTCCTTCTTTCCCCCACCTCCAGTGTAAGACATGAAAAAAAGAAAATAATTTATAAA
The DNA here is from genome assembly GCF_050624435.1 of Tenrec ecaudatus. Lineage (NCBI taxonomy): Eukaryota > Metazoa > Chordata > Mammalia > Afrosoricida > Tenrecidae > Tenrec > Tenrec ecaudatus. Next base: position 135,945,491 of record NC_134541.1, read on the forward strand.
TGCTCAAGGGCTCATGAGGGAGAGAAAAATAAGGAGCTGATCCTAAGGGTTCAAGTAAGGAGAAAATGTTTTGAAAATGATGATGGCAACATATGTACAAATGTGCTTGACGCAATGGATGGATGATTGTGATAAGAGCTATATGAGCCCCCAATAAAATGATTTAAAAATAATAAAAACAAAGAAGAAGGAAAAAAATCACTGTTTCTACTCCTTTGACAATCTGAATTTTGATAATATTCCTAATGAAGTGTTTCTGTGGGTGTAATATGGGCAAGAATGATCTGGGCAGTCAAGCAAATGGAAATACAATTTTTAATAAAAATATAAATATCTTCCTCCCCCTACTTAAAAAAAAAAAGGCCTGGTCATTCGCTTCTGAAGCGCCAAGGAGGAAAGCCCCAGGAGAGCTGGCATGTTAATAATGGGACCTGGGAGGCTGGGTAAGTCCTATCCTCTGCTGCACGTTGACATCCAGGCGCCTCCTGCCAGGGCCCTGCCCAGTCCCAAAACGCATGTCTGCAGCTGCCAGCCTGCGGACCTGGCTCTGGGTGCACAGGGTGGCTGCGGCCCCACTTATCCTGGCCAAGACCTGGCAGCCTCTCCTTTCCTGTTCTGGCCCTAGACACCCGCCCCTCCACCCGGTGAGTACTTCCACTTCCTCCTGGCCAGCGACCCCTGGGTCCACAGAAAAAGGAACTTGGGGCGCTGGGTGCTGCTCTCCCACCACGTGGCTTGGAGCGCATCCCTGTCCCAAGACCCCGCTCCCTCGCCCACAAAGCAGGGTTGAGGGAGTGGGGAGGCAAGTGTCCCCGCCCGTGTCCTGCCCTGCCAGCCTCCCTCCTTCCCCAGGGGCGCCCTGTGCCCCCGGGCAGGGCTGACCTCCCGCAGCGGCCGCTGGTACCACTGCTGCTAGAAGCCCTGCCTCCGGTTGGCGGAGAAGTCGGCGCGGAAGCTCCAAAGGCCCGAGTTCCTTGTGCTCCCGTGACGGGCTCTGGGGGGTGGGGGGGGTACAGCATCCCGCCCTGCAGCGCCAGGCTGCAGCCCCAGAGCAGGGGGCCCAGCATGGCCACCCCCGCCGCCGTCCCCGCCATCGCCATCGCAGGCATCTGGGCCATGCTCCAGAGTTACAGCTCCCTTGCTTGGCACCCAACTCTGTGCTCCTAGGGAGGAGGGCTGCAGCCATCCCCCACCCCCCACCCCCAGTCAGCTAGAGCCTGGGCGGAGGCATGTGACCCTTTTACCAATTCAGACAGCCCCTCCCCTCCCGGGGAAGACCCTGCTGGGTTTGGTGAGTCCCTTTCAGTGGTCCCCTAGACCTCACAGGCAGTCCTCAGGGAAGTGGGACTGATTGGAACACTAACAAGTAACTCGGTAAGTTCCATAGTTCCCTCATCAGGCCAGCTGCTTCTCAGCAGGGTCACAGCCTCTCTGGTCTCTCTGGCTCTCCACCTCTCCAGCCTTTGGTCCCCAAAGCTCACTGTCCCACTGGACAGGGTGGAGACTGTAACAAGAGTGTTAGTAGAAGGCCTCATCTTTCCCCCACCGAGCGGCTGGTGGTTTTGAACTGCTGACTGTCGGATCAGCAGCTCAGTGTGTAACCCACTCCGGGCCCAGAGCTCCCCATCAGTATTAGAGCCTAGACACCCCTGTGGGCAGTTCTCCTCTGTCACACGGGGTGGCTATGAGTTGGAAGTGACTTGACAACCAACAACCACAACAGCCACAAGAAGAGGACCCTTCATTGGCCTACCCACTTCCAACTCTACCACCCACTCGCCTCCCACTCTCCTGCTACCCTGGATGCATTGCCCCTTCTACCCCTCCACATGGGCTCAGAACCCCAGCCCTCGTGCCTTCTGGGGGCTCTCTGACGTGGAGAATCTTCCCTGGGTGATTGCATTCCGTGGAGTCATCCATGCAGGTCTCACCAACTTGATGAAGCAGCCCTGTGATTAGTCCCACTTGACTGGGGAGTTCCTGGGGCCACCGTACTGTGAATGACCTGTCCTGAGACCACCGAGCTGGCACGGGGCAGCGCTGGCACTGGGTCCGCAGTCAGGCACCTGCATTTACCCTCCTCGTCTGTTGTCTATGTTGGCTCCCAAAGATACTCGGACTCTACTTGAGTGAGGAAGGCGCCGAGGTTGGGCTTTGCCAGATATTCAGACACAGGGAGCAAAGGGTCTGCCAATGTCCATCCTCTGGGTTGACAAATCGCTCATATGAAGTCAAGTCCTTCTGTGTTATGTACTCCTCCACTGCCATCGAATCCATTTTGACTCACAGCGACCCTGTAGGACAGAGTGGGACTGCCGCGTAGGGTTTCCAACGCTTTTCGGGGACAGTCACTATGTAACCAGGGACTCCCCAAACCAAAATGACCAAACTCATTGCCGTCGAATGGATGCTGACACACAGAGACCCAACAGCACAGGGCAGAATGCCCCTGTAAGCGTCTGAGACTGTAACTCAGTGTGGGAGTAGAAAGCATTGTTTTTCTCCTAAGCAGAGGCTGCTGGTTTGGAACTGCTGACCTTGCAGTTAGTGGTCCAATGTGTAATCCCTATGCCACCAGTACTCCCAACGGAAAACCAAACTCACAGCGAGCCTATAGGACAGGGAAACACCATCCCTGTGAGTTTTCAAGACTCACTGTTTACAGGAGTAGAAAGCCCTGGCCCACCTGCCCCTGGCAGAGCTAGCTGATGGTTTCAAACTGCTGACCTTGTGAATCACAGACCAATGCTTAACCACTATGCCACTAGGGCTCCTATAGAACTCCCAAAGGAACTCTCAAATTACCCAGCATCCAAAGGACCCTCCTGAACCCCTAGGACAGTGGTTCTCAACCTGTGCGCGTGACATCGAAAGACCCTTTCACAGGGGTCACCTAAGACCATCGGAAAACATAAATATTTCACAATATATAATTACACACTGTTCCGTGATTAATCACTATGCTTTAATTATGCTTAATTATGTCTCATTTGTAACAATGAAAATACATCCTGCCTATCAGATATTTACATGACGATTCATCACAGTAGCAAAATTACAGTGATGAAGTAGCAACGACAATAATGTTATGGTTGGGGGGTCACCACCACATGAGGAAGTGTATGAAAGGGTCAGGGCACGAGGAAGTGAAGAACCGCTGTCCTAGGACAAAAAAGAAGAATGGAGGGTGCCCCCCCTGGTGGTAGGATACAGCAACACAAAATGTCCCTGCATAGATGTGGGAGTCACAGGCCAGAGCAGACAATAAGAGTCACAGGACACCCAGGGGACCAGAGATTAAGTCCAGGACTTCCCCTTAAGGGTGGTTTTTATTTCTTTCTCAATAAGCAGGCATTCTTTTTCCCCTAACCTGAGACAGACTAGAGCTAGCCACCGTAACACTACCTTGTTGACTGCTGAATGACCTGCTTCCTCCCCCTCCCATCTCAGAAAATCCCACTAGTGATTGATTGTAAAATGTACTCTTATGTTCTCGAGATCAGAACACTGTCATTAATACTATGGTTCATTTTGAGGATTTAACCAGAATGTTGTAATCAATGCTGTACGCTGCAACACTCATTAATGCTAAAGGCTAATATTACTTCTGCTTTTTGCTTCTGTCCACACTGCTTGAGTCCTAGGCAAATGATAAATGAGTTTCTGGCCTGGAAGGATGGACTGAAATGCCCATTTGGACTGCAATCAAAGAATTGCCTTTAGATTCTAGCAGTCCAGATAGAACTGAATAAAGACTCCTTTAAATTATCAAAACATTAATTATAGTGGCGGTCACTTATTGGAACCTGCAACACACCTCTCTTTCACAAACAAGTCTTCAGATCCATCCTGTGCCTCGTGACATCTCCCAACTCTGGGCATTTAGTCATCAGTCTGCTGAGCAATTTCTCCTTTTTTTATGGTGATTTGCGTGAAAGTGTACCTAGGACGCTGGTTTTCCACTTAATTCATATGCACTTGACTTCATGACCTTGATTGGAAGCCCCACGGAGCAACCACGCTCCACTTCTGCCCTGTGCCTCTGGTTTCCCTGTGGCCTCTTTCTGGTCCTTTCCTGCCTTGTGGGCTTTCTCCCTGGGAAAATGCTGCCCTTTGGGTCTTTAAGGTTGGTTGCTCTAAGGGGCGTGGACACCCCAGGGGTTAGTGGTTCTCTGAAGGCCTGTCTCTGGTTTGGCTGGAAGTTCAGCCGTGGGGCTGCAGAAGACAGAGGCTACCCAACCTGGTGTTGCTAATGGCTGCTGCTTGGTGAAATAAAGCTGCTGAGTGTAACCCGAAGTTCAGTGTCACGATCATCTTTCTGGGCTTGAGATCATGAGCAAGCAGCACCTGACCTTCCTCAAACCCCATAGAGACACTTTTTCCATCCAAGAAGTCTTGGCTTGCCACAGAGACTACTCATGAGGAGTGGCATGGCCATGGCAGCAAGCCCACACAGAGGACCTTGTGCAGTGTCACCTCTGAGCATCGCCCTCAAATTCGACGCCTAGAACGACATGCCACCCAGCAGCTCTGGCCTGTGCCCCTCCCCCCTGTCTATCAACCTGGGTCTTCATCTATTTTCCCCCAAGGGCCTGAGTCCCACCTAGATGCCATTGAAGTCCCTCCGCAGGGTCCCGCTGGGCTCTTCACCACAAGCGGACGTCCAGGGGTCGACATTTCTGGAACACAGATGCTCTGGCTGCTAAGCGCTTCATTCACGTCACAGGAGTTGGCTCTGTGTTGATGCTTCTGTTCGAAGTTCTTTGTACCCTTCTTGCCTAACCTTCTGAGGTGCTGTTGCCATTTTGAGTCCACTATAGATGGTTCTTAAAAGAGCATAATGCTCAAGACAAAATGTGCTTTGTGTTTTTAACTCATTACGCAAAACTACTGCTTGCTTTTAAGACTTCAGGGGATGTTTTTGGTTTAAGGTCGAAAGCTGGTCTCGGGGATTGTTCCAGACTGTCGGGATGGCATGAGAGTTTGAAGTAGAAGAGTCTGAAATGCGGTTTTACATTCTCCCCTTTTGATCGGGGCTCTTGTGTGGGCTCTTTGATCAACATGCTCAACAATCATAGCTGGGCACCACACCGTTCTTCTGGCCTCTTGGCAAAGGAAATGTGCTGCTTCAAAAATAGAAGTGCTTTACTGAGACATAGTTGACATACAGTTCAAAGAGTCACAAAACAGCGTGCAGCCATCACCACGGTTAACCGCAACATTCCCCGTGACCTCAAACTTGCCTCACCTGCAGGAGAGAATTGATGTCTCTCAATGACGGTGCCGGTGAAGGCTGTGGAAAGCACCACGGACGGCCCAAAACACAGACCAAGAAGTACAGCCAGAATGCTCCTTAGAAGCAGGGACCTCTCTCCCTGCCCACCCACCTCTCACCCTGTCAGGGCGTGTGCTCTTGGGAAGCTTGGACCTCCCTGGTGGTATTCTGCACATGGCAGGCCTCTCGAAGGCTGAAGATTGAGCCACAAGAGTAGGTTCAGTTCTGGTGTGGTAAAATGAGGGGCTGCATGAGCACGCAGTGCAGCTAAATCCTCTGCTCACAGTGACAGGCCTGGAAAGCCGACTCCGGTGGGGGAAGACCCTCAATAAATCATTTTTTAATAAGCAATTTTAGTGGGGGCTCTTGCAGCTCTTATAACATTTCATACATCTATCGTATCAAGCACATTTGTACCTATGTTGCCACTATCCTTTTAAAAACATTTTCTTTCTACTGAGTCCTTGGTATCAATTCCTCTTTTTCTCCTTCCTCCCCTCCCCTCCCACCCTCATGATCCCTTGATAAATTTAAATTATTATTTTCATATCTTACACTGTCCACTGTCTCCTTAACAGCCATGTTTGCTTTCTGTCCCTACAGCCATGTTTGCTTTCTGTCCCCCTGTGGGGGGGCTTGTTATACATTGATCACTGCGATCCGTTCACCCTTTCTCTGCCCACCTTCCCCCTACTCTCATGGTACAGCTACTCCCATTACTGTTCCTGAGGGGTTTATCTGCCCTGGATTCCATGTGTCAGGAGCTCTTATCTGTACCACTGTACTTACTCTGGTCTAGCAAGATTTGTAAGGTAGAACTGGGATCATGACAGTGGGGAGGAGGAAGCATTAAAGAACTAGAAAAATGTATGTTTCATTAGTGTTATACTGCACCCTGGCTGACTTGTCCCTTCCTTGTGACTTCTGTGAGGGGATGCCCAATTGTCTACAGATGGGCTTTGGGTCTCCACTCTGGTCCCCTCGTTTGCATGGATATGATTGTTTTGGGTCTCCTGATGGCTGATACCTGATTCCATGGACACCTCATGATCACACAGGCTGATGTGCTTCTCCCATGTGGGCTTTGTTGCTTTCCAGCTAGATGGCCACTTGTTTATCTTCAAGTCTTTAAGACCCCAGATGCTATATCTTTTGATAGCCAGGCACCATCAGCTTTCTTCACATTTGCTAATGCACTCACTTTGTCTTCAGCGATCTTGTAGGGAAAGTGAGCATCACAGAATACCTGGTTGTTAGAACAAAGTGTTCTTGCATTGAGGGAGGACTTAAGTAGGCCCAATATCCATTTGCTTCCTTAATACTTAACTTATATATATATAGACTTATATCTGTTGGAAACGAAGATTTCTCCCAAGTCGACTCCCCCAAATATGTTATACTTAGGACACTGCTTGCAGCTAATGATAAATGATTGTCAAATCACCTCCCTGAAGGCAGTCAGCTGCCAGATTACTATCTGGTCTCACCACAGGAAGGGCCCAGTCACTGCTGTTAAGGACAATAATGGGCTACTTCTCCCTACAGGCTTGTAGCCATCAGTTTGGTCCCTGTAGGGTGGGGTTTACACCCTACTGATAATGGTTTCTATAGAGAGCCAGAGAACAGGGCAAACCAGCTCAGTGACATCCAAAGTTAGGCTGCCATCCTGAGTCTAGGATCTGCCTTTCTTGTCACATGTATACCCCCAATCCCTCCTCTTCCTATTGCGTGGATATCCCTAGACCACCCCCCCACTCCCATTACTCTATTACCCATAGCACAACCCTTTCCTGTGACATGTCTTTGGAAAGGCGAAACTGAGGAACAGGGAGGAAGATGGACATGACAGGACAAGGGAGAGCAGAAACAGAACTTGCTCAGCAGCTGGGGGCAAGAGGGTTTTAAAGGGGTGGTGCGGAATGTAGGGTATTTAGCATATGGGGCTTGGAAACCAGGAGAACTGCTGGTGGACTCCTTGCTGCTTTCTTTGAGCCAGTAAATCTGATTTCACTGGTTATCTTATCTGGCACCAGCTGCTGCTGACCTTTGGGATGTGCAGGGAAGTTTGTACAGGGCCCGGACCTACTTCAGCTTAGTCCAAACAGGGGCTGCCTAGTTCAGACCTGACCCGAACATTCCAAATGTCTTAATATTGGAAATGGGGCGACGTTTTCTGTCTTAACTACTTCCTGCTGAGATAGGTCGAAGAAGGGGAGCATTAAGAGTTGGAAGGTTCGGGGCCAGGCCGGTTGGCAGTGGACTGTAAGGGTGAAGAAGCTGATTGAAGGTCAGGTTGGAGATATCTTTCATGGTTCCTGCAAGAATCTAAACACACACAGAGCTAAAAGCAAAAGTACACAGATTATTACCAGAGGCCCGATGAGGGGCATAACCCAGGCCAGGGCAGGACTTTGAATCCATGAGAAGCTGGTGGTGCTCCATTGACATTTCCTGATTTTATTGGTCATCGTGCAGAGTGCCTTAACATTTTGTTTAAGTGTGCCCGATTCATTAATATAACAGTTTTTATTTAGAAACATGCATGCTCCTCTTTTATCTGCTGTTATAAGGCAAGAGCTTAGCAATATTGTAGTGACTCATGCTAGGGATGCTAACTGCCTTTGGAGGGAGACAAGAGAGTTATCAGTTTGATGTTGTTTGCAATGGATGATGGCTACTTCTGCTGGCAGCTGAAGAGCCCCCATTGACTATGGGGGACCCTTTGGTAGTCAGAAAATCCCCGCTCCTTCCAGATAGTGGCATGACAGTGAGCTATAAGGAACACATACTTAGAATCAGAATATATATTAGCCGTTTTTTCTGTAGATGGAGAGCTCAAGTGAGAGCAACAAGTTTCCCTTTTTGAGAAGTAGTTTTTATTGGGAGGCTTGCAGCTTTCCAGAAATGGTCAAGTGAGAGGGCAGCTTATGCAGCCTCCTGTTGCCCCAGGGCATCTATGACAGAACTGCCATCAACACACAAAGTTAGATCTGGGTTAGGATGCAGTTGATCAGAGTCTGGGTTGGGGCAGTGTTAATGCCTTAACGCCTGGGGGCAGGAGGGACCACTAAGTTCCAGCGAATCTAGGAGCTGAGGCAAGAGGGTCTCTGGGTTTAAAGGGGGAGCCTGGCGCAGAGTTATGGTAGGGTTTTCGATAAGCATGTGATAGATTTTCTGCAAGTGGCTTGGAGACAGCAAAGACAGGACTCGGTGTGAGAAGAGGTCCTGCAGCCTGTGGGGTAGGCTTTTTGGGGATTAACTTTAGGGCTTTTTGGATGAGGGCAGCAGCAGGGGTGGGGGTGAAGGAGGGTGTGTGTGTTGGAGTTTGTTAAAGGCAGCATTGACTTAAACGCTGAGTGGTGGGGGGGTGGGGCACAGGCTTAAACAGATAGCAGCAAAATGAGATATGTGTGTCTTGAGGGAGAAAGAAGTTAAGGGAGTTGGGCTGTGTCTGCTTTAGAACTGTTTCAGGAGGGGCTGCAGATAAAGGCAAAGGAATGTTGACAAGCTGAGTTAAGGGGGATGATGAAAAAGGTATAGTGGGAGGGGGAATGTGGGATAAAAGAGTATAGGGGTTGGGAACTACCAGGTGTATGGGGATAACAGCTTCGTTAATGAGGCGCAGGTCCTGGACCAAGTGATCAGTACCATTTGTTTTTGTTATTTTTGGCAAGATTGCAGTGTTGGCAGGGAGAGTGGGTAGGAATAATGAGGTGGTTAGAAACATCAGGTCAGAAAAGATAGCATCTGTGTAAGAAGGACATTTACTCACTCAATACCTTGAGCAATACCCCAGGCTTGGCGAGGGTGACGGGGGTCCAGTCAGGGTCTCCTCAGACGTCGGCCAATCCCAGCAGGGCTAACGGGGGATCAGGAGTTGGAAGGGGAGTCCCCCCATGTGGAGACACAAAAGGCCTGTCGCTTTTCCAAGGACAGTCGGACTTCCAGTGTCCGCTTTGACCTCACCCCAGGCAGGGTTCAGTTGCAGCTCCGGGTCTGGGGCACTTCTGTGACTTGAAGCAGGCACCAGGTGGTGGTCATTGTTTCATACACCCTTGCCCCACGCTGCCCTTCTGAGGCCTGGGGGGATCGCCAGCTGCAGGGCTGTTAAGGCTTGGGTTTAAAATTTACCTTCTGTCAGAACCAGGCATCACGGGCTGACTGCCTGCTTCTCACGGCTGTTAAAACCTTAAATGCCATATTCACTAAATCTCGGACCAGGGTTTGAGGCCCTTTCTTTCAGTTTTTTTTAAAGCTTTTAATGTAAAGCATCAGTTAAGCAGCTTAAAAAGGTGGCTGGATTTTTGTCAGGCTTTTGAGTGATCTTAAGATTTTTAAAATTGACTCCTATATGGGAAATGGCCTGAAGCCAAGCCAGGACACACTGAAGCATTTTATTATGGTGGCCAGGTCTGCCCCTACCTGCTTGATTGTCAATTGATAACTCTAACCAGGTTTTTGTCTGGGAACCGCCTAGGTCAGGGTCGGTTAAATGAGCCTGGTGGGGGTGCTGCTGAACAGTGAGAAAAATGCGTTCCCTCTTATCGGCGGTTAGGGTAGAGGGAAGGATGACAAAAATATCATGCCAGGACAAAGCATAAGCTTGAGTTAAATATTGAAACTCCTTAAATGCTTTTCAATTTGAGATAAATCAGTAAGAGAGAAGGGAACATGAACCAGACCACTCTTTTAGCTAACCAGTGGGCGGGTGGGCGAGTACAGATTTGGGTTCCTCCAGCGAGGCAGGTAGATCGGGAGAAGAGGACATGGGGGGGCTCTGGTTGTGGCCAGAATAGGTAGAGCAGTAAGTAGGGAGGGGAGGGGAGACAAGGTGTTCAGGCAGGTCCGAAAAGGCAGACACCAGAGGGGGTCCAGAAGCAGGAGGAGAGGAGGAATTTTTAGTCAAGAGGACTTGGGAAGGGGAGCAGGAAATACAGAGAAAGGGACAGGAGCTCAGAGGAAAGGCGGCTTGGACGTACAGAATCTCAGACTCTTTTTGAGTTTACTGGCAGAAATTGTGGAGATTTCAGAGGATATTGAAATGAAAAGTGCGGCGATAAGAGTTGTTACTTACTGGAGCTTTGTGACCCCTCCCTCCTGCCGGTCTCAGGGTGGGGACCATGGATTTGTGCTCTGATTCCCTATCTGGGAGGTCTGTCAGAGGCTGAGCAGGGAGGGAGCCAAGAAGGGGGGAGAGGGAGAGACTCCAGGGAGTCTGAGAGGTCTGGCTCTGGGGAGGGGATGGGTGTCGGAGGGATAGTGGGGGAGGTGATGGCGAGGGGTACCCAGAATATGGAGGAAGCCTTACGGGGGCGCAGATAAGGAGTCAGGGGGTCCGGAGAAAGACAGAAGGGGAGTACTGGCAGGGCCTGATTAAGAGTATTTGGCTAAGAGAGCTTGAGCAGGGTAACAAGTAGTAGAGAGGGACAGAAGCGAAGAGAGAAAAAGACCTGATTATTTGTGAGTTTATTCACAAAAATTGTTGAGGTTGTGGAGAATGTTAAAATCGAAAGTGCTATTTTCTGGTGAGTGCAACTCATTGTCCAATCGGTATTGAGCCCAAACTTGGTTACAGAAAAAGACCAGGTGTTTAAGGCGGAGATCAGGAGCCAAACCAAATTCAGTAAGGTTGGCAGTAGGCACCCCAAAGGACTGTCCTTAGGGGGTTGGGCAGAGGATTTCCCATGTGTCTCAAACTGCAGGGGGTATGGACAGAAAAGAAGGGCGTCCCCTGGTCCCCGTTTGCACCCGTCAGTCAGGAGGTGGCCTGGTAACCCTGAGAGGTGTCCATGTCAGAGTTAGGGACCCAGGGGAGACTCCTGGACTCTCCGGAACAGGAAGGTTCCCTGGCCCAGGCCTGCGGCTTTAACCGACAGACAGGGACCTTGGATCAGAGAGAGACACAATGGAAACCAAGGAGGGGGAGGGGGGCCTGGCTTTATGGTGCTAAAAATGGAGGTTACTCAGGTCTTTGTTTAGGGTGAGAGGAAGGGGAAGCAGAACATTTTAGAGAAAGCACTGCAGAGCTGCAAACACAAAACACAAAAACAGGTAGAAAGGGCTCAGACACACCCTCTGCATTCCAGTCCAGGCAGAACGCAGTGACTGCTCGGCCTAGTGCTAGGAGTCCTGTTATCAGCAGGAGTCCCAGGAGGTGAGCACAGAGACAAAGTCCCTACCCCTCTCGGGTTTCGGCACCAATGTAAAGGTGAAACTGAGCAACAGGGAGAAAGGCAGACATGACAGGACAAGGAAGAGCAGAAACAGAAATAGCTTTATTTGGTGGGGGGAGCTCCTGGACTAAGTTCTGTGACCTAGGCCAACAGATCAGGGAAGTCATGCTCAGCAGCTGGGGGCAAGAGCGTTTTAAAGGGGTGGTGAGGAATGTAGGGTAATTAGCATATGGGGTGTGGAAACCAGGAGAACTGCTGGTGGACTCCTTGCTGCTTTCTTTGAGCCAGTAACATCTGGTTTCACTGGTTATCTTATCTGGCACCAGCTGCTGCTGCCCTTGGGGATGTGCAGGGAAGTTCGTGCTGGGTCTGGACCTGCTTCAGCTTAGTCCAAACAGGAGCTGCCTAGTTCAGACCTGACCCAAACAGTCTTCACATGTAGTTAGGGGGCTTGCATGCTCCCCAAAGGTATAAAAGCCTGGGTTAGCAATAAAGATCTCTCTTGGGCTCCTTCTTTGGCCTCTGATTGGCTTCTCCTTCCTCTCCCCCATCCTCGCTCCTGTTCCCTTTCCTTGTCCTCCTTCCCCTCCCCCTCTCTCCACGTGGACCACCAAGCCGGGCTGAGGGGAACATGCTACCATGAAATGTGTCTGACTCCATCATTTCAATCTCTCTTTTATCTCTCATGCTCTCTAGGACTATATTATAATCTTTATATTTTAACCGTAAAATTGCACCTATTGAACCCACAATTAGTTGTGGAGGCTGGCCTTTCCCTCACATATATCCCTATTGTTATATATTTATATATGTACATCCCTGTATTTATACTTCTATAAATGTCTTTTGCCTCTGTTCTTTCCTCTATTTCCTTTTACTTTCCTCCTGTCCCACTATCATGTTTGACCTTCATTTACCTCTCAGTAATTCCTTTCAGCTACATTGCTTGAGCAAACCCCATCAATTTTAAATCACTTGTTCCCTTGTCCCTGGGTTTGTTGGCTCCTCCCTTCCTTTCCCCCCCTCCCCCTCTCCCATGTCCCCTCAGAACTGTCAGTCCTGTTATTTTCTCCTCTTGGGATTGTTTATCCTGCTTATCTTACATAGATAGACATGAAAAAAAAAAGCCTATAAATAGGTCCAGGTATGTCTGCTGACCCTTATGTTTTCCATTCAAGTCTGATGCGGCACCACGCATGCTCTGCCCCCTGAAGTCTCTTTTTGGGATTCCTCGGGGCTTCATTGCTTCGCTCCCCTTGCTGTGCTGTGGTGCTCCCTTCATGTTTTGCTCTGGTGTGGGGGTGGGGGGTGGGGGCAGGGAGAGGGGTAGAGGTGTGTGTCATACCAGGCACAAGATATAAGGAAATATCAATACACATTCTCACGACTGGACATAGTCCCTCCCATAAAGGAACCAGCATAAAAGATGAACCATCCCCACGTCTGGCTGTTCCTGTGCAGATATTCGCAATCAGGTTCTATAGCCCAACCACCTTAAAAAGGTAGCAAAACCTCTTCTGAAGTCCTTGCTGATACTGATCATAGATTACGCCCCTCTTTTTAAGGGCTCAGGGACAGCCGAGGTTAACTAGCACTAGGTCAAGATGCCGACTCACCTCATTGCTTATGTATTATGTTACCCACTGATGACATGACCCACTGATTCTGTTACATGTTCACTATATGACGTGTAGGCCTTTTGAAAGTTCTGTAGGCCCCATCATATATACCCATTGGAAAATATGTTCTCTCTCTTGGTCCTGACACAGGGACAAGGAGCCCCTGTGCCCGCTATCTGTTTCTGTCTGTCTTCATTATTTTCCATAATTGGAAGTTACTCCTAAGGACCCATTCGAGTGTTGAAGATCCCTTCACCCCAACATCTGGGTCTGAAGGCGGTTAAAAGCCAGAGTCTTAGCTAAGTCACAAACCCCACACAATGATGAGCCATTGCCATTAAACTCGTGTGTGTGTGTGTGTGTGTGTGTGTGTGTTGCACATCACCGACACGATCCCAGACACAGATGAGAATGTAATGGGCAGGGACACTCAATGAAGTGACATCGCTCTCAGCCAGAAGAGCGCTGATAACCTTCACACCTTCTGAAGAATCAAGCCCGGGACACGAACACCCCTGTAGAAATTAATGAACCCAAGCCACTGCACGAAACTTCACCGAAAACACAATCATATATTATGTCAACAAACCAACTGAGCCTCTGCTAAGCTGATAGATGAAAGGGGCTCTTGGGTCCTAACCCCAAGAGAAAATCCATCCAACTGATGGCACGTTCCTTCTCTCTCCCCTTCACCAAAGCTCAGCCAGGTCTCCACCCCAGGACAGTGCTCCTCCTGGACAAAGTGACTGCCCTGTGCTTCAGAACCTGCCCTGGGGGCAGGAATCATATACCTCTAGGACTAGACAGAAGGGAGCAGCTGTTGCCAGACCAGCTCTTGGGAGCAAGGAGATGCTCTGAGGAGGAGGTTGCCTCCGGACATCCCACAAACCAAACTCCACCTGGACCATCTCGTGTGGGGCCCCCAGCGGGACAGAAAGCACAGTTTGGCTGAGCTGGAGGGCAGAGGTGGCAGAAACACAGGCCCAGGGCCAGGTGCAGGCCTGGCCGCAGCAGGAGGAGGAGCCCGGAAACGCCCACAAGGCCTGGAGAATGAAGAGGCTCAGGTTGTCTGGGTGGGGCCCCCAGCCTGCTGTCTCCCTCCCACCTTCTGTGTCTGGGGTGAGGGTCTTCAGGTGAGAAACCAGAGAACAACATGCTGGTAGAGGATTTTGGAAGGCCTTGTGCTTGGGTGAACAGAATCCCCACCCAGGTGGGGTTAGAGAAGTGGGGTGATCCCTAAATCCAGTTACAGATGCTTTTCTGGGGAAAGGGGAACTCTCACAGGCAGAGCCTTGTGGAGATGGTGGCAGATATGGGCACCCCAAGGCTTGCTGGGAGCTACAGGCAGCCAGAAGAGAGGCCTGGACCAGCTCCCCCCTCAGGGCCTCCAGAGTGTACTCAGCCCCCCACACCTGCCTTTGGACCAGAACTGTCAGAGAATACACTTCTGTTGTTTTCAGGCGCCAAGCCTGTGGACGTTTGTCACGGAAACCCTGAGAAGCGAATGCACTCAGGCAGAAGAGACCCAGGAGAGCAGGTCTAGCGTTAAAAGGTCCCAGCCTGAGGAACAAGATATTTCCAAGGCGGCCCTGCCCATCCCGCCCATCGCATGTCATCTTCAGACACATGAGCTCCTCACCCATCAGGGGTGGAGTCCACCCCTCACTCTGGAATCCCTGCGGGCCTGCTTGCTGCTTCCCCCAACACTAGAGCCAGTGTGCCTTGCCGGGCTGCACAGGAGCCTCCCTCCCTCCCTCCATGCTGGGCGGGCAGTGTCCACTTCCTGCTCCTTCCAAACCAGCAGCCTGGGGGAAGTGAGGTTCCCACTGCTTGTTGTCCAAGATATGTGTCCAAGAAATGTGGACACACTGAGAGCTGTGCCCAGCGGGACAGAGAGGGAGGCAGAGAGGCACGGGGGCTCAGGGCACCGAGGGGCCAGACCCGTGTGTGAAGCAGTCACCTTGCAAATGGTGCCCACTCCCAGCTGCCCCTACGGACCTCACGGGCAGCAGACACACACCCTCAGCCAAGGCCTCCCCAATCCCTGGCTCACAAATTCCTGAGTCCCAGAGTGGGCTCTGAATCTCCCTGCGCTTGGGGGTTGATGGTGGGAAAACCACAGACAACCAAAACCGAAGACCAGCCTCCTTGGGGTCTGCTCCAACCCCCGCCCCTGGTGGGGCCAAGGGGAGCTGTGCTCCCGCGAGCTTTCCAGGGCTGGGCTTTGGAGAATGGATCACCAGGCCTTTCTTCCAAGGCTCCTCTGGGTGAACTCCCTGACATCACCCAGGGACTCTGGACAACCAGAATACAGGAAACCAGACTGGGTCCCACAGCGCTAGCAGGGACTCCTCGGCCCCCGGATTCGGGGAGGGCACAGAACATGCCCCTCCAGGGCAAGTGTGACGGTGACAGTGACAGTGATAGCGCAGGAGCACACGCAGTGTGGCACCAGGAGACACGGGCTCAACATGAACAAAGCGATTGCAGGCAGCTTCCCTTTTGAACACCTGGGTGTGACTTGAGCTTATTCAACCACCTAGGGCACAGGGCTTCATGGCTAGTGAGCACGTAGACACTGTCACTTACTTGAGCTCTCCCTGGGCAAGAGCTAGGTGCTCCAGCGCCCTACTCTCATGGACAAGGCTGGGGAGGCGGGGCATTTCCCCACCCCACCCCTTTATTCCAGGTGCACCCAAGGATCAGACAGATGAATGCATGTCCTCAAACACAGGCAGGTCGATAGCCAGAGAGGCTGTCCACCCACTGAATGTGAAATCCCTCCTTGTCCCCAGCTTCACCAGCACCTCCTCCCAACTTCCTTGCTTTGCAAGCCTTGTGAACCTCACTTCCCCTAGGCTGCTGGTTTGGAAGGAGCAGGAAGTGGGCAATGCTGGTTTGGAAGCAGCAGGAAGTGGCCAATGCCAGCCCAGCAGGGTGGGAGGCTCCTTGCAGCCTGGCTCTGTGGCACTGGCTCTAGTGAGTGTGGGGGGAGCAGACAGCAAGTCCTCAGGGATTCCAGAGTGAGAGAAGTAAAGCCTGAACGTACAGAACTTCAGCCCATTTTTGAGTCCGGTGACAAAAATTGTTGAGGCTGCAGAGAATGCTGGAATCGAAAGCCCTGGCTAGCACGACTCATTGTCCAATTGGGATTGTGGCCACACTTGGTGACAGAAAAAGACAGGATGCTTAGGGCAAATGTCTGGACCAGGTCCAGTTCAGGAGGCATCCCAAGGGACTGTCCCTGGAAGGCTTAGAGAGCGAGCTTTCCCTGGTGTCTTAGACTGCAAAGGGTACGGTCAGAGGAGAAGGACGTCTCCTGGCCCCTGTCCACACCCATCGGTCAGGAGGCATCTACACCCATTGGTCAGGAGGTGTCCACACCCATCGGTCAGGAGGCATCCCAGTCAGAGTTAGGGGCCCAGTGGGAGCTTCCTGGATTCCCTGGAACAGGAAGGTTCCCTGGCATAGACCTGCGGCTTTAACCAGCAGATAGGGACCTTGGGTCAGTGACCATGAAAGACACTGGCTTTGTGGTTGGCTGAATGAAGGGCAGTCAGAGGTCTTGTTCTGGAGGGAGTGGATTTTCGATAAGGTCTGAGAGCAGGCACCGCAGAACTGCCAGCACCAAACACACAAACAGGTAGAAAAAGCTGAGACACACTGCACTTTGGTGCAGTCAGAAGGTGCAGTGACTGCCAGGTCCAGTGCCAGGAGTCCTGTGAGCAGCAGAAATCACAGAAAGTAAACACAGAGACTGGCAGAGGGGTGGGAGGGAGGTGATGGTGAAGGGCACCCAGAATATGGAGGAGGCCTTCCTGGGGTGAGACAAGGAGCTGGAGTTCGGAGAAAGATCAGTGGAGGAGTTCTCTCGGAGACCTGATTGTGGAGCGGTAGGTCTGTTTGAGCTGGCAGGTGTTTCTGGTTAAGAGAGTGTGGAGCTTAAAGAATGTGGGCCGGGTGACAGGTAGTGCAGAGAGGGATGGGCGCATAGAAGGAAGCAAGCTTTGGACGAAAGGGACCTCAGGCCATCTGCCAGTTCGCCGGCAAAATGTTGAAATCAAAAGTATCATCTTCTGGCCATTGAGACCCATTACCTAGTTTATATTGGGGCCAAGTTGAATTGCAGTAAAAAACAAGGCGCTTGGCTGGAGATCTGGCTTCAAGCCAAGGGGTAAGAGGTTACCCAAAAGGTAACCTACAGGTGTGGAGGAGTCAGGCTTGGAAGTTTTGTTTCCCATGCTGCAGGGTTCTTGGAAGAGATGGAGCCAGACAATTAACATCCCGAGTATGCAACTGGACCTCTGAAATGGGGGAAGAGGAAGGCTTCCCAGCTCTCCCAGAAAAGGAGCAGAGAGAATCAGTGTCCCCAAGTGCTGTCCTTTGGCTGTGGCTCTGCCGTGGGCCCATGGTTCAGAAATGAAATGAATGAACGAAGCCTAAAGAACCCAGCAGCAAGGGGCAGTGGCCGAAATAGCAGAAATAAACTTTAGTCAGGTACTCACTTTTAGATGAGGCAGTCCAAGGGAAGGGGGGGGATGGAGGAGCGAGGGGCACCGCAATCCCCCAAGGGCTGGCTGGGGTGCATCAAAACACCTCTTACTCCTCCAGGTGCACCACAATGAAAGGTCAACACTGAGACCCTGAACGGAGGTAGGATTGAGACAAGGAATGTGAGGTTAAGAGCGGCTTTATTAGGGCAGGGAAAGAGCTCCCGGGAGGGAAGGCAGAGCAGAGAGAGGGACAGGAGCATCTTGAGCTCCCGGGCGGGTTCCGAGACCCATCAAGTTAGGTCAGGGAAATCGCAGCTTGTCGGTGAGGCGGTGGAAGACATACAGGGCTCAAGCTAAGGAAATATACATTGACAGAACGGAGCTTTTTTTATCGCTCGCAGCTGCAGGGCCTTGAGTCAGGATGCGACCCGTGGGAAGTCATCTCCTTGTTTGCAAACCTGCTCTCTGGAGTGCTGGGAAAGGGGCTATACAGACTGGCCTGGGAAGATAAATTGCTTCCTGGGGTGCTGGGGAAGGGGCTACACAAACCCAGCCTGGAGAGATAAGCTCTTTGGGGTGTTGGGGCAGGAGTTGCATAGTTCAATAGGCCATCCATCCTCCCAGGAGGCTGGGAACAGGGGTTTGAGGAGCTGGAGAGGAGGTGGGGGCTGCCCAGTCCGGACCAGGCCCAAACACAGAGCCCAATGAGGGCTTCCATTTGTCACCCTAGAGATGCCCACCTTGCTTTTGTCTCTAATATTTTATTGTTTGTGCTCCCATTTAGTAATTTCTACACAACATGCCATTGATTACATGTTCTCATTTCTCCTCTGGTTATTCCATTCCATTTCATCGAGTTGCCCTGTCCCTTTCACATTCCCATTTCTCTTTTAAAATCACTGTTGACTTCTAATGAACTTTCCCCCAGGTAGCTCCTGGAACGGCTGGAATCACCAACTTCTGCATTAATAGCTGAATACTCCAGGTGTCAGTCTGGGTGCTTTAGAGAAACAAACCCACGGGAACTCATGTATAAAGGAGAGTTTTATATAAAGGGTAAGTGAACATCAAGAAAACATCCCAACCAGTGCTGCCCAAGCCCACCATTAACCCATTAACCCATATGTCTGACACCAATTCCACAAAGTCCTCCTCCATCTCACAAAACACACGCAATGACACCAACTTCAGGAGGAAAGCCGAATCAGTGAGCGTGTAAGCATCTCAGTGCTGGCAGGAATCTCCACATGGCTGCTCCAGCACCCAGGGTGGCATCAGGGTAGGTCCATGTGGTTTCTCCTCAGGGATGCCTTGCCAGCTGAAGCAGGGAACTGCTAAGGCAGCTGCACCTTGTTCCAACCATCACAAAGCAAGAGACCCAAGAACGAGGCTCACTGAGCCATTTATCCCTCTGCCCTTCAATTAACCCCACATGTGTTTATCGGCCAGGTTGACACAACAAACTAACTCCCTCCCTCGACCTCCAAGTGACGGTCATCTCAGGGAAATACCAGACCAGGGTCCCAGGGATTGAGGGACTGTCAGCATTTTCCTTGCCATCGTGATGGAAGCAAAGCCATCTGACATTTTGAAGCTTCTGTTTGTCCTTTTATTTTATTTTTCCCAGTGTCCCCTTTTAACTCCCCCTAAGGATACTTTCCTGAAAATCGATAGGAAACTGAAACAGAAAATCAGTGCGAAGGGCGAGCACATGGGCCAACTCAAATGCATTCAGCAGAGCTGCGACATTGGGGCTAAACATCAGGATGCGATCAAATTACTCCTTTTCACCAGGCACTGGTTTTCCGAGGGATCCGTGGGGGCTGCCACGGGCACATCTGCTTCTCGCAGTCATTCCCTGCGTGGACGGCCATCATTTTACCGGCGCCACCGACTTTCAGGGCAACGCGGGGGCCTGGTTCCCTAGGCGCTGGAGCGTCACAAAGACATGCCATTGCTGCCTGTGCTACTGCGCACGCGTGGAGCCTTCAGAGAAGGTTTACGAAGTACTTTCTCACACAACTGTCACAGAAGAGAATGTATATGATACACTACAGAAAGAGAAGGAAGGGAGAAGACATTCTTCCGCTTTTCTCTACCTAACTTCTATACTAAACAGTAGAAGCCCCGCAGGGGCTCTCAGAGAAGCATTGGTCTGCTGACATCAGGGTGGGTGGTTCACACCCACCAGCTGCTGCAGGGGAGAAAAATCAAACTGTTCCCAGAAAGATGAGCCTGGGAAACCCTCCAGAGAGCCACTCATGGGCCAGAACCAGCGTTTTCACCAGCTTGGGTTTTCTACTAAGAAGTACTGCTACAGGTCACAGACACATTTATGAATTAAAAATATCAAAAGTCATTGTTCTTGCCATAACCTCCCTCCAGGTCTAAACGGTTCTGAAGGTGACGTTTTCCTCCCTGAAATCTTTTCCTGCAGGATCTGCACGTTGTGATTTGCACATCAAAGTGGAAATTTGGGCATCTTCAAAGGACACAAGGACTCCTTTTCCTTTTCGATGTATTTTGAGGTTGTTGTTGGTTGGTTGGGTTTTTTTTTGGGGGGGGGGGGACAGGCAAAAAGGAATTGGAAGGGACAGAATGCCCATAGGGCACCCCTTGCTGTCCCGATTGTGCTCAGCCATTTGTCAAACAAGACTGTAGAATTCAGATGCTTCAAGTTCTCAGCATTCTGGATTCCTCTCTAGCCCACAGTACTCTCCTTGGCATTCCTGGCAATGAAATCCACCCTGTAAGGAGAGCAACAGAAGTGGAGTAGCGTGTCCTATGCACTGAGTCTCTCTCACATACGGCGGGGCCATGCCAAAGGACTCGGCATCACCAGGGACCCTTCCCAGGCTGAGTTCTAACCAAAGTGAGGTGTTTGCAGGGGTCCCACAGATCGTCAGGAGAGAGCAGTCCCTGAAGACAGGTATTACACCAAAAAAAAAAAAAAAGAGCTGATACCAAGTTGAAAGCAAGTCTGTTTGCTTCCAAATAGAAAGCAAGTGTTTTGAGAATGATGATGGCAACAATGTACAAATGTGCTTGACACAATGGTTGTATGTATGGATTGTGATAAGCGTTGTATGAGCCCCAAATAAAATGATTAAATAATAAAAAATTTTAAAAAGAAAAAGAAATGTATTATGCTTGGTAAAGCAGAGGGGAAGAAACAGAGAGAAGCCCGTGACAAGATGGAATCGACTGCCACAGCAGGTTCCACCGTGGGAACCTGGTGAGCGTGGCTCAGGGCCAGGCAGCAGCATTACATTCTGTTGGACGTCGGCTTGCTTGAATCAGACCAGACTCGACAGCTAATGGAAGACATGCCCCAGACATCATTCTGCCAGTGGAACTGGTAGTTTGGACAAGCCATTCAACCCCAAGGCAAAACCAAAATCCAGCCCTAGACACCATCAGAAGGACCTTCCCAAGGCCACATGATGGTTTGAGATGGGATGGCTCATGCTTATATGGCCTTCTAGCCATGGTCTTTGTGTTAGTCCGGGTCGACTAGAGAAACACATTCATAGGCACTGATGCAACAAAGCTCACATGGACGAAGCATGCCAGCCTGTGGGATCAGGAGGTGTTGATGGGCTCAGGTATCAAGCATCAAAGACCCAGAACAGAAAAATCTTTGTGAATGAGGGGGAATGTGGAGTGGAGACCCAAAGCCCATTTGTAGGCAATTGTACATCTCCTTACAGAAGGGTGGCAGGGAGGAGACGAGCCAGTCAGGGTGCAGCATCGCACCCAATGAAACATACAACTTTCCTCTAGTTCTTTACTGCTCCCCCTAACCCCCCACTATCATGACCCTGATTCTACTTTACAAGTCTGGCTAAACCAGAGCATGTACATGGGTACAGATAAGAGCTGGAAACACAGGGAATCCAGGACAGATAAACCCCTCAGGACTAACAATGAGAGTAACTATACCAGGAGGGTAAAGGGAAAGTGGGAGAAGAAAGGGGAAACTGATCACAATGATCTATATATAACCCCATTCCAGGGGAATGGACAACAGAAAAGTGGGTGAAAGGAGGCATCAGTGGAAGACATGAAAAAATAGTAATTTATAAATTATTAAGGTTTCATGAGGAAGGGAGGGGGGAAAGGAGGGAGATGGAGGGGCAAAAATGAGAAGCTGATACCAAGGGCTTGAGTAGAAAGAAAATGTTTTCAAAATGATGAATTGCAGCGAGTGTACAAATGTGCTTGAAATAATGGATGGATGATGGATTGTGATAAGAGTTGTACAAGCCCCCAATAAAGTGATTTTAAAAAGAGAGATCAAAGAGTAATCATATATTAAGAAAACATCCCAGCCCAGTCCAGATCAAGTCCATCAGTCTGATATTAGCCCATATGTCTGATACCAGTGTATAAATTCCTCTTCAGACTCAAGCAACACATGCAATGATGCGAATGCAGCAAGATCACAGGTCAGTGGGTGGAAAGTTTTGTGGATCCAGTGGTGGTGGAAGCATCTCATCTCAGCGCTGGCATGGGTCTCCATGTGGCTCCTCCAGCTCCAGGGTTCTGGCTCCATCAGTGTAGCTCCATGTGGCTTGTCAACAGGAATGTCTTGCAGAGAAAGTGTGTGTGTCCCACCTCCAGGGAGGAAGACAGGAGTTCCCAGAATCCTCAGAAGAAGACTATGCCTACACAGAGGCATGATTGGCTATGGCCTGATTGACAGGTTAAACTCCACTCCTCATGTTGACAGGAGATTATGTAACTGCCACAGTCTTCTGTCACCAAACAACTGAGGTAGCACTAAGGGCATGAGGTGCTTGTCCCCCACCCAGGACACTGAAATGGGCTGTGGGCTGTTGATTTTAAACCTCCAGCCTGTGAAGTCAAAGGCAATCAGATGCCTCGGCCAAGTCACCCTTACAACTGGATCAGAAACCGGGGTTCTTGCATGAAAACTTTATTCTTGGATGATCACTTTATTTATTATCTGTAAAGGCTGCAAGGAAAGTCTGAGGTGTTGTGCTAGATCAGAAAAAGGGAAACGGAGCACTGAAAAGCCACTTCTGAGGGAGGTTGGGCCCAAATGTAGGTCTGAGAAGGGTGAAGATCGATAGTGGGCAAGGCTCTTCTGGTTCCACCGAGCCAGAGGCCCGAGCCCACATGCACAGGCCCGGGGCGAGGGGCACCGTGTGAAGTGGAGAAGATGCAAGGGGACTGTGTCGAGATGGTTTTCATGTCCCTTGATGCTGACAGCTTCTCCTACCTAACGACCCAGCATCGCGGAAGCTGCGAGGACAATGAATTCGGTATTGGGCATTATAGCTGACGGAGAACTTGTTCATCCAGCTTCTGAGAATGTTTGCTTGGATATGTCTGATCTCTCCGTCATAGGATTCAGCCTTGATGCATGCACTTTGACCCTCCTTTCCACTCGTCAAGGAGCCCTGGTGCCACAGAGCTTACGCATCGGGCTGCTGACCTCCAGGACAGCAGTCTGAAACCACCAGCATTTTTGAAGAAGGAAACAGGGGTTTTACTCCCGTAAAGCATTCCGGTCCCAGAAACTCACAGGGGCAGTTCTCCCCTGTCCTCCAGGATTGCTAGGAGTTTGGTCCCATTTGTAACGTTAAGAGGATGTGACATCCCTATGACACATCATTCGTTGTCTTATACCGTGGATCAAGTAGATGTGTGGGAAACAGAACAGGAAGAGAATGTAAATAGATGAACCCTGATTCTCATATATATATTCATATATATATATGTGTATATATATATAAAGGTTATTTTATCTTGACACGATGGATGTATGCGTGGATTGTGATAAGAATTGTACGAGCCACTAATAAAATGATTTTTTAAATGGTCATTATATTGGGGGCTCTTACAGCTCTTATAACAATCCATGCATCAATTGCATCGAGCGTATTTGTACCTAGGTTGCCATCATTCTTTTCTAGACATTTACTTTCTATTTGAGCCGTTGGTACCAGCTCCTATTTTTCCCTCCCTCTCCCCCTTCCACCCTCGAGTCCCCTTGATAAATTATACATTATTATTATCTTCATATCTAACACTGATCACTGTCTTCCTTACTACATGGTTTCTGACTTTCAAGGGTTCATGAGGGAGGGGGGAGTCAAGAGGAAGGGGAAAAATGAGGAGCTGATACCAAGGGCCCAAGTAGAAAGCCAATGTGTTGAGAATGATGATGGCAATAAATATACAAATGTGCTTGGCACAGTGGATGGATGTACGGATTGTGATGAGTTGTATGAGCCCCCAATAAAATGATTTTAAAAAAGAATCAAGAACTTGACACATAATCAAAATTTAGGCAAGTTTTCCTTATCAGCAGGTGCCAGTGTGAAGTTGCACTAACTATCAGTATCCCTCAATAACCCTCATCCAATCAAGATGAGCCGTCTCAGCATTCAGGGACCAACTTTCCCAAACAAACGGGACTTCAAGTTTGAGTCACCCACCAGCACAAAGAGCAAGATCCCGGACAGACAGAAGCTGAAGAACAGCATGTTAACCCTCACCATGGTCAGGACTGGGGGGCCTTTGTTCATCACTCCTCACTCTACAAACCTAGTTCACGCTGATTGATTTATTCATGACAATGTTATTTTTACCATATCTATACACCAACCTGGGTCTAATTTTAGCCAAATGGGAGCATACTATATCTGCTTTTGTACCCTCCTGTCCGCTTTGAAATTTTCTATTGGGAGGAAAAAGCCTGTAGCACTTACCTGTGTCTACCAGTAAACCAGAAGGGGACCCAGTGGGTCACCCACGGCCTGTGTGGTAGGAGAACCTTGCTCCCTAAGGTGTTCAGTGGCTGGTTTTTTGCAAGTGGGTCATCAGGCCTGTCTTCTGATAAGCCTCTGGGTAGAAGGGAGCTGCCAATCTTTGGTCCAAAGCTAAGCACAGACATCCTTGGCCTGACTCCAGGTGCTGACCCCCCCAAAAAAACCAAAACAAACTCTTGAACAAAATCTTTGACGTGTTGAAAAGCTGTGCCTGCCTTAAGCCACAGTGGTTCCCATCATCTCAGATGTCTGTGAAAGTTGAACACTGACTTCGGAAGACCAGAGGAGCAGGGATGTAATGGAAGGATGGTGCTGGAGAAGACTATTGAAAGTCCTGGGCTGCCAAGAGAACAAACACATCTGTCTTGGATGCTGAAACTTCCTCTCACTTGGATTGGACTTGCTGTCAGGCTGGCCCAGTGCAGGGGAAGGTGAAAATGAGGCATGCCTTAGGCAGGATGGATGGACACAGTGGTGCCCCAGGGCGCACACGGGGAAGGACAATCGTGAGGATCGTGCAGGCCCAGGCAGTGTTTCTGTCGCACATAGGGTCACTACGGTTTGGAAAGGACCGGATGGGACACCTAACAGCTGGGGCTGATTAGAGTGTGCTCATT
This sequence comes from Tenrec ecaudatus, assembly GCF_050624435.1. Classification (NCBI taxonomy): domain Eukaryota; kingdom Metazoa; phylum Chordata; class Mammalia; order Afrosoricida; family Tenrecidae; genus Tenrec; species Tenrec ecaudatus. The sequence goes on from NC_134541.1 coordinate 135,970,468, forward strand.
TCCGCTATCCTGGGCGACTTCACGATCAGTATCACAGCCCACGGTCAGAAGGTTACATTGCTGAACGCGACAAGGATTGGGCAAGGAAGATTGGGCAAGAATGTGAGCCCCAGATGCAGGCCAGGGTGGTGGTCCTGGGAGCTGGCGGCCACCAGGCCTAGCAGAATGTGCGCCTGAGCCCAGCGAGGAAGAGTGCGTGGAGGCGTTGCAGGCTGAGATGTACTGGGTCCACTAGGGCCGCTTGCCCATGGGTTGTCAGTGCTCCATCCCCCGAGGGGTGGCAAGGGCTGGCACGGAGCCTGGGTCAAAGGGCAGGAGAGCAGACCCTGGATCTGAGCCTTTGGGAGCAGATGGGCGGCGCCATCCCTAAAGCCGAAGTCCAGGCTCCCTCACGGACTGGCAGACCAGCCGCGGAGCTCCATGAGGCGAGGTCGGGGCAGGCAGGCAGTCGCCCTCATCAAAGATGGCCAGCGAGCCCGCGGCGCTGGCGCCACGTGACCACGCCCTCCCGCGCCACGTGACCGCCACCCGGGCTCCCGCTCGCCTTCCCGGCGGCACGGAGCAGACGCCGGCGCTGCAGCTGCAGACCCGGGGCATGGTACCGATGCCTGCGATGGCGCGGACGGCGGCGGCGGTGGCCGTGCTGGGCCCCCTGCTCTGGGGCTGCGGCCTGGCGCTGCAGGGCGGGATGCTGTACCCCCGGGAGAGCCCGTCGCGGGAGCGCAAGGAACTCGGGGGCCTTTGGAGCTTCCGCGCCGACTTCTCCGCCAACCGGAGGCAGGGCTTCGAGCAGCAGTGGTACCAGCGGCCGCTGCGGGAGGTCAGCCCTGCCCCGGGGCCCAGGGGGCGCCCCTGGGGAAGGAGGGTGGCTGGCAGGGCAGGACACGGGCAGGGACACTCGCCTCCCCACTCCCTCATCCCTGCTTTGTGGGCGAGGGAGCGGGGTCTTGGGACAGGGATGCGCTCGAAGCCACGTGGTGGGAGAGCAGCGCCCAGCGCCCCAAGTTCCTTCTCCTGTGGACCCAGGGGTCGCTGGCCAGGAGGAAGTGGAAGTACTCGCAGGGCGGAGGGGGGGCGGCCTAGGGCCCGAACAGGAAAGGAGAGGCTGCCAGGTCTTGGCCAGGATGAGTTGGGTCGCAGTTCCCTCCGGCTGGACGAAGGCTGGGTCAGCGCAATGCCAGTGGCACCCAGACCCAAGGCAGGGGGTCTGAGGCGGGTTTGCACTTTTTGGAAGAAGTTGGGCGCTGGGAGGAAGGCTCCTGGGTGCCAAGATTTCGCAGACCATGGGACTTGCCACTGGCCATCCTGGGCCTCACCCAACTCTCCCTCTTGACCTGGGTGTACCCTGACAAAGAACTGGGGTGAGGGAGGGCCAGCCAACCACCCCTGCCTGCAGGGTCCAGTCGCACTCAGTGGCCCTGCCCCACAAGGTTTCCAAAGCAGTGGTCATATAAAAGCCGACTGTCTCACCTTCCTCCCACTGGGCCGCTGGTGGGTTTGAACTGTTGAATTTTCAGTTAGCCACTGCAACAGCAGGGACCCCCTGCCTCTCCCAGTTCCTCCTTTTGTTTACCTCTGCTACCGGCACTCAGCAGAGGAAGGGCTGTGATGGGACACATGCGCCCTGCTCACAGTTTCCTCCCTACGTGTAATCGGGGCATCATCAGATTCTTAGTCAATGTCAGGTCTCTGAGATCTGTCCTGCTTCAGGTCCCTGTGGTCCTGGGCACTTGCTTCTCTGGGAGACCTTTGTCCTTGTGTCATCAGCCTAGGATGAACGTCTGGGACCACAAGGCATCACCCTGTGTTGATAGCCGAGCTGAAGCCCCTCTGGCTGCTCCTGCTGGCCTCCTGCCTGCAGGGTTCTAGGGCCTGAAGCAGGGATGTCCCGTGGGGGTGTCTGGCAGACTCTAGCCTCTCTCATCTTCCACTGCTTGGTGCCTGCGGCCATGAGCTGACACCCTGCTGTCACCAGCTACTGGCTGGGCAGTAGCTGTGTTGTGGCAGCAAGGGCAACGCAGTGAGGGGTCATATCAGCTCTGGAGAGGCAGTGGGATCACAGCAGGTGCAGAATGGGAGAAGGGGTCCCGGAACCTTTGGGTCTGACAGTCGCCGTGTCCAGCCTTCCCTCTGGCAAATCTGGCCTACCAGCTCTTCCTGGACTTGGACTCCTGGCTATTGGCCTAGAGGTGGGGAAGGTGGGTCTGATAAGTACTCTGGTCTTCTCCCTCCAGTTGGGTCCCACCCTGGACATACCTGTCCCCTCCAGCTTCAATGATGTGACCCAGGCTGGGGAGCTGCGTGACTTCATCGGCTGGGTGTGGTACGAGCGGGAGGTGGTCTTGCCCCAGCGGTGGACCCAGGACCCAGGCACACGCGTGGTCCTGAGGATTGGCAGTGCCCACTACTATGCCATTGTGGTCAGTGTGCTGGGCTGCAGGCCCAGCCTGTCTTTCCTGGGCGTGGGGAGGGGATGAGCCTGCAGGGTGTCCCCCTCATGCCCAGGCACCTCTCCCCGTATCTGCAGTGGGTGAATGGGGTGCATGTGGTTGAGCACGAGGGGGGCCACCTTCCCTTCGAGGCCGACATCAGCAAGCTGGTGCGGGGCGGGTCCCAGGAGTCCTGCCGGGTCACCATCGCCATCAACAACACGCTCAGCCTGACCACCTTGCCGCCCGGCGCCATTCAGTACAGCACAGACCCCTCCAAGTGAGCTGCGCCCTCTCCCTGCCCGCTCTGCCCATCAGCCTTAGCAGGGAGCTGAGGCCACTGTCCTCCCACTCCAGGTACCCCAAGGGCTACTTTGTCCAGAAGACAGCCTTTGACTTCTTCAACTATGCCGGACTGCACCGGCCAGTGCTCCTCTATACCACGCCCACCATATACCTCGATGACATCACAGTCACCACTGGCATGGACCAAGACACTGGTAAGGGCTCCTGGCAGGCTCTGTCCTCGGCCAGGTTCACAAAGATCCACCTTGCCCCCGCCCCCTGGAGCACCTGTACTGCTGACAGCCCCATCCACCCTGTGCGTTTGCCATTGAGTCTGTTCCACCTCACGGCGACCCACAGACGACAGAGCAAAAGCTGCCCCAGGGCCACACCCCCTCCCAGCCACAGGCCTCTCTCGTGGCCTCTGTGTGGGCGGCTCATGTCCCAGCACTCTGTCAGACAGGCTCTGTGCGGAGCCCAGTGGGTTTTCCTTGGCCAATTTCCAGAAGTAGACCTCCAGGCCTTTCTTCCTAGTCTGTCTTAGTCAGGAAACTGAAGTCCCGGCAGAGAGCCAGCCAGCCAGACACGTGGCAGCCCCTCCCTCTCAGAAGTGAAAATCCAGTCTGAGTGGACCAGAGCTTCTGAAAGCCCATCTAGTCAGTCCCCAAGGAGAAGTGGGGTCCTGATTACAGTCACATGCCCCACGGATGTCCACTCACTGCAGAGGGAGCCCCAGAAATGCACAGTGGTTCTGTAGGGCCTGGGGGCTCAGTGCCGTGGTGGGAAAGGGTGGTCCCAGTCTGTGTGGCCCAGCCCAGTCTCCCTCAGGCCTGCTCGTCTCCTGCAGGGCTGGTGAACTACCAGATCTCCGTCCAGGGCAGCCAGCACTACCAGCTGCAGACGCGCCTTCTGGATGCACAAGGTCGAGTGGTGGCCCAGGGTCCCGGGGACCAGGGCCAGCTACAGGTGCCCAGCGCCCACCTCTGGTGGCCATACCTGATGCACGACCACCCTGGCTACCTGTACTCCTTGGAGGTATTGGTCACATGGGCTCCGGTCAAATTTGTTCCCTTCACCTGCCCAGGCCTGGGCCAGCAGGGCCGGCAGGTCCTCTCAGCTGCCCAAACCACTCAGTTGATGGTTATTCATTTGAAAATGGTGTAAATGAGTGCAGAACCGTGGCCCCGCCAGCAGTGTGCACATGTGCAGCTGGGACGCTGGTTAGTCCTTATGCCGGGCAGTCAGCCTGCCCATCTCCGGGCGGGACCCTCTTGACTGCAGCTCAGAGCAACTTCTGCCCCCTTCCCCCCCACTCTTGCTACCTGCTCCCAGGGCCTTGTGCAAAGCCCGTTTTTGCTGATTTCCTTGTTTTTCTGTCACTGAGCCCCACCACCGGCCTGGAGTGTTGGGGTGGTCAGGGACCTCCTCTCTTGGCGAGTAACACCCCACCGCACGGAAAGGCCTGGTCTCTCATCTTAACCTGTTGAGAAACTTTTCTGCTGTTTCCATATCCTGCTAGATGCCACTGTGCCCCCAGCCTGCGCCTTGTCAGCCCGTGGTGGGGTCCCCAGTTCTTGGAGCATGGTGGTGGTAGGGGTGGGGTGGGGTGGGGGTAGCTCCCCTGTGTCTTTCTCTCTCATGCCCTGCGTGCGGGTTGCAGGTGCGGCTGACTGCGCAGGCGCCGACGGGGCCCGTGACCGACCTGTACACGCTGCCCGTGGGGATCCGCACGGTGGCCGTCACGGAGCGCCAGTTCCTCATCAACGGGAAGCCGTTCTATTTCCACGGGGTCAACAAGCACGAGGATGCGGACGTGAGTGTGTGCCCGCGTGTGCGCCCCGCGGGCACCCCCTGCCCCACTGCGCGGACCCCGCAGGGGAGGGCAGCTCCGAGATCACCACTGCTGAGCTGCTCCCGCAGGGCCTGCAGAACCCGCTGCCGGGCACTTCTCCTGGACTTTGGCGCTGTGGGTTAAGCGTTGGGCTTAGCTGCCAAGTAGGTGGCAGTTCAAGCCCACCAGCTGCTCTTTGGGATAAACATGAGGCTGTCTATTCCCGACAAGACTGCCAGCCTTGGAAACGCCATACAAGGTGGTTATGAGCAGAATCAGCTCAAGAGCCGCAGGTTTGGTTTCTCATCCATTCATGAAGAGTCCTGGTGGCTCAGTGGTTAATTGGTGGGCTGCTGACTGTTAGGTCAACAGTTCAAATCCACCAGCTGCCCTGCGGGTCAGTTCTGCTCTGTCCTGCAGCTTCAGTGGGAGTGGTGGTTGACTGAAGGGCAGTGGGAGGGACACAGGCTCCAGAAGGCTGGACCCTGTAGGGTCCCCTGCCCATTCTGCCTGACGTGCTGCCCCCAGATCCGCGGGAAGGGCTTCGACTGGCCACTGCTGGTGAAGGACTTCGGCCTGCTGCGCTGGCTGGGCGCCAACTCCTTCCGCACCAGCCACTACCCCTACTCGGAGGAGACCATGCAGCTGTGCGACCGCTACGGCATCGTGGTCATCGACGAGAGCCCAGGCGTGGGCATCTCCCTGGTGTGAGTGTCACCCCCACACCCCATGCGCGCCCTCGCTTGCCCTGCCTGGAGGCTGCTGAAGCACACTGTCCTCCCTCCCTTCCCCAGAGAGAGCTTTGGCAACGCGTCTCTGCAGCACCACCTGCAGGTGATGGAGGAGCTGGTGCGCAGGGACAAGAACCACCCTGCAGTGGTGATGTGGTCCGTGGCCAATGAGCCTGCCTCTGCCCTGCCGCCTGCTGGCTACTACTTCAAGTGAGTGCTCCTGGGCGCCCCTGCAGCCCAGCCCTCCTGTGGACCAGCTGCTTGGGGGGCAGAGTTAGATCCACCGGGTATGTGTGTGCTCTCCTGTCTGTGCTTTGATGCCCTGCAGCTGCTGCTCTTCTGGAACGAAAGGGGTCCCCGGTACCATCACAAACCCCTTGCTTCCCCTTCACCATTCCCCCTGCCATTTGTCCTTGTCGTTTGTAACATCATGTCGCTTCCCCCACCGCTCGGTGAGGCTGTGGATGTCTCCCTTTGAGTCATGCTGGATCCCCTGCTTGCTCACTGGCCTTCCTGGTGGGGGTGGTTGTGTTGCTTCTCACTCAGCCCCCCACCCCTCCCCTGGGCAACAGAAGGAAGTGTTGCCCGGTCCTGCATGCACCAACTTTGGTTGTTGGTGAACTCCAATCAGTGCGCTGGGTATTGAAGTGCCGGCCAGGTGTGGCCTTGCACTTATGGCCCCGTGTTGACTCAATGACTTCACGGTCCACCCTGTGCTATTCAGGGATCACTGGGAGTCAGACTCAAGTCGATGGGAGTATTTGGGGTGTTTTTGCTTTGGCCACTGCTGGTGACGCAGAGGGTTCTGCCGTGGGCTGCTCACTTACCAGGCGAGCAGTTTCAACTCACAGCCTCTCTGTGGGAGAAACGTGAGGCTCCGTGCTCCCCCAAAGGTGTGTAGTCTCCCCAACCTCCAGGTGCAGTTCTCGTCTGTGCTGTAGTGTCGCTGTGGGTCAGAATGAGCTCCGAGGCAGTGAGTCTGCGTTTGAGCCAGAGTTGGGGAGTCTGGCAGCACCCTGTTAGGGAATATTCTATTGCGATCGGTTGGGTTCTCGAGGGCTAATCTTTGCTAGTCACTTGACTGTCATGTCTTCCGTTTGAGTCTGCTTAGGAAGCAAACCAATAATCACAGCCCTCGAGAGGATTCTACCTGCTAGCGACCCCTTGGGACAGAGTAGATATGCCCCTGTGGGTTTCTGAAATGAAGTCTCTGGGAGCGGGCAGCCTCCTTATCCTCCCGCAGAGGTGCAGGTGCTTCCGGTGAACTACCCCACGGGGCTCCTTCGCTTAGCTAATGCTCCCTCACTACTAGACTAATTAATCTCCCATCTTAGCACATATCCCACCCACTCCTAAGGCCAGGAGCTTCCGGAGGGAACTAGTATGCAGCGTGCAGCCCAAAGCCCTCAGCTCACCCTCCTACTTGGTCTCCTGGCCTCTCCTCGGGCTGGTTGGAACCAGGGAGTGCAAGGGCGAGCACCGGCCCAGGGGGCGTGGTCTGGGTCTGAGAGAGCACATGTGCAATGGGACCCCCATCCTGGCAGCAGAGAGCATGGGTCTCGGCACAGGCATTGGTCTTCGCCCTGGTTCTGGTCTTGGCTGGGGAGGGGAGGTGAGTGATGCTGGGATTGACAGACTGTGTGTCCCCGTGTCTTTGCCTCCCGTGGACAGGACGGTGATTGCCCACACCAAGGCTCTGGACCCGACACGACCTGTCACCTATGTGACCAACACCAACTATGCCAAAGACCTGGGGGTGAGCCTGGGGTCTCCACGCAATGCTCCTCACTGGCTGTCCTCCTGTCCTGTCCTAACCCTTGCTAGAGGGTACTGCTGGGGAGAGCCAGGCCACCAAGGGCCAGGAAGTGGACGCTCGCTGCCCACCTGTGGCTTCATCTCGCAGTGGGCACAGGCAGAGCCCATAAGGACTCCGTTTGGACTGCGGGTTGGCTTTCTGGGCAGCTGCTTCTGACCTGCTCAGGGAATGTCAGGTGGGCGGGGGCGCCCATGTTCACCGGCCACTGTTTCTCACCAAACCCTGGCTGATCGTCCACCAGGAAGGGGACTCTGCCTGTCCTTGGATTCTGATTTGATTTAGTAAGTGGGGGTGGAGGTGAGGCTGCGGGCTTCCTTCTTCGTGTTGCTGGAACAGAGAAACCATAGTGGGTGGTCTGAACAAACAGCGATCTGTTTTCTCAGTTAGGGGGCTCCAAGTTCAAGTCTAGTGCTGGCTCTAAGGGAAGGGCTGCTCACTCTCTCCCCCCACCCCTCCTGCCATTTCCAAGGGAAGGTCCTTGTCTGCTCCTCAGTGCTTACCGGGGTGTCAGCGGCCTCTGTCCCCCTTTGGTCTTTGCTCCTCTCTCGGAGTCTGATCTTGTCACTTCAGGCAAGTCTTGAGTTTAAGACCGAGTCCCGTGGCTGTGGCTGCCCTGGCCAAACAAGCATGTATAGGGGTTAGCATTCCAACCCGTGTTTCTGTGGGGGACAACGCTGGTACAATGCAATCCCGAACCTGGGAGTGCAGCAGTGCATCCAAGGATCAACCCTTGCCCAGGTCCAGCAGCTGGAGGGAGAGAGTGACCGGTCCATCCTGCTGGCTATGGCCTAGCCCTCACTTCTGTACCTGGCCATTCCCTCACCTATCTACACAGTGTCCATGTGCATAAGCCCAGGCTCTGTCCGAGTCAGCCTTGTGTGGAATTAAGTCCACACCGTCAAACAAGGCAGGAGCAGGAGGAGCTCTTTCACTAGAGAGCCCGGAGACGGGCAAAGCCACCCCGGGTGCTGTGCAGCAGGACAAGAGAGCAGCTAGAGCGAGTGGGCACAAACCCTGGGACGGACAGATAGATGTAGTGCCAAGGACCCTTGGACTAGGAGCCCTTGTGGTGTAGTAGGTTAAGAATCGGGCTGCTAACCGAAGGACAGGCAGTTCACACCCAGGAGCCCCTCTGATTAAGATGGGTGAGCCGTTCCACTCCCATAAAGAGGTACAAGCGTAGAGTCACTTCTATTTCCAGCAGTTTGAGGTGGAGGTGGGGGCGGGCAGGATGGCTCGGGGGCCCCAGCCATCTCCTGCATCTGAACCCCGAGGCTCCTTGGAAGTCCACGTCGGTGAGCAGGCGTCCTCGCTCTGTCCTAGGCCCAGTATGTGGACGTCATCTGTATCAACAGTTACTATTCCTGGTATCATGACTTTGGACACTTGGAAGTGGTTCCCATACAGCTCACCTCGCAGCTCGAGGCCTGGTACAGCACCTACCAGAAGCCCATCATTCAGAGCGAGTACGGGGCCGACGCCATCGCAGGGTTTCACCAGGTGAGTGAGGCAGAACGACCGCTCACCTGTGCCGGCTGGACCCTTGCTTCTGCTCGGCTGCCAGGTCACACATACCCAGTCCAGGCCTGGCTCCCCTTCAGGACTTGGGGCTCAGGGGCAGCCTCCCTAGTGGGCTTCTTTCTGGACAACCCCCCACCAGGTCCCCCCATGGTCTTCATAACCCACCCACACCTAGTGTCCTCTAGCTCATAGGACAAAGCCCGAGTGAAGGCTTGCTCTCGCCACCCCTCCTGGCCTTCAAGCCTCCTCCTCTGTCACACCCAGCACTGTCGGTCTCCACTCGGTGAAGGCACCTCTTCCTGGGATGCTCAGGTTGGGGCCACAATCACCGTCCACCAGACACTGTGGCAGCCTTCGCGTCTCCCCTCCCATGGCTCGGCCCAGGGACGGCTTCACGTGTTCTTCACCGTGGTGGTTCTCACTCCCCCCACGGGCAGACCGCCATGGCTCCGTGAGGGATCATGCTGTTCTGTTGCTTGTAAGGTCCCCTGGAGTCCCCTGCGCTCCCTTGCAGGGCCCCACTCACGGTGCCACACGTGTGAGCAGCAGATTCCTTGCTGGGTGGGGAGGGACGCTTGTTCGCTTTACCTCCAGTGCTCATCAGCCTTGTGAGGTGCCGAGTCAATTCCGACCTGTAGCGACCTCTTGTGCCAGAGGAAAGTGGCCCAGAGGATTGCCTGCCTCTGCCTGTGCCCTTGGTGCAGACTGGGGGGTGCTGAGCGTTAGTGGGCTGCTGGTTCAAACCTACCAGCTGTCCCAAGGGCACTGTTTGCTCTCGCAGAGATGAGCAGTCTGGGAAACCCCACAGAGGGTTGAGATGGGTTGGAGTGGACCCATGGCAGTGGTTTGGAGGGTGGGGGAGTGTTTTTGTTGTTTTTTAATCGTTTTATTGGGGGCTCATACAACTCATCACAATCCATACATACATCAATTGTGTAAAGCACATTTGTACACTCATTGCCCTCATTATTCTCAAAACATTTGCTCTCCACTTAAGCCTCTGGCATCAGGTTCTCATTTTTCCCCCGTCCTCCCTGCTCCCCCCTCCCTCATAAACCTTTGATAATTTATAAATTATTATTTTGTCATATCTTCCCCTGTCCAACGTCTCCCTTCACCCCATTTTCTGTTGTCTGTCCCCCAGGGAGGTCACATGTAGATCCTTGTAACTGGTCCCCCCTTTCCAACCCACCCTCCCTCGACCCTCCCAGTATCACCTCTCACACCACTTGTCCTGAAGGGATCATCCGCCCTGGATTCCCTGTGTTTCCAGTTCCTATCTACCAGTGTACATCCTCTGGTCTAGCCGGATATGTAAGGTAGAATTGAGATCATGATAGTGGGTAGGGAGGAAGCATTGAGGAACTAGAGGAAATTTGTATGTTTCATCATTGCTACATCGCACCCTGACTGGCTCATCTCCTCCCCAAGACCCTTCTGTAAGGGGATGTCCATTGGCCTACAAATGGGGTTTGGGTCTCCACTCCGCACTCCCCGTTCATTCGCTATGCTAAGATTTTTTGTTCCGATGATGCCTGATACCTGGGAGGAGTGTCTTTGTGGAAACAGATTCCCAGGTGTTGCTCCCACAGTGTTGCTCACTGAACCTCCAGCCTCTTTGGTTGGCAGACAAGTGCTTCACTACCATGCCACCAGGGCCCCTGCCTGCCACCTTCCCCCTCACTGCCAGCCAATTCAATCCAACACCTAGCAACCCAAGAGGACGGAGCAGGACTGGCTCCATGGGTTCCCAAGATTGGAAGTCCATTCAGGAGTAGAAGAAGGCTGTGCCTTTTGCCCGTGGAGGGGCTGGCGAGTGGGCTTGAACAGCTGACCTTGTAGGTAGCAGCTGTCAGATAACCCACTGCCGGCAGGGCGCCCTGTCAGTCACATGAGCCGACTGACTAGTGACCTGCTGAAGGGCTGGTACGAATGTAGATCCAGGTGGTTGTTCCTGTCAGGCTGCTCCTCCAGCTACACCTTCCAGCTCAGTAAAAAGCCTGGGCAAAGGCCTCTCTTTCCTGCCTTTAAAGTTCAGCGTAGAGATGATAAAAGAAGCCCAAACAAATGTCAGAGTATGCTTATAAACCAAAACGCCACTGCCGCTCAGTCACTACCACCTGTGTAGGGGTTTCCCAGGCTGCACATCTTGAAGGAAGCAGACAACCTCATCTTTTCGCCTGTGGAGCTGTTGGTGGGTTTGAACCTTGGACCTTTTGTTCAGCATTGCAACCCTTACCTGACAGCAGTAATAAGTATTTGCACATCAAAGCAGATGCCAATTAAGCTCTGACAGAAGTAATTTCTCCAAGCTGCCTGGGTGCCCTCATACCCACCTGCCCTCCTCACCCAGCATCAGCGGGCCCTGCAGTCTCCACAGCTCACCGGGAGCCTGGGTCTGGGGAGCCCACAGAGCCTCTTCCTGTCTCTCTGCCCCTCCTCCCAGGACCCACCCATCATGTTCAGTGAGGAGTACCAGCGGAGCCTCCTGGAGCAGTACCACCTGGTCCTAGACCAGAAGCGTCGCGAGTACGTGGTGGGCGAGTTGATCTGGAACTTCGCGGACTTCATGACCGCCCAGTGTAAGTGGATGGGAAGGGCCTTTGCTGGGCTGTGGTCTCGGGGCATCTGGTGGAAAGCAGAGCTGGTCTAGTAGGTGTGGGCTGAGCAGAGCAACTTGCATGCTGGGGCCTTTGCAGCTGCAAATCCCTCACTCACCTGCTTCCCCAGTCATTCATTCTGTGGTTCAAAGAAGCCAACGGGTGGGTCTCCATCCTGAGCCACAACAGCTGACTTGGCGCTCTCTCACTGAGAAGACCCCAGGAATCCCTGGGTGGGACACACAGTTAAGCACTCAGCTACTGATTGGAAAGGCTCTTGGTTTGAAATCCAGCCAGAGGCATCTGGAAGAAAGGCCTGGCAGTCAACTTCAGATCACAACGTTGTTTTGTTTGCTTCTCTTAATAAGGAAAACGTCGACCTTGAATGGCTTACGCTGTTGGGATTCACTTGTGATTTCCTGAAGATTAATAATGTGGAATTTAACAGTGACCCCCAAATCCAACTTGGCAACCCTAAAGGACAAAGTAGAACTTCTCCAGAGGGTTTCTGAGACCAGGTCTTTCCTGACACAGCCAGCCTCCTCTTTCTCCCAAGGAGCACCTGGTGGGTTTGACCCAGCTACCTTTAGGTTAGAGCCCCATGCATCTGAGCCTATGGTGCCGCCCGGGCTCCTGCGTAACAGCAACAACAAACTCACAGCCACTGAACGGATTTGACTCATTATAGCCCTTGTAGACCAGGGCAGACCTGCTCCTGTGGGTCACAGAGACTTTGGCTTTATGGCAGGAGAAATCCTCATCTTTCTCCCGTTATCAGGGACAATCAGATTCAAACGTGACTCCCACTGTGGGTACGGTGGGAGAAGTTGGGGATCAAGTATGGAACTAGGCTCTCCCGTGGGGGTCAGAACACAGAATAGGGTAGGAAACTGAGCACCAAGAAGTTCTCTTTTCTATCGGTTTTCAAGTGCTCTAAGGGTGGGTATATTTCAGTCCTCAAAGGAAGTAAGACCTTCCTGCTCTTCCTCAAGTGGGGACAGCCGAGGGCTGCTTCCATGACGTTTTAAGGGGTGTCTCTCCTCCCTATCCCTCTGGATTCCTTTTTGTTGTTGTTGGAAACACATACACACACTCCACCCCACTCCCACCACCCCTGATTCCTTGACAAAGCATACAGGGAGCGTGGCAGTTTGAGGTGCTCAGGAAAGACAGGCAGGTCTTTGACCGATGTAAGTCTTAATTAAGAATCAGGATGATGAAGAGAGAGGAAGCGATGAACAAGGTGAGCAGGCAAAGGGAGTGAGGACACAGACCTTGGACACACTCGGAAGTGAGACGAACAGCTTCTGGAGATCCCCGGGGCCCTCAGAAAGTCGGTGGGGAAATGCAATGAAAGGGTGATGGAATTTTCCCAACTCTTCAAATCCTCGGATTCAGGATGGTGATCTGGTTTCATGAGTGCACCTGGGGCCCATTGCCTGGCCAGGTCGACGTGTGCTCACGCCTGCCCCCTGCAGGCCAGTGGAAGCATTCCCGTACTGGCGAGCCTGGCACAGAGCTGGGCAGGTGGACACGGGAAAAACACTGACAACCCGAAGTTTTCGGTGGCAAAGCGCTTCTTGCCTTTGATTTGGCAGACGCTGGCCACCGTGAGTCAGAATCTTCTCAGTGGCAGTGGGTTTGGATGTTCGTGTGGGGAGGCTGCTTGGTGAGGGGGGCAGGGATGTAGTAGAGCACACCCTGGGAAGGTCGTCACCGACGCTGCTCCCCTCCCAGCTTCCTGCCCAAGTGAGCCAAGCTGGGAATCTGCTTTCCAGGACCAGAAACCCACCAGCAACCCCCTGGTGGGCATCTCTGACTTCCTGGGAGGCCAGCTCTCCTAGCAGAGCGGTTTCTTCAGAAAGGCCCGAGTCAGGAGTCCCTGGGTGATGTGAATGTTACGTAAAAGGATGACAGTTGGAACCCTGCCCGGGGCCCCTCCTAAGGCAGGCCTGGTGCTCTGCTGAATGGCCACACTCCAGAGCCGTTCTACTCTGTCCACGGGGTTTCCGTGGCCTGGAATCAACCCCACATCCATTTCCCTGGAGATTCTGATTCACCTTGACCCGTGGAGGGTCTCGTAGACTGGAAATGTCCTCCCGCTCAGTGGCTGGTGGGTTTGAAGAGTTGGCCTCACTGACAGCAGCCCCGAGGCTCAAAGCCACAGCACCACGAGTTTCGAGCCGGCCCCACAAGGTCATAATTCAATGTAAGACCGACGTGAGTCTTGCCCAGAGCCAGTTTTTGGCCCAGGTCCCCTTCGGTGACCAGACAGCAGGCAGCAGCCAGCCACCCACCCAAAGGGCTACACACTTGCTTGGGAAGTAAAGAATAAATCATTTGGGACATTCTACCTCCCCCACCCCCACCCCCACCCCCTGTACACACAACAGAGTAGAGAATAACACCCGTGGCGGTGAGGTAGCAGGGAGGCGGGTGGCAGCTGTCACTTCAGGGACTTGGGCCCCAGCCCTCTGCCCGGGGGCCATGGTCTAAGCACATGCCTGCCTTCGCTGTTTGCAGCCACTGTGAGAGTGCTGGGGAACCGGAAGGGGATTTTCACTCGACAGAGGCAGCCCAAAAGCGCAGCGTTCATCTTGCGAGAGCGATACTGGAGGATTGCCAACGAGACCTCGTCTTTGGCGAGGTCGGCCCAGTGCGCAGGGAACAGCCTGTTCACCCTGTAAGGCTGCGCCGACACCCCAGCGCCTCGTCTCGGGGACTTCACGCGTCACCACTACCCGGCGAGGGGCAGCCACCGCGCAGGTGCGCACACGTACGTGCATGTACATGCGCACACTGAGCCAGGCTCCCAGACGCTCCTGCCCTGGAAGCGCTGGGAATGTTCACGCTCAGGGCCAGGAAGGGGAAGTGAGAAAATAAAGGCGTTTCCAGCAGAAAGAGTTGGCTTAAGTGACCGCCCGCCCATGGGGTCGATGGACGACATGGCACACGGAGGGGCCCAGATCCTGACCCCCCCCCCCAGTCAGAGGAATTAACACCTGCAACCCCCGGGAGGAGCTCTGGCGGGGCAGTGGCTGCGCGCTGGGCTGCGATCACAGGAGAGGCCGGGCTTCGTTCCCATAATGAGTTACAGTCTTGGAAGGGTCACTATGAGTCAGCCTTGGGACAACCGCCAGGTGGCCGTGAGTTGGAATCAGTCCAAGAGCAACCAACAACCACCGGTACACTTGGGAATTCCTGGGGGTTGCAGACGGTTAGGTGCTCCGCTGTGAACCAGAAGTTGGTGGTTCAAATCTACCCAGAGGCACCTTGAAAGAAAAGCTTGCTAGGCTTACACTGACCACCCCATGGGGCGCAGCCCTACTCTGACACACGGAGCCACCACGAGACATTACTTCGAGGGCAACCGGCTTGGCTTGTTTGCATTTATGTTCACCAGACGACGAACCTAAGAAAACAGGTTTAAGTTTTTGTCTCCATGCGGGTGGGAGGCCCAAATCATCAACCCTTCCAGGACGTTCACAGACCAGCCTTGACGGCTGGGACAGAGGTCGTAAACACACGAGGAGACCCACTTTACACAGAGAAGTGCTCCGTGCCTGTCCCCTTTCTGGACGAGCATGTTTGTTCCTCAAGGGGGCCTTCCTGTCCTCCACTGCTGTCAACTCCATCGGCGAAATGTCCAGCATCTGTCAAGCATGGAAGTGAAATGGTTTGGGGAAATGCCTTTTCGCTTCTAACCAAATGTTGGTGACAAGTCAGTGGTAGTCGCCACCCAGCTGGCCCCTTCTTGGGTGGCTGACACCACATCTTGGCAGTCATACCTTTTAGCCTGTTTTTGTTACAAAATCAAGTAAAGACACCATTCATTAGGATTCAACTCATTGCAACACCATAGGATGGAGTAGAACAGTCACCTCCATCCCCTTGGGTTTCTGAGACTTAAATCTTTATGGGGATTAATGGCTTCATCTTTCTCCCTCAAAGTGGCTGGTGGGTTTGAACCAGCAATCTTGTGGTTAGTAGCCCAATGCCTAACCTATAGTATCACTAAGGTCCCCTGACCCCCAAAACCTGACATCATGTTTCCAGCACTTAGTGACGCTACAGGACGGGACAGCGCTGCCCCTGTGGGATTCTGGGACTGTAACATTTTGGGAGTAGAAAGCCTGTCTTTCTCCTGAGGAGCTGTTGGTGGTTTTGAACTACTGACCTTGTGATTGTCAGCCCAACACATAACCACCATGATACAGTGCTTCTTAGGCTTCTAATAAATTAGGAATTTTTTTAGTCTTACAGCTGAACTTCAAGTAATCTAATGTCGTTCCATTCCAAAGATATATAATAGGACCTCTAGCTGACAAGGTTTTTAAAAAAAACTGTAACAGTTACACTTTTGACCCTTTTACAGGGGTCGCCGGATTCGTAAAAGTAGCAAAATGACACTGATGAAATAGCAACGAAAATAATGGTATGGTTAGGGGGTCACCACCACACGAGGAACTGTCTGAAAGGGCCACGGCGTGAGGAAAGTTAAGAACCACTGCACTTGATGCTGTTAAAAACAGGAGCAGGTGGACCCCTGCTGACAGTGGTTATGAGTTGGGCTGCTAACTGCAAGGTTGGAATTTAGAAACCACAATGTGCTCCAAGAGGAAAAGCCAAGACTTTCCACTCCTGGAAAGCCACGGGGGCGGTTCTACCCTGTCCTAGAGGGTTGCTATGAGTCAGCACTGAATTGAAAGCAGTGAGAACAAGCTCAGTGCAGACAAGTAAACTGTGGCAAAGCTGCTTACGAATGGATTCGCTTGTCTTACATGTTACCTGTTTAGAGGACTCAGAACATAGGAATAATTGTGGAGATGGTCATACAAATTGTGAGAATTTTTTCTGTTGTACAACTCAATGGCACCTGCCAATATTAACAGCAATAGAGTTTTTAGGCTAGGCTAAAGTAAAACTGAATCAAAAAGTAGGAAATCATGATTAACAGAATAGATCCTATGTGCCGATAAAGGGGCCATGGTGACCTTAAGGTCAGCAGTTTGAACCCATCAGTCACTGCTCAGGAGAAACATGAGGCTGACTGCTCCCCGAAAGACAGTCTTGGGAACCCTGGGAGCAGCTTTAGTCTGTTCTAGAAGGTCACTGTGACTCAAAATGGACTGGATGGAAATTGGCATGTGCTTACAAGGAGCCCTGGTAACATAGTAGGTATGCACTCGGCAGTTCTAAAGCACCGGCCTCTCTTGAGATGCAGCAGTTGGCTTCTGCAGATTCAGGCTTGGGAACCCTGGAGGGCAGGCCTACCCCTCCTATAGAGTTACGGTGTAGTTGGGACTATTCGACAGCAACTGGTTTTGCTTTTTACCTGCCTGCAGAACAGATGACACTTTTTGCCATCCACGCTTGACGACTACACTCACCCTAAAACCATGGGAATTCCAGGCACTAGAATCTCCAGAGACGTAGCTTAGGAAATAACTTAAGCGCAGTCAAAGCAGTCTACCGGTACAGATGAGTTGCTCATGGTCAATTTCTGGGATGGAAAGCGATGTGTTCAGCTCTGTTTCTGCAGCACACCCCTGCACTGTAAGAAAGATGCAGCACAACTCCCACAGGTAACGGCTACATTTATTTTTATACCAAAAAAGTTATGTGCAACAAATAAACATTCTTACATATTTACATTTGTTTTTATTTACCAGTTAGCAAAACGGTGCGCTCAATGTCTGATAAAGAGTATTCTTCTCTCTATTAAAGGGAAATCTGCCCCGTGAAGCCCATTCCCAGTGGATACTTCGCTCTGGAGCACAAAGCACTAGTGATAGATATTTTCGATGGAACGTACTATACAGACCCAATACCTAATATTTAGCCTGTGCTAAACACTAAGTATTACAGTACTGACACACTTCACCTTTTCTGGGCCAATTGGTCTAAAAATGTTTAGCCTGGAGCCCCCACCCCCACCCCACCTTTTGTTTGACCAAAGGGAATTTCTGACAATTTAGGAATCCTGAAGTGCTGCTGCCTAGATCGCCTGGGAACGTTTCACCAATGCTGGCATTTGGGAACAAATACATGAGCAGAAGGGTTGCTGATCAGCCAGACACGGCTCTCAGGTGACAGTGGGCTTCTCTGGGCATTTGTCTAAATACTGCTTTTCAAGACGACACTTCCTGTTCGTGCTCACTGATGTCGAGCACTGGTACCAATCTTAAGTTGTAAAGTCGTGACGGTGGTAACGTTGCGCTTTTGCAGATAGTCTTTTAAAATTAAAGTATCAATGAAATTAAAGTATCAATGAAAACCAAGCAAATGAAAGCCAACAAATAGTTTTAATTCCACCACCCTCTGGGCCTATGTCCTACCTAGTAGGTCCAAAGATCCCCTGGTACCAGGTGAGGTTTTGCCTCTCTGTACGAAAATAATGCTTTCAACAGTCTTTCAAAATAATGGAGATATGCATCTGTATCAAGTTGCGAGAGTAATTCCTGGCACACAGTTAAACCTGAGTTATCGCACCAGAAGCGTATCCTCACTGACAGCAACTAGCTGCAGCGAGACGCCAAATGAAGCCCTCTGGATGGACGCCCAGCCCTTTACAGCTTTCTCCTGACACACACCATCTCACTTCTGCAAGCAACCGTCGAGTATATGAAGAAGCTTCACTTATTAGGAATCACGTCAAAGACCCCAACAAAGCCATCTTTCCTCTTATCCTTCAAAACTGATGGCTAGTCATGTTGCCATGCTAAAATATTCCGTTTAAAAGAGTCTTGTAACCCCCCTCAAACTTGATAAGTCAGTGCCTTCCCCACTGCCCTCTCTACCAGGTAGGACAGAAGGTGTAGAGGGAGCCAAACTTCCCGGGCAAAAATGCCAAAATACGTAGCGCCTAACAAGGTTCCGCCGTTCACTGAGATACTGGTGTTGCGCTGCTGGGATTTCAGGCAGTGTGGGTTCATCTCTCAGAAAAAAAAAATTAATGGGTCTTTACAATGTGGCAAAACCCAATTTTTTTTTTTAATACATCTGAAACAGTGGTATTTTCCCCAAGGTTTCGGAAGGGGCTGGGGACCCTGAAGGGTCTGGCTAAGCATGTTTTCATTTCCTCATATTAAAAATGCTGAAGACATTTGTGAGAATGCAACATCAAGACAAGCTTTAACTGTACTTTGCAGATGGAGATCAATAGGGTGAAAAGCCATTTCAAATCGGGACATGAGGAACTTGTCCAGTGCTGCCGCTCGACACTGCACCACAGCCGCCTTAAGTGCTGAGCCGTTTTCCACTCGAGGGTGAAAAAGAGAACCAGCCTGGGCTGTTGGGGGACAGGAAGCAGGGTGACAAGGTGACCTCGGACAGCTGGTCCCATGAGGACTGGTGTCTCCATAAACACCAGGTATTCAATCAGTCCTTCCTAGAGTTCTTATCTGGTTTCAGATGCAAGAATAACACATACACAGTAACACAAGCATTGAAAAGATTCACATTCATGGGGGAACTTCAGCCGTGATGAAGTCTAGGAAGCCATCTTTTTTAGACACTGGTTAAAAGTTCAGGACAATTCAGGCTTAAACCTGCCTTGGCATCAATGATGACAGTTGGAAAACGACTGAACAGTTGCTGACTCGACACATTTTCTTTTACAGGGCCTGTCCCCTCCCTACAAAAAGAAGGCAATTGATGCCCTCAAAAGTGACCGGGCTGATGAACTTTTTCTTTTTTAAAAAAACATAATGACTAATCCGCTTGGAAGCAAAGGCGTTACTACTACTTTTCCATCTAAGGGATAAAATGATCAGTCAGAGTCTTTCCTAAAGAATGCAAGCTTTCTACTTCAAGTTGAGAAAGGGAAGGAAGGAAGGAAGGAAGGAAGGAAGGAAGGAAGGAAGGAAGGGAGACTTCTGCCCAAGTCCAACACATAAAATATTTGGTATGAGAATTTCAGACAGAAGGCACTTTTAACATTCAGACCGAAGATGTGAGCCAAGAGACAGACTCTTCACCATTTTCATGTGGGTTCATTCAGGCCGCCGTCAAAAGGAAAAAAGATGCACTTGGGTAATTTTCAGAGAGCAGTGGTGACGTTCCCGCTTCACCTGCAGATCTGTCTGTGGTCCTCCCCCTCACACTGAGCAGCCTGCCGGCCCACCAGCCCCTCAAGTTGACAGGTCTAGTGTCTGGTTCTAAGCTAGCGCAACTAGACATCTGGTTCGTTAGTGCAGAATGAAACAACCAGGAGACAAAACTAAAACTCTGGAGCGCTCGGGCGTGTCCGGTACAGCACAGCCATCATAATACTGTCTTGCTGATTGACTGGCACCAGTATTACGGAAACAGATCTGCGTCGGTATTCAACGGTTGGACTAAGACACTGGACCTCAAAACGCCACATTAATATCTCCAGTTTTTCTTAAAAGAAATCTACTCACTTTTCATCCTTAGTGTCCTCAAGGCCAAGAACTGGCAGTCTGGTCACAGATGACTTCCTGTGGAAGTTCACAATAGGTCCAGTTTTAGGACTAAGCACAAGCTTGAGACTTGAACATCCAAATGGGCATCTCTCCCTTTCTGAGGAGGAAGATGAAAGAGAACCAGACACCCTAGGAATCCTGCTGCTGATGCTCTACCCACGGCTGCTGGGGCTTCTGGATGGGTGTCCTAGTGCCACTAGTCACCGGTCAGCATTGAGCTGCCGCTTCTCCACTGCTGTACCTTCAACTGACCCGTGTACAGTAAGTCCTGCAGGGGTGGATCCAATAGTTCTACCTTTATTTACAAATATCACATAAATGGATTCTAGTTGAATCTATATGTTTAAATCCATCGGCTAAAAACATTTTACATGTTGTAAACATGGCAATATTTAATACAGTATCTATTCTAAAATAGTTTCATGTCATGATCACATTAGTTATACCTGAAATTGAATTTATACACATTAGAGAATTACTATCAATGGTTGCTCACGTGACAGTTGGGGCAGGGTGGGCTGGGCGACATTTTATTATTTCAGAAATCTCTTCAAAGCAAAGTTAAAGCTTGTCTTTGATTGGCTTGGCATATCCTTATTTTTGTTTTGTATCCATATTTAACTGAAGATTGACACAAAAATAGCTAGGACCCCTTCTAATTTACAAGATTTAAAAAAATCATTTGGAAATTCTTGGGGAAGTGTCTGTTGTGAAGAATAAAAACAAAACAAAAAATCAAAAACCTGCTGCAAAATAAACTTAATGGAAAAGGAACTTGAGAGACTGTTCACCAAGGAGTCCGTGGGCCGTCAGTCCTGCTTGGGCTGCAGCTGCCGTTTCCAAGCCTCATTCAAGTAAACTAGTCGTTTGTAGTTGACGATGAGGAGGAGGAAGTTCAGCACGTAGGTGATGAAGCAAATGAGGCAGAACTCCTTGAGCACAAAGTACAGAATATAAGCCAGGTACAAGGAGCCCACGACAGACGCGATGGAGGACGTCATGAGGAGCAAAGCCGCCACTGCGCTCGCCGTCAGGCCTGCAAGAGAAGGGGACACAGGGCTCAGCGGGGTCTCCACATCGCGGGAGCGCCAGCGTCCACAGCCAGCACATGCTGATTTGCTGTTAAAACTCTCCGGTATCGGAGAAGGAAATGATGGGTGGCATGGTACCAGTATGGCTACAGTTTGCCACTCCTCCGACCTTCCCGATGCAGCGACTACGTACTGCATAGGCAGCACGCGCTTGAGGGCGAGTGTGCCGAGGGAACATGCCAGCCTGCAACCACACCACATGAGCAAGCGGGCGTGTGAACTAAGGAGCCCAACTCTCAATGAAAGAGGGAACGTGCGGCTCAGAGCTGCTCTCCACGCTGCAGACCTCTGGCGGGGCCCTGACCCTGACCCTGATGCTGGTCCTTCTCATGCAGGCTCCCTCATGACCCAGCGTGACACCATGTGACAGAGCAGAACTGCCCCGTAGAATTTTCTAGGTTGTCATCTTTACAGGGGCAGGTCACCCAGTCTTTCTCCTATGGAGCCTGGGGTGAACGTGATCCAACAACCTCTTGGGTTAGCAGCCAGGGGGCAATTAGCTGCTGCGCCACCAGAGCTTCTCAGAGATCCATGATGGCAGATCATTACACCAGCATGGTGTTGACATCAAACCAACCAGAGTCATGATCAATGTTTCAGAAAGGGCAGGCAGGTGGGGCAGACATTTGGCCAGATGGGAGTCAAACCAGATGTAGAAAAAAATGCTCAAGACAAAAAACTGCCAGAACTCTTTCCTTTCTCAGAGCTCTTCACGTGCGGCCTTTTGTAAACTCTACAGACAGGAGTAGGAGAACATGTGCACTGATTTCAGAACAAGAGGAAAACGGGTATAGTAGCATTAAAGAAGTTAATTAAGGAGCTGAACTCCCTGGTGCCTGCTGGGGAAAGGTACGAAGTTGCCGATGGGCTTGCGGCATGATCACTGGCGCTTGACTTGTCCCTGGGACCAGTGAGCACTAGACAATGGCGCCTGAATCAGCTACAACTTGGAATCAACTGGATGGCAACGAGTTTGGAAGAAGCTCTTCAAGACTAAAATGCTGCTAAATTGCGTGTTCTAGCAATGAGCAAATCTGGCCCACCACCTGCTTTTATAAATAAAGTTTTATTAGAACCCAGCCACGTTTATTTGTTTCTGTACTGTCTGTGAGTGTCTTCACATGACTAAGGCAGCGGTGAGTAGAAGCCACATCATATAAAGCCTAAACCCTTTATCTGGCCCTTGGTGACCTTCTGACCTATGCTGTAAACTTCTACAACTTCAAAAGTTAATGCTTTAACTTCAGTTTTACCCAGGAAAGCTTGAAAGCACATGAACAAATTGTTTTCTTTCTCCCTGCCTCTTTCCTCAGCTACAATATTAGATTAAGAACCATACCTACCTTCTACGGTCGGCGTGCGGATCCCATGAAGAGGTGTCAGGCACTAACCGGAGCACCCCTGGCACTTAACCAGTGCTCGACGACTACTTGCTGGTAGGGAACCAGCCCTAACGCAATGTGAGCGGGTACTTGGGCCTTGGGACATTTTCAGTAGGATTAAAAATATGCTATAACTCTAAAGAGATGACAGCATAGATGGCAGTCCGACCACACAATGGAATTTTCTGCAGTTGTGTAAAGAATGAGGACAATGTCCTGACATGGAATCATCACCAAGAGGTGATTAATGAGGGGTGGGAGGTGGCATGGTGAATGCTCTAAATTGAAATGGGGGTGACTGTATAACTCTCCTTGATATGATGGATTGATTGAACTATTGAATTATGATATGTAAATTATGGGTCAATAAAACTGTTGGGGGGTGATTCAAAGGGAAGGGGGGGCCCCCCCAAAAATCCAAACACACCAAGCTTTAGAACATCTTCTATAATAGCTGGCTTCTGTATTAAAAGATTAAGACGATGCAGTTGTGTCTTCTTGTATATACATTTAAAAACCTCTAGGAGATGGACAAAAAGAGCTCCCTGCCTGGGGGAGGCCGTGGGGGAGACTGCACAGGAGGGCACAGAGGATGGAGGAAAAGTTTTCGGTCCTTTTTTATATATTTTGGCTTTTTAACCCTACCCCTGATTCACATGGGGAAATTAAATTTTAAAATGTTGTATCTCAAACTTAATCAGAGTATGAAACCGTTACATGAATTCACAGGGGTCTCTGATGATAGACACTTAACATTAAAAATGTGTGACTGCGATGAATGTGATGAAATACAATGTATATCAACTGCTGGATATAAAACTAATGATCTTCTCTGAAGCCTTCACCCAATTCACAATAAAACATTTTTTTAAATACAGATAAAAATTTATTTTAAAATATGCATGTGAAGGGAGAAAATGAGCAGCAGATATTAAGGGCTCAAGTAGAAGGCAAATGTTTTGAGAATGATGATGGCAACAAATGTACAAATGTTCTTGACACAATGGATTTATGTATGGATTGTGATTAAGAATTGTACGAGCCCCCAATGAAATGATTTTTTTAAAAGAAAACACAAATGTTAATCCCCCCCCCCAAAAAAAAAGTTTCAGTCAGGGAAAAAAAATGAGGAGCTGATACCAAGGGCTCAAGCAGAAAGCAAATGTTTTGAGAATGATGATGGCAACAAATGTACAAATGTGCTTGACACAATGGATGTATGTATGTACTGTGGTAAGAATTGTATGCGCCCCCAATAAAATGTTTTTGTTTTTTTTTTGAGAAAACACAAATGTTAATCCCTCCCCCCTAAAAAAAAAGTTTCAGTGGGGGGGGGGGATGAGGAGCTGATAACAAGGGCTCAAGCAGAAAAAAATGTTTCGAGAATGATGATGGCAACAAATGTACTTGATACAATGGATGTATGTATGTGTACTATGGTAAGAGTTGTACAAGCCCCCAATAAAATGATTTAAAAAGAAAAAAAAATGCATGTGAAGTCTCTGGAGAAGGGCAAAGCTTCCTAGACTGTGAATGGAAAAAATACCTGATATGTGACTTAAATCTGCAAGCACAAATCGTTAGAAATTAACAAACTAAATATTATAGATCAAAATGTAAGTAACTATTGTGACTATTTCAATTCACTAACACCAAAGTCACATTTAAAAGCTTTCTTAGGCTCCTTCGAGAGGAAAAGTGAATGATTGCCTTATATTTGGGCTTTAAATTCTGCTTTTGAAGTTCATAGAAAACAAATTTATATAGATTTATAAGTAAAACTCTCCCTCCCCACATAACAACTCCCCACCCTTGGTAACAACCAGACCCTTCTCTGTGCATTTGTATGCAAGTCGATGAACCTGTGCTGGCCCTACCCCTATGACGTCACAGTTTGTCTTGATAGAGGTCCTCTTCCCTTCTCACGGGGCTGCCGGGTGTCCTGAATGCGTGTGCACCTCAACTGACTCAACCTTTGCCTACTGTTAAGCTACTTGCAATGTCTCGCTGTTTTAAACTGTCTTGCCTATGTTTGTGCAGATATCTTTGTATTTCTGCAGGATAAACATCTATTCAAGGAACTGGGTGTTGAGAAAACATAGGTTTTCAATTGGTTTCATAACAAATCACCTTCAAGTGACAGACGAGCTGGTAGATTAAATGTAAAGGGGGGAAGTGGAAAAGAGAAAAAAGAAAATTCACAATAAAAAGATTAAAATGTGACAAATGTGAAGATGTGCTACCAGGGTCCCAGTAACAAACTTGACAATCAAAGGCAAAACAAACACAAGACAATGAAAAATAATGAGCCCGCAGAGGAACGAGCAGGTAAGAAAGCCAAAGGGAAAGAAGAAACAACAGTGGCAGCCTTGATGGGGTGGGAGCAATTTGGATCCCAATTAAGATCTACAAAAAATATCAACAGGGTTGACTAATAACCTCCCAGTTTAAAATTTTACCTTGTGGCAAAATTTTAAAGAAGGAATGGATTTTATACAAAGTTACCCACTGTCGTGCACTTACATTTGTACTTTGTGGCAAAAAAAATTGAAGAGGGAGTAGATTTTATACAAAGCTGCCCACTTTGTAGCATTATTTAGAACATAAGAAATGTGAAGTCAAGATGTCCACAGTAACATAACTCTTCAGAGGACAGACACATATGAACACTGTGTCTCCTCCCCCACTACCCATCCCTCTTAAAAAGAAAAAGAGCAGAACCACTGGCTGGGTGAAGTTGGTGGGATTAGGACTGCCAGGTCCCCTAACACCATCTCAACACACAGTATTTAAACATGGCTACAGGGTCTGTCAAAGAGTGGGGGGAAAGCTGGGGACGGGGGAGAGACTAGGCACAACTGCCTGGAACACGGGAGTGGTTTTTCTGGGTCCTGTGGAATGCTGCTTGCCTTGATCAGACTCCAGCACACCTGGAGCAAGGCATGACCCCATCAGAGTCTCAGGGATCCCAGCTGTCACCACACAGAAATGTGGTTCCCTGGTTCATGTAAAGACACTTCAGGGCAAAAACACAAAGCACTAAATAGAATATAAACAAAGCAAAATTTTATTTTTATCGTGCTGCATAAATACTTACCAAGTAATAATTGTAGTATATAAAATATAAGTCCAAAGACACTGTTTGGCTGGTTTAATACACCATCTTTTCCAAAAATGGAACCCAAAAGACCAAATCCTCGACCCCATCTGTAAAAATAAGGAAAACCAGTAACCCTAAATTTGAGTCTCCCTAATTTTAAGAATGTAAAATTATCAGAAAATGGTCCACAATTTTAAATCAACTGAGTTGTCAAATGTTTGACATGCTCTTTCTTTAAGGCGTGATCTTCCCCGAATGGGGGCATAGGCCGCCATTAGAGTTGGATCTTGCATCTGATGAAAAGTAATGTCCTAACTTTCATGTCCCTAGCTGCCAATACACCCATTTGAATGTCTAAAGGGCCACTCTCTCTAGGACCCCTGCCCAAAGTAGGGCAGAAGGGTCCTCAGTTTAGGGCAGGACTTCTCAGGGGTGACCCCGCTGACACTTTGGGTCAGGTAACTTTTTGTGCACTATGTGTGCTTGGCAGCCCCTGGCCACTACTGTCTAGATGCCACAGATAACCCTCAACCCTCAAAATGTCTTCAGGCATGGCCCACGCCTCCTGCTTGGGGGGCAGGGAGCAGACAGGGGGTGGAGAGGTTGCTCCTGGTTAGAAGCTTGAGATTGCACTATCCTTCTGCATCCAGTGTAGCCGGAAGCCTGCTTCCTGGTACAGTTCTTCAGGGTGCAATCCAAAAGGTGTCTTTTAGGAGGAAGTGCAACATCAGAAACTGTATGTCTCTTCTAGAAGCATATCTGCATAGGACTTTTTATTAGAGGTGGAAGTTCAAATTTTAAAGTTAATTTAAACATTCTTTAAAAAATGTTTTAAAACATTCTTAAGATCGTATTTTCTTATCTTTTAAAAAAGTACTATTAAATTCTAATTCAAGGAAACTGTACAAACACCAAACTTAACCTGACTTTGGGGTTGGGGGGACAAAGCCCTTGGAAGATCATTTTCACTCTGAAGGAGGGTATTTTTTAGACACAGCCATTTGGTTTCACTATGCTTCACTTTATTTTATTATTTTTCAAATACTGTGTGTTTTGATTTTTACAAACGGAAGGTCTGTGGCTGTCCTGTGTCAATCAAGTGGACCGGTGCCATTCTGCCAACAGCCTGGGCTCACGTTGTGTCTCCAGTCCCTGGTTTGGTCCCTCTCACCATGGTTCCAACTTTGGCACACCTCACAGACTGCAGTCTAGTGTCAACAATACTTCTGTGCACTGGGAAACCCAGACATGTATCTGCCCTGACTGCACTATTTGCTTTTTGGGAGGCCTGGAACCCATCCTATAGCATCTCCAGGGTCTTCCTGGACGCAAAGGAAGTCCACCAGTTCTGGAGCCACCAGCAGAGCAGGACTCCACTGCAGCTGTTAACTCCGGTTCCAAAGAAGACTGCCTGAAGGCAAGGAGAAGGGAGACCCCATCCCTCACACAGCCATCAGAGCTACCCAGACCAGGAGGGAAAGCTTTACAAATCCATTTGGGGAGCTAGAGAGGGCTCCGATTTTACGAGCTCACCAGTGCAAGTCTTTCCCTGCACAGAATCACACATTTTCAGGAACACCGGGTCACAGTCTCTCTGTTTATTCTTTCTTTCACCCCTAACCACTTACTGAGTGCCCACTAGGCACAGCTATTAGGTTAGTAATTAGGGACCAGGTACACAGGAGTAAGCAGGCCAACCAGGCGCTGCCCTTAAGAGCCAAGAATCCACTTCGAGGAGAGAAGCAGTAAGCATGTACGGTCATCCAGTGGATTTCAACTCATGGCAACCCTCTAGAGGGTTTCTGAGACTCTATCTTTATGGGAGCAGACAGACTCACCTTTCCCCCATAGAACAGCTGGTGGGTTCAAACAACCAACCTTGTGCTTAGCAATCCTACACCGAACCCACAGCAACACCAAACCTACTGCCATTGAGTCAATTCTAACTCATAGTATAGGGCTCCAGAGATGGTAAATCTTTATGAGAAGAGAGCCTCATCGTTTTCCAATGCAGTGACTGGTGGGTTTGAACGGCTGGCTCTGTGGTTAGCAGTGCAATGTGTGCTTTGCAGCACCACCAAACCAAACCAAACCCACTGCCGTAGAGTTGATGCTGACTCATAGTGACCCTATAGGATGAGTAGAATTGCCCCTGTGGGTTTCAGTAGCTGTAAACCTTTACAAGAGTACAAAGTTTCATTTTTCTTCCACTGAGCTACTGGTGGGTTTGAACTGTTGACCTTGTGGTTAGCAGCCCAACTTGTAACTACTATGCCACCAGGGCTCCACAGCAGCACCACCAGGGCACCTTAAATAATTATGTATACATAGTGAATTATATATTGGGCTGCTAACCACAAGGTCAGCAGTTCAAAATGACCAGCAGTTCTATGGGAGAAAAAAAAATGAGGCTTTCTACTCCTGTAAAGATTTATAGTCTCAGAAATCCATAGGGGCAATTCTACTCTGTCCTATAGGGTCACTGTGAGTTAGAATCAATTAGGTAACAGTGAGTTTTTAGTACAGATTATGTATCCTTCAGAAAAATGGACAAGTTACTTAGAAGATAGATGGGAAAAGGGGAGTCAGTACAGGTGTTCTCTAGATCTGAGCTGCTGGAAATTTCAAGAATGTGTCCAGTAGGAACTAGGAGTCTTCATTTCCCCAAAGAAAACAAAACAACATTCCAGATGACACCAATAGTCCTGGTTTGAAGCCCTTGCTCAGAGAACAGAACGTGAGGGGGCCACTCTAGGGAGGTGTTGTTGTGTTGTTGAATGCCCTTCTCAGCAGTTGAGGCCTCAGTGATGAGAAGCAGCCAGTTCCATCAAGAATCACAAGTCCGACACTTCACCAATGGAGACATTCAAGTGGTCCAACCACTGGATGGATGCAAATCTAAAGCACCAGGAGGTTCCACCTCAGAAAAGAACAAGCACTTGTGAGAATGTGAGGCGACTGGAACCTGCATCAACTGCTGTGGAAGTGCAATGGCACCGCCCTGGTGGAAAGCAGCATGGCCACTGATCCAAGCATTTAGAAAGGGGAGAGATTACATGCCTCCGCGACTCCACTCAGGTTTAGAGCCTACGGACCTAAAAGCAATGGCACTACCAGGCATGTGTTCACCGGTCTTCACCGCAGAGTGCATCAACAGAGGGCCACATAACTGAATGCACAGTGGAGTACTACTCAGTCCTGAAGAAGAATGAAATCCTGATATACACAACAAGGATGAACCTCAGGAGATTCTACTGGGTGAAATAACTCAGACATAGATGGACAAATATTTTATAGTCTTACACCTAATTGAGGGCAGTAATTAGGTCAGCAAAAAGAAAGAGGAAGCCCGTCAGTGAGATGGATTGACTGCAACAAAGGGCACAAACACAGCAATGATTGAGAAGCTGGCACAGGACCAGGTGGTGCTTCTTTCTGTGGCACACAGGGTCCCAAAGAGCCAGACTTGAGGTGATAGTGCCTAACAGCACCACCTTCTACAGACAGACCAATGGTCACAAATTGTTGGATGGGCATTCTTTGGGAAGCAATTAACTATTTCTATCGTGATGGAGAATCTGGTACTAAGGATCAATTTTTAAAAGAATTGTACAACTATACCAACAGTCCAAAAAAGGGGGAATGGGTGGTGCCTGTAATGCTACTTTTTTTTTAATTGGGGGCTTTTATAGCTCTTAGCACAATCCAAACATGTATCCATTGTGCCAAGCACATCTGTACAAATGTTGCCATCATCTTTTTCAAAACATTTTTTTCTACTTGAGCCCTTAGTATCAGGCCCTCATTTTCCTCCTCCCTCCCCCATTAACCCTTGATAATTTTTCTTTTCATGTCTTACACCGACTGCTGTGATCGGTTCCCCCTCCCACCCCCCACTTCCTCCTAGTGTCACTACTCCCATTATTGGTCCTGAGGGGTTCATCTGTCCTGGATTAAAGCCCTTATCTGTACCAGTACCCAAGCTCTGGTCTAGCTGGATTTGTAAGGTAGAGTTGGGGTCATGATGGCGGTGGGAGGGAGGTAGCCTTAAAGAACTAGAGGAAAGTTGTGTGTTTTGTCAGTGCTATACTACACCCTGACTGGCTTGTCTCTTCCTTGTGGCCCTTCTGACAGGGGATGTCCAATTGACTACTTTAAAACCGAATCACACCTGTTTGCTCTCAGTGGATTCTGGCTCGCAGCCCCTCTGGAAGTCAGAGTATCACTGCCCCAGAGGGTTCCAGGGCTGTCATCTTCAGAGAAGCAGATGACCATCTCGGTCTCCCTCAGTGGGCCTGGTGGATTCAAACGGCCAGCTTTTCGGTTTAATGTCAAGTGCAAAACCACTGCGCTATCCCAGATTCCTTGTGTGCATGGTACTGGACGTTAACTAAACACTTCCTGGGGTTCGTTTTCTTGATTTGATGGCTTAGTTAGGGTCCTTGCTTCATTTGGTCTCAAGTTGTTTTCAGCTCTGTTCTACCTCCTGGGTTGGTGAGAAGCGCTTGGGAAGTTTAAAAAGTTGCAAGCAGCCACCCGAGACACAACAACTGGTTTTTATTCACTAGGAACAGCAGAGGAAAAAGAAGAACCAGGGATGAGAGAAAGGAATGAGCTGGGGGTTTGATTGCCTCTGTGAACTAGCACTTCAATGCCACAAGTCCAGAACAGGATAGGTCCAGCGACCACTGCTAAATGTTTTCATCAACAATCCAGTAGACAAAACCTGAACAAAAGGAAGATTATCAGGAAACCGAACTTCAAAGCCCTATAGTAACTAAACTTACTGGACCCATTGAAACTTGGGGGACCCCTGAAACAATTGCCAAGAAATAACCTTTAAACCCTGAATCCAAACTATCCCATGAAGCCATCATTAATCAGACAACAGCATCACCCAAGTAATCATGTTTACTTTGAGCACTGCACGCTTACCAAGTGGTATCTGTCTGAGTTCAAACCAATGGCAGTTCACCTAAAGCACAGATGAGATGGTCAAGGGGCAGAGTGGGTTACAGGATAGTGATATAACCACATGGGTCAAGATGGCGAGTCTGGTGATGGGAGAATGCGGCTCAAGTCCAATCACTGACATCATTTGGGGTCTTGTTTGCAGGCCACGATCAAAAGCCTGGATTTTAATCTAATTGCAATGGGCATACAGCCCGTGGCTTTTAAACAGGAAGTGATCTGAGCTTCTTTGTGAACATTCTCCTGTACTGGTGCAGCAGAGACTGCCGGGGGGCAAGATGAAGACAGGGAGTCTACTTCTCAGCTTTGCTCGTTCCCAGTAGAAATTCACATTTAAATCTCTGCCTCTGGGAATCACTGGGCACACTGCCAAAATTATCCTGGGTGAGCAGAATTTTTATCAACCCAGTGCACTGGTCTATGCCTAATTACTCACACAGGCCCATATAAAAACTTTCCCTGAAAACAATGCAGTCACCCAAGAAATGAATACACTATTTTATCAAGGGAATACACGCATAGATAGGCTTAAAAATGAAGCTTAAATGCCTGATCAAACAAAATGCAGTTGTTGCTAACTCCACATCTCCCCAGGGGCAGTTCAGTTCTGATACCCAGAGGAAACCACTTTGATGTCTTTTAATGCTTTTCTCTATGTATCTCTGCTACTTCTGAAATAATGTGTGTAAATGTCGTTTCCACCACTGATCACTTAGCTTATCACATAACTTTCCAGGACCAAAGATTTCTTCAATGTAAATACTTTACTTCAACAACATAAATGGTGGCTATACACATGGACTTCACCTGACAAAATAGATAGAAATCAAACTGACTACATTTGTGAGAAGAAAGGATGAAGAAGCTTAATATCAGCAGCCAAAAATGAGCCTAAGGGCGGACCGTCATTCGTATTTAAGTACACACTGAAACAGAAGAAAATTAAAACAAGTCCACAACATCCAAAACACAACCTTGAATACATTCATCCACCTGAATTTCTATAATATCTTAAGAACAGAATTGATGCCCTGAACATTAATGACAGAAGACTTGACGAGCTGTGGGATGACATAAGCCGTTAAAAAGAAAGGTAAGAAAGATAAAGTGGACGCCAGAAGATTCTGAAACTTGCTCTCGATTGTAGAGTAGCTAAGTGACACAGCTGAACAGAAAATTTCAAGATGACAAAATATTATAATGAAATGTGCAAGCACCTACATCTAGGGCCCCAGAAAGTAAGAACACATGCAGCATATTTCAAGCTAAAAGAACGGAAGGAAAAATGTAAGCCTCGAGCTACAGTGTGGGCGAGGGACGGTTCTGAGTCCGCTGGAGAAGCAGCAGTGGTGGCACCGCTGTCCCGCTCTTGATTTACAGAGGACGCTGAAGCTCTCGCTCTGAGTCCTGAAGACATCTGTCCTTCAGAGACTGTGGGACTCTCAAGGCACCTTGACCAGTGACCAGCTTCCTTAAAACGACTAAAGTGGCTGCTATCTTGGTTGAAGAAAAGGAAGTTCCAGCTAGAGCCCTGTGGCCTGTTCCTCAGAACTCCTCTGGGCCCACTGTCCTAGCGTCTCCCCCAAGACAAGATGCAGCAGCTCAAAGGGAAGCCCAAGAAGGAGCCGTCCAAGCACAAGAAGGAGCGGAAGCAGGCCATGCAGGAGGCCCAGCAGATCAGCACGATCTGCCCATGAGGGCCGTGGTCGTGCTGCTGAGCGTGGTGTTTGTGCCCCACCACCACCACTACCGAGTGAGTCCCTACAGGGAGAGGGCTCGCCTGTAGGGAGAGACGCGAGGGAGGGGGGTAAGCAAGCGCAAGCAAATGGCTCTCATATTCAGGGGTTTCCAAGAAGCCATGCTCCCAGCAGGAGCTCCCTGTCTTCTCTGGTCTTTGACTTGATGGAAGTTTCTCCACCTTTCGTTTTATCAGTGAACGTGCCATACACCTTAGGGTCCACTCCATGTGCCTTTCCGCGTTCAGAGCAGTTTTGGGTGTCTTCTCATGGGAAATTGGTCTGTAGCCCCGCCCTGGCAAGAGGAGATGTCTCGGGGTCACGAGTCGGTGGAATCCATGCGCCCCCTTCCCCATTGTTTTGACCATGACCCTTCCTACATGTGTGCACAATTTCCAAAAGGACTGTATTTCTTCTCTGTGCTTTATGTGATTTGAAATATGTCGACTTCAAAAGTGAAATATTTATTTTTGGAATAAAGGAAATAATAGCCTTATTTTTTAAAAAAAGATTCTATGGGAAAAATATGGAATGATGCAGGAAGCATCAAAAGATGATGGAAGGGTCAACAATGAAAATAGAGACACCAGGAGGATTAGGGGAAGGTGTAGTGAGAAAGGGGGCTTAATCACAAGGATCAACATATAAACCCCTCCCAGGGGGATGAACAATGGAAAAGTGGGTGAAGGGTGACAAAGGACGATGTAAGATATGAAAAATAATAATCTGTAACTTATCAAGGGATGGCGTGAGGGGGAGGGGGAAGTGAGGAGCTGAAGTCAAGGGCTCTAGTAGAAAGAAAATGCTTTGAAAATGATGATGGCAGCATACATGCAAATGTGCTTGACACAATGGATGAATGTCTGGATTGTGAAAAGAGATGTAAAAGCCCCCAATAAAGTACTTACTAAAAAAAGACAATGGAAGGAATAGTCACCAAGAAAACTGGTCAAAATTCTAAACCATTTCAAGTAGCAGCATACGATCAAGAACTGATGGTACTAAATGAAAAAGTCCAAGCTGCACTGAAGACATGACTCTAGGAATTCATGGAATACCGATCAAAATGTTTCAACTAGAAGCACTCACTTGTCTGTCAAGAAATTTAGAAACAAATGGCCAACTAACTGCAAGAGATCCATCTTTGTACCCAATTCAATCAAAGGTAACCCAAAAGAATGCAGATTATAAAATAATACCATTTATTTCCACATGGACATAAACCTGCTGAAGATCATCCAACAACAGATGAAGCAGTACATGCACAGGGCGTCGGCAGAAATTCAAGCTGGATTCGGAAGAAGACACGGAACAAGGGGTTACACTGATGTCAGGTCCTCTTGCATGAAAGCACAGACATTAGATGAATCGTAACTGAAATGAAAGACCACCAGAAAAATGTTTACTCGTGTTTTGACTACCCAAAGGTATTCAACTGTGTGGATCATAACAAACTATGGATAACGTTGAGAAGAATGGGAATTCCAGAACAGTTCATTTGTGCTCACGTAAGATCTATATGTGGGCCAAGAGGCAGTTGTTGGAACAAAACAAGGGAATATCATGTGGTGTCAACTGGGATGGGTGGGAACAAAGGTTGTTTTTTCACCACACTTAATCGGCGTGCTGAGCAGATGGTCCCCGAAGCAGGACTATGTGACGAAGAGGGTCCCATCAGGTTGGAGGAGGCTCATTTAAAACCTAGCACAGACAGGTGAGCACAACCTAGCTGGCAAGGTGGCTTGAAGGTGCACCTGCTGATGAAGATTAAGGACTTCAATATGGATTGCAACTCAATATCAAGAAAACCAAAATCCCCCCCACGCCTCGCTAGGGCGGGAGGGGGGAGTGAACAACAGAAACATGGGTGAAGGGAGACAGAGGACGATGCAAGATTGAAGATAATAATAATTTATAATTTATCAAGGATTCACAAGGGTAGGATGGTAGGGAAGGGAGGGAGAGAAAAAAGAGAAGCTGATACCAAGGGCTCAAGTAGAAAGAAAATGTTTTGAAAATTATGACAGCAACATATGTACAAATGAGCTTGGTACAATTGATATATACGGATTGTTTTAAGAGCCCCCAATAAAAACATATATAAAGAAAACCAAAACCCTCACAACTCATTATAAACAGAGAAAAGACTGAAGTTGTCAAGTACTTCATCTTGCTTGGATCCATAACCAATACTCATGGAAGCAGCAGGCAAAGAAATCAAATCACATATTGCACTGGGAAAATGTTTCACAAGACCTCTAAGCAATGATGCCACTTTGAGGACTAAAATGAGCCCAAACCAAAACCAAACTACATTACACCAAGTTGATGCTAACTCATAGCGACCCTATAGGGCAGGATAGAACTGCCTGGTTAGTTTTTGAGACTGTAACTCTTTACAGGAGTTGAAAGTCGCATCTTTCTCCAAAATAATGATTGGTGGTTTTGAACCACTGACCTAGTGATTAGTAACAAGACAAGTAACCTATCACATGTCACCAGGGCTCTTTACAATCTCCATTAGTCACCTTTAAACAATGTCACATAGCTTGCTGACAAGAGCCCTGGAGCTGAAGGAATCACATGGAGACAGCTGCCAGCACTGTCTGAGATACCTCCAGCACTGAGATACCTGTACCTCCACTGGATCCACAAGACTTTCCACCCACAACCTTTCTAGAGCCCTCTCTCTGTCCTTTCGTACCTCTTGAATCTAAGAATTGAAAAGTGAACTACCCTTGACTATTCTCTCTTCCGTTACTGCGTGTGTCCTATTCTCATCTGCTATGTCTGGTGACAACAAGGGTGTTGACCATGGCAGGGT
The DNA here is from genome assembly GCF_050624435.1 of Tenrec ecaudatus. Taxonomy (NCBI): domain Eukaryota; kingdom Metazoa; phylum Chordata; class Mammalia; order Afrosoricida; family Tenrecidae; genus Tenrec; species Tenrec ecaudatus. The sequence continues at coordinate 136,005,232 of NC_134541.1, forward strand.
ATATGAGTGTCTGTGGTAGAGTGGCTAAGAGGGTAATTGACGCGGTTGGGTTATTCATCTTTGTGGATGGTGAAGTCTCTCCAACGATGGTAGAAGTTGGCCAAATGAGCAAGGTGGAGAACCCAGCACTAACAGTTTCCTTGAAAGCAGGTGTAAGATGGTAGGGGATGGGGGCGTAACTTATATGGAAATGCACCTCCAAGGAGCAAGGGGCTTGGCAAGGGGGATGAAGACCAAGATCCTGACAGCAAGAAATGAAACAAAGAAGGCACTTTGCCTCCCTGAGGAATGTGAGGCCAGCCCGCGTCTCCACTGAACTGGGCGACCAGAGAATCTCGGAGGACGCGCAAAGGCAAGACAGAAAAAAGTTATTTCAAAAAGCAAAGAGACGTTATGGATCAGGTAGAAGGCATTTCAGAGGACAAAACTGCATGGCTGGGGAAGAGAGAGGAATGAGAAATGAGATTTTAATGGACAGCAAGTGTAAGTCACGTGATGATGGTTGGCTTAGTCACTCTGAATCTTCTGGCAGTGACGGGTGACATTGGGGGACGGGTAACATAATGAGATCTGTGGGGATCATTTCTGAGATCAAGATGGGCAGTCAGATTTTCTGCCCAGGTATGATGTACCCCTTCAGTTATGGGGGTACTTGAGACTTGAGCCAGAGTTATGAGACATGGGTCCTTATGAGAACTGAAGTGCTTACTCCACCCATCTGCCAGGGTGGGACTGTGGTGCCTTGCCTGCTTCTGTGATGCAGGAAGCTTTGCCAACAGAATATAAAACACTCACAGAGTCACCCATGGTGGGCAGGTTTCAGCAGAGCTTCCAGACTAAAACAGACTAGGAATAGAGAGGCCTGGCCACTGACTTCTGAAAATTCAAACTCAGCTCCATTCGACTGAGTGCACCCCAACACATAGCAACCTGATGGAACAGAGTAGAACTTCCCCTGCGGGGTTCAGAGACTGTAACTCTTTCCAGGAGTAGAAAGCGCCCCCTTTCTCCCTTCATAGGGACTGGTGGTCTTGTGAAGTGCCGACCTTGTGGTGAGCAACCTAGCTCCTTAGCCACTGAACTCATGCATCCTGTCAGCGTACTGGCCGAGGATGAGGGAAGGCACTCAAAATACAGAGTAACCGCAACAGCAGACCTAATCGCTCACCTGTAGTCACATCTAATGTTGACATCGCCACACCCAACTCTATAAATCACTCTGCACCCCCGTGCCCTTTACTTTCAGATGAGTTTAGACATATGGGTACAGTCATGTGTCACTCCCACCGTCAACAGCTTCCCTTTGTAACCATGCCTCCCCATCCCTCCTTCCTTATCTCACTCCTTCCCTGGAGGTTTGCCTTTTCCAGAATGTCATGCAGATGGAATTTTACAGTATCTGGTCGTGCGGACTGGATTTATTTCATTCTCGTAATGTATCTGGGATGCATCCATGTTGCTGTCTATAAAAATAGGCTTTTCCTTGTAATTGATGGGTGATAGTCCATGGCATGTACTGGTTCGTTTATCCCTTCATTTATTGGAGAGCAATTGAGTGGTTTCCAGTTGGGGATAATTCTAAATAAAGCTACTGTAAACATTTGCAAATTATTATTATTATTTTTAATTTTAACAATTTATTAGGGGCTCATACAATTCTTATCACAGTTCATACATATACATACATCAATTGTATAAAGCACATCTGTACAGTCCCTGCCCTAATCATTTTTTTCTCCTCTTTTCTTTTTTTACTCAAATTATTTTTTACATGAGCAGAAGTTTTTGTTTCTCTGGCATAAATAAGGTCCGATCATTGGGTCCTCTGGCAAGTGACCATTGACCCTCTGAAGAACAAGCCAGCCTCTCTTTCCCATGTGTGAGGGCCTGTTGCTTCCACCCTCACCAGTACTCTGGTTTGTGCCCTTCTAGTGGGTGTGTCTTGAGTGTGTCATTGGCTCTTGTTTTTTATTTCCCTGATGAGCGGCTTTTCCTGTGCTTATGCCATCTGCAAAGTACATCTGCCAAGTGCTTGCTTCAATCCTTGCTTTACAAAAATGGGTTGGAGTTCTTTGTCTGACGTGTAATTTGCAATTATTTTTCCCCCAGTCTTTGCCTTTCTTTTTTATTTTTTCATCACCTTTCACAAAGTAAAAGTTTTGACTAAGTCCACTTTAACGATTTCCGTTAGTGTTATGGACTGTTTTTAAAGCATGCGGTATGGATCGAGATTCTCTCTCTCTCTTTCTCTCTTTGCATAGGGACGTTGCTCCAGCCCCTTTTTGCTGAAAAGATGGTCCTTTCTCCATTGAATTTAACTTTGCTCTTTTGCTGAAACATCGGTTGGCTTCATTTTTGAGTTTCATGTTCTATTTTATTGATCTCTGTGTTTCTCTTACCTGTTTTGATCACTAAAGCTGTAATATGTCTTGAAATGAGAGTTCATTCTAACTCAACTCTGCTGTTTCATACATTGTGGCATTTTCACTTCTCGTGCTTTTCACGATCAGTTTTTTTCTTAACAATTTTAACTGTTATATTGGAATTGCATTGACTACATAGATTAGTCAAGGGAGAATTAATGTCTGGTATTCATGTCTTTCAATTAATTCATGAACACATTCTCTTTATGTATGTAGGCTTTCTTTCTTATCAGTGTTTTATGATTTTCCAGCACACAGATACTGCATATATTTTCTTAGATTGGTAACCAAGTAGGGTTTTTTTTGTTTTTTTGTATGTATGTGCTATTTGAAAATATTTTTTTACTCACTTGTCTGCAAAGTAGATGACCCAGATGAAATGGGAAAATTCTTTTTTTTTTTGAAATGGGAAAATTCTTAGAAACACACAAAGTACCTGAATTTACTCAAAAAGAAATAAAAAAGCTGAATAGACATGTGAAAAGACTGAATCAACAATTAAGATCTTCACAACAAAGAAAAGTCTAGGACAGCGGTTCTCAACCTGTGGATCATGACCCCTTTGGGGGTTGAATGACCCTTTCACAGGTGTTGCCCTATTCATAACAGCAGCAAAATGGCAGTTATGAAGTAGCAACAAAAATAATTTTATGGTTGGGGAACTGTATTAAAGGGTCACGGCATTAGGAAGGTTGAGAACCACTGGTCTAGGACCAGATGGGTGTACTGGCGAATTCTACCAAACATTTAAAGAACTAACACCAGTCCTTTTCAAACTTCCACAAAGAAGAGGAGCGAACACTTCCTCTTCATTCTGAAGCCAAGATTACCCTAATAACCAAAGTCAGATAAAGACATCTCAAGAAAACAACAGGTGTATATAACTCATGAATATATGCAAAAATCGTCAACAAAATACTAGCAAACTGAATCCAACAGCCTATTGAAAGGATTATATGTCATGTCCAAGTATTCATTATCCTAGAAATGCAAGAGGCATTTTACATAAAATGAATCCAAGTACTAACACCCCATTAATAAAGTGAAGGGAAAGAACTCCGTGATCATTTTACTTGCTGCAGAAAAGACATCTGTCAAATCCAGCAGACTTTCCTGATGAGAACACTCAACAAATCTGAACTAGAAGGGAACTTCTTCAATGTGTTAAGAGCATTTATGCAAATTCCACAGCTGACATATGTAATGGGGACCTTGAAAGCTTTCCCCCTCAGACCAGTAACGAGGAGGATGCCCACTTTCATGACTATTGTTAGACATTAAACTCAAAGTCCGAGCCAGGGCAACTGGGCAAGAAAGGAGCAAAGACAGCCAAATCTGGAAGGAAGAAGTTGACCACCTCTGCTTGCAGATGCATGGCTCTGCATTTGGAAATGCCCTGAAGAATGTACGAGACAGCTATTAGAACTGATAAATACTTAGAGTATGCGATCAACACCAGAAACTCAGATTGTTTCTGTATGCCAGCAATGAACAAACTGAAAGGAGTTATGAAAATAACTCCACTTATAATAGCATCTAAAATAACAAAATAGCAAATTTAACCAGAAAGGTGAAAGGTAACATTATATACTAAAATTGTCCATTTTTCCATGAACCTTTTGAAGTCCCCCACATATGCAAAATTCTTAAAAAACACACAAAAAAGTTAAAAATTTAAGCAGCAAGAGAAAGAAAAAAGGTCACCTTTCTTTGTCTCACATATTTTGGACATGTTATGAAAAGAGACTAATCTCTAAAAAAGGACATCACGCCTAGCAAAATAAAAGGGTTGCGGAAAAGGGGGAGTTTCGACAAGCTGGATGGAGGGAGCGGCTGCAACAATGGGCTCCCACAGTACGGAGCACAAGGAGGCAGAGCTAGGCAGGGTTCCATCCCTTCGTCCCCGGTTCCCCGGTCGCTGGGAGAAGGAGCCCGCGAGACAACACCTAACAACAACAACAACAATGGCTGCGGAGAGGATAGCAAACGAATGCATCATCGATAAGACAACAGAAGTGGAATAAAACGTTTGATTAAGCCAAGAGAAATCAAGACAAGAAAGAAAGATGACACTGTACTGGTAGGATAAATAGAAATCAAAAGATGTTCATTTTAAATCTAAATACATTAGTAAATATATTTGCCATGGGCACGGTCTATAAAAACACTTTCTAAAAACTCTATGAGAACCTGTAGGATACAGCTCACATTGTCTTTGGAGGGGATTCATAACCATCTATACATTAGTAATCTATGCACCAATCTCAGCACGTTAGAAAAGAACATTTTATGTACTCTGAAAGTAGAAGAAACAAATCGTTATGAGTAGCCTTCAGAAACTTCATGGAGAAATGGAATCATCAATGGAGTTTTTCTCCACTCCTAAGACAGTCGGTGAAATAGGAAACAAGAGTGCAGCAGAACTATGCAAATATTTTAAAGTGTTCGACCTCTAGGAAAATGCAGTCTTTCAGAAAGAAAACAAGCAAGCAACCAACCAAAAAATCCACTCTAGTCAATTCCAACTCATAAATGACCATACAGGGCAGGGCAGGGCTGCCCCGGTGTGCTTTCCAGACTATAATCTTCACGGGAGCAGAGACTCTAAGTCTCAGTTAACGAAGTCCAGTATCAGGAAACAGCAGGGAGTTTTGCGTTCTAGTGGAAGGAGAGAAATATACCGTATATACTCGAGTATAAGCCAACCGGATTATCAGCCGAAGCACCTAACTTTACCACAAAACTTACATTAAAAATGTGAAAAACTCGGCTTATACACAAGTATATACAGTGCGTGTGTGTTTGTGTGTGTAAATAAAATAAAACACATGGTGTGTCAGATGAGGATAAGCAGAAGCAAGTGCAGCTGGGATAGGGGATGGTGAGTCCAGGATGGAAATAACGGATTTAATGTTACACTTAAAATTTACAGTCAGACTCACCAAGAAGCCAGGGGGGATGCAGTGAAGGAAACAAACCAGGGGAGGGGGAGAGAAAGTGTCAGAGCGGTGAGGTCAGGGCAGCGGTAGGATGAACAGGGTCCTCAGGCCACTCACTACCAGCACTTTGGCTCTTACTTAGAAAGGATTGGGGCAGCCACCAAGTAGTGCTGACTGATGTTTCTCTGGTCAAAGGATCCCTGAGGGCACTGCGTTGGAAATAGACTGGGGTGATAAAGGAGTCCAGCTAAGAAAGAGGCTACTTCAATAAACTCAGCAAGGAGTTATGGTGGCTTGGACCCAGACGGTAGCAGTGCAAGAAGGAAGACGTGCTGAATCCAGAATGTCTTTGAAGGTGGGGCCCTAAGAAGTGCTGACAGATTGGTTGTCCAACGTGAGACAGAAGAAACAGTCTACTCCTACACCAAGGTTTTCGACCCGAACAGCTGGAAATTAAGAGTTGCTATTTTTCTACACTGATGCACTTGAATTACTGCATTTGTTGGGAAAGGATATTGATAGTACTACGGACTGCAAGAAAAGCAAACAAATCTGTCTTGAAGGAAGTACAACCAGAATGTCTCTTAGAAATGAAGATGGTGGGACTTTTGCTCATGTACTTTGGATGTGTTATCAGGAGAGATCAATCCCTGGAAAAGGACATGACGCTTGGTAAAGGGGCAACAAAAAAGACTCTCCATGAGACAGATCACAACACTGGGCTCAAACACAACAACTTCTACAGGAAGGGCAGTGTGGGACTTAGGTTGCTATGAATCAGAACCAACCTAATGGGACCCAGCAACATTTCCTTTTTTTGAGGTGATAATTATTTAATCATTTTATTGGGGGATCTTTCAACACTTATCACAATCCACACATACATCCAATGTGTCAAGTACATTTGTTGCCATCATCATTCTCAAAACATTTGCTTTCTACTTGAGCTCTTGGTATCAGCTCATTTCACCCCTCCCTCCCCACACTCCCCTCCCTCATGAACCCTTGATAATTTATAAATTATTATTATTTTGTCATATCTTACACTGTCCAACGCCTCCCTTCACCCGCTTTTCTATTGCCCATCCCCCAGGGAGGGGGTTATATGTTGATTGTTGTAATGGGTTACCCCTTTCCACACCACCCTCCCTCCACCTTCTCACTATCACCACTCTCAGCACTGGTCCTGAAGGGATCATCTGTCCTGGATTCCCTGTGTTTCCAGTTCCTATCTGTGCCAATGTACATCCTCTGGTCTGGCTAGATTTGTAAGGTAGAATTGGGATCCTGATAGTGGGGGGTTACGGGAGAGGAAGCCTTTAGGAACTAGAGGAAAGTTATATGTTTCATCATTGCTTCACTGCACCCTGACTGGCTTGTTTCTTCCCTGCGACCCTTCTTTAAGGGGATGTCACTAGCAACGTTTTCTAAGCTGGGACAGATAGTGATGAGGAAGGTTTGGGAGACAACCAGGGACTCCATTTGGGCAGATCAAGTTTGAAGTCTCTTTTCACATAACCAATAGGTGGAGATGTCAGCGAGGCAACTGGCTAATTGAGTGTGCAGTTTGAGCTGGAGATATAAATTTTGGAGCTGTCAGTACAAAAATGATGGCACTTAAAGTCAGGAGACTGGATGACATCACCAAGTAACCTTTGATAAATGAATCAATCAGTCCATCAATGACGAATAAGCCTATGGTCGTTACCCATCAGAGTTGCCAAGAACAAAAAAAGGGGTGTAAACACTGGAGGCTTAAACTTTTTCTGGCCACAACCAGTGGTTTGTTTAGCTTTTGAAGAAGAATCTTCCTGGTGCCCGGCTATCAAAAGATACAGCGTCTGGGGTCTCAAAGGCTTGAAGGTGAACAAGCAGCCATCTAGCACAGAAGCAACAAAGTCCACATGGAAGAAGCACACCAGTCTGTGCGATCACGAGGTGTCGAAGGGATCAGGTATAAGGCATCATCAAAAAAAAAAATCTTACCATAGTGAATGAAGAGGGAAGTGTAGAGTGGAGACCCAAAGCCCATTTGTCGGCCACTGGAGATCCCCTCACAGAGGGGTCTAGAGGAGGAGATGAGTCTGTCAGGGTGCGACGTAGCACCGATGAAGAATACAGCTTTCCTCCAGTTCCTAAATTCTTCTTCCCCCCCAACTACCATGATCCAAATTCTACCTTGCAAGTCTGTATAGAGCAGAGGTTGTACACTGGTGCAGATGGGAGCTGGAGGCACAGGGAATCCAGGGTGGATGATACCTTCAGGACCAGGGGTGTGAGGGGTGATACTGGGAGGGTAGAGGGTGAGTGGGTTGGAAAGAGGGAACCAATTACAAGGATCTACATGTGACCTCCTCCCTGGGGAATGGACAACAGAAAGGGGGGTGAAGGGAGACGCCGGATAGGGCAAGATATGACAAAATAATAATCTATAAATTATCAAGGGCTCATGAGGGAGGGGGGAGCAGGGAGGGAAGGGAAAAAAGAGGGCTTGATACAAAGGACTTAAGTGGAGAGCAACTGCTTTGAAAATGATGAGGGCAAAGAATGTGCAAGTGTGCTTTATACAATTGATGTATGTATGTGTATGGATTATGATAAGAGCAGTATGAGTCCCTAATAAAATGTTAAAAAAAAAAAAGAAGAAGAAGAATCCTTTCACTTCCAATATTCACGCACAGCAGCTTTAAGAGCAACATGCACAGCCAGTATCGAGTCAGGGCAAACCTCACCGGCATCCCCTTATTTATTCTCCAAAGCTAGTAAATTCTCCCCGTGGGTTTCTGAGACTTTAAGTCTTTCTTTTTCCTTTTCTTTTTAATAGTTTTATTGGCACTCTACCCACAGACTATAAGTCTTTATGTAAGTAGAAAGCCTCAACTCTCTCCCTCAGAGTGGCTGGTGGTTATGAACTGCTGACCTTGGGGTTAGCAGCCCAACATGTAACCACTATGCTATCAGGAGTCCTTTGGTTCCAGGTAGGGGGCAGGAAATAGGCAAGATAGACCTGGAGCCTCTGGTCAAGCCAAGCCATATGGACGCTATTAAAGTTACTGAAGTCATGCCAAAAGGCCTCTGGAATCATGAAGAATAGTTTCGGCATGTTTCTGTCCATGGATTCATCACAATACAAACTATTTGGCTATCACTGGCCACCCTAGGAAACCAACGCATTTTGAGAACTGGAATAAAGTTGTGGATAAGGTGACAAGTTAATCCTTTCTTACCTAAACATATCCCTGTATCCCTGGGCAACTCTTTATAGACGTCCAGCAGATAAGAAGTAGAGAATGAATGATACCCACTATAGGTTCTAACTCATACCTATATATAGGGCAGAGAACTGCTCCTTAGGGTTTGTTTACAAAGCTCTAAATCTGTAAGAGAAGACAGTCTTGCCTTTCTCCTGCAGAGTGGCTAATGGGTTTGAACCCCTGACCTCCAGGTTTGAACAGTCCAATGTAAACTCAACTATGTGAATAAATGATCATCTCAACTCACTGCCATTGAGTCAATTCTGACTGACGTGTACTCATAGGTGTGTTAGTCTGGGTACTTTAGAGAAACAAATCCACAGAAACACATATGTAAAAGAAAGAGTTTTATATAAAGGGTAAGTGAACATCAAGAAAACATCCCAAACCAGTGCTGCCCAAGCCCACAAATCCAACATTAACCCATTAACCCATATGTCCGACACCAATTCACAAAGTCCTCCTCCATCTCACTAAACACACTATGATGCCTACTGCTGAGTCAGTGAATGTGTAAGCATCTCAGCACTGGAAGGGGTCTCCACATAGCTGCTCCTGCACGCAGGGCTGCATCGGGGTAGGTCCATGTGGCTTCTCCTCAGGGATGTCTTGCAGGAAGTGAGCCTTGTCAGCTGAAACAGGGAACTGGCTAAGGCAGCTGCACCCTGGTCTGATCATCAGAAAGCAAGAGACCCGAGAACTAGAAAGGCGAGGCTCACCGAGCCATTTATCTCTCTGCCGTTCAATTAACCCCACATGTGTTTAACAGCCAGGTTGGCACAATAAACTAACTACCTCAGTAGGGTACACATTTTGTAACACCCAAATGAAAAAGACAAAGGCATTGAACATCAAATGGCAATGAATATGACGAAACAAAAACAGCCTTGCCAAGCAACTCAAATCCCTAGGTCCAAGGACAGCTTCCCAAACTGTGCAACCCTACTTGGCGAGCTGGTACTTCAATGACTCCAGTGCAAGGCATGGGTGTGGAGGATGAGTCTGCAGATGAAAGGACACAGTAATCAACTGCACTATGCTCTTTTTCAGACCCTGAGGATCCACACACTGAATTTTATTAAGTCAGTATTTGTAGCATGAACAAAACAATTTATAAGTTTAGATGCTGACAGGGTAGTATGTGACATTAAGGCAATCTGACTGGTTTTCTGTAGGTACTGTGATAAATTTTTAAAAAGTATTCATCTTCTAAAGAGAGATATACTGAAACAAGAAACTCTATTAATGAGATTTTCTCCAAAATATACTAGATGTTGATAAATGGCTGAGTTATAGAAACAAAATAGGTCATAAGATGATTGATTAAATATTGACGAATTCATAAGGTCCATCATTTTACTATCAGGTCGACTTCTGTATTTTCTATTTTCGTATCTCTCTGAAATTTGCCCAATAAAAGTTAAAAACAAAACAAAAACTCCCATGAGAAGAAAAAAAAACAAACCCCAAAGCTCGAAGCTTATGCCTAGAAAACAGAATCTGAATATATCTTACCCCTGTGGCCTCTGGGAATTCCAATCTAAGATCGTATTATTAACATGACGGCTGTCCTACTTCCTCCTAGCAGCATCAAATGCAGAACAACCAGCTCTTGGAATGCATTCTACATCAGATTCAAAGACTCTCAACAGCCAAGCAAGATGCCCTGCTGGAAATAGGGTCCCAATAAAACCAGCTGCAGAGAGGGAAAATAAGGAGGCTCAAACAGGAGGATTTGGTTATTTAAAAAATGTTCAAAACCAACTTCAGAAATGAGAAGGCAGGCATACGCCTCAAGTGAGGGAGGATCCTGCCTGAAAGAGGGTGGAGGAGATCCGATTTGGACATGGCAATGCACAAGGAATGCCATTACCACCCTCTTGGACTCCACAGTATGTGGGCTGGGAGAGAGCCAACAGTTGCCATTCAAAAGCTATGTTCCTAGGGAAGATGTGGGCTTCACAGGATAAAGCCAGGAAAGGGAAGGATGGGGAGTTAAGGATGCAGCGGAAATTATTTATAGAGTGCACAGAGCAAAGGGCTTGGAGCACAAGGGCCAGGAGGAAGCCACAGAACACCCCCAAGTGAGGGCTGCTGACCAGATGCAGAGAAACACTGAAGACTTGACACCGCTGCTCTCTCCTGGCAAGCGTTGTCCCTGGGGCCATAAATGGTGAAGCACTGGACTGCTACCCCAGAGGCTGGCGGTCTGGGAAGATAGGCGGTTTAAACAATCCCCAGAGAAAACAATGGGTCCATGGTTGGGAGGTGGGGGTGGGGCCACGGGAGAGGGGAGGTGAGGGAAAGGAGGTGGGTGTTAACAAACAAAGGGACAAGGGAACAACAAGTGATCTAAAATCAATGGCACGGAGATGCCTGGTACGGCTTCATCAAGGGCAGTGTAACCAAAAGAAACTACTGAAACCTGAATGAAGGCTGAACATGATAGTGGGACAAGAGGAAAGTAAAAGGAAATAGAGGAAAGAACTAGGAGGCAAAGGGCATTTATAGTGGTTTAAATACAGGCACGTACATATGTAAATATATTTACATATGATAGGGAAATAGATCTATGTACACATATTTATATGTTAAGTATTAAGGTAGCAGACAGACATTGGGCCTCTACTCAAGTACTCCCTCAATGCAGGAACAATCTGGTCTAATAACCTGCCATTCTATGATGCTCAGCTTCCCAACACGATCACTGAAGACAAAGTGGGTGCATAAGCAAATGTGGTAAAGAAAGCTGATGTTGCCTGACTATCAAAAGAGATAGCGTCTGGGGTCTTAAAGGCTCGAAGATAAATAAGCGCCCAACCAGCTCAGAAGCAACAAAGCCCACATGAAGAAGTACACCAGCTTCTGTAATCATGAGGTATTGATGGGATCAGGTATCAGACATCAAAGACCCAGAACAAAAAATCCTATGAATGTGAATTAGGGAGGAGTGCAGAGTGGAGACCCAAAGTCTATCTGTAGACAATTGGACATCCCCATACAGAAGGGTCACAAAGAAGAGATGAGCCAATCAGGAGACAGTATAGCACCGATGAAACATACAACTTTCCTCTAATTCTTTAGTGCTTCCTCCCCCCTCCCCCACTATCATGACCCCAATTCTACATTACAAATCCGGCTAGACCAGAGGATGTACACGGGTACAGATAAGAGATGGAAACACAGGGAGTCCAAGACTGATAAACTCCTCTGGACCAATAATGAGAGTAGTATACCATGTGGGTAAGGGTAAGGTTGGGGAAGAAAGGAAGAAATGATCACAAGGATTGCCGTACATCAGTGGCTATCAGAAAGCAAAATCTTCTTGGAGGAAGTACACACAGAAAGCTCCTTAGAAGCGAGGGTGGCAAGACTTCATCTTACATACGCTGAACATGTTATCAGGAGAGACTAGCTGCTAGAAAAGCGACATCATGCTTGGTAGACCAAGCTGGGGCACCAAAAAAATGAAAGGTACTCAATGAGATGGATTGATACAATGGCTCTAACAGTGAGCTCAAACAGCACTGATGATGATCATAGGGAGTATTTTATTCTGATATATATATATATATATGTTGCTATGACCCTGGAAGGCACCCGACAACAACAAAAATTGCAGTTATTTAAATTCTAAACAATTATCAATGGAAAAGATGCCCAGTCCCTGAAGGCACCTGTAGCAGTAAATGACAAAAGATTAAGGAAGTGATTGTGCAGAGCTCTGAAGAGGCCACCACTTTCATTTAGCATTACAGTGCCCCACCCACCCACTAGTTGAGTTTGGACTTGTAGCCCTAACTGATGGGGAAATGTTAACAGAGTGTTAACGGCAGAGATACATGGGTAAATGGACAACACAGCCATCAAAATTCCAGGGGAACTTACATACAACATGTACAGAAATAAGCTCAAAATCAACCAAATTCTTTGGAGAATACGAAATTTGAAAAGCTAACAGAAGCAGATGTTCAATACTTCATCTATAAATGCCCTCTGGATTGCTAGGACTAAAAGACTGAAAATAATTGTCAAAAAAACGCCACGTGAGTGATTATATCTGAGTCTACCTGCTTAGAAATACAACATAAATCTGCACTTTCCAATAACAGCACACAAAGACAAAATAAAGACTATTGCTATCTAGTCTATTCCGACTCACAGTGCAACTCTCGGACAAAGTATAAGTGTCCCATATGGTTCCCAAGGCTGTAAATCTTTAGGAAAGCAGGACTGGGCAGTTCGAACCGCCAACCTTTCTGTTAAGTAACTGAGCACGGAACCACCAATCCACCAGGGCTCCTTAATGACTGCCTGGCGCACTGCATTTAAGAGGTAACATACAAAAGAGGAGTTTAAATAGCAGAGCTTGCAAAGTGTCCCCACTGCATATGGCCAATACACAGGTATTACTAACGCACTGGGAATGGGTTGGTATGAAGAAGAAACATATGCTTGTTTTCCGTGTGAAAGGCAACAAACACAGCGAGCTCTGAACTGAAACTCTGAAGAATTACACTGCCGTGCACAAGCGGTTGAAAGATCTGTGCAGAAACATGTTCTGATGGCACAGCTGCAGCAACAAGACAAAGTTCTAGCAAGTGTGCATCAAAATACAAATCAACTACAAATCATCCTGACAAAATCCTGTTACAAAAAAATAACGTTGGTTACGCATGCTTGTGTCACAGTAAAATTGTGAAAATGGTATAAGAAAATATATGGGGGGGTTCACAAAGCTTATGGAAAATCAAAATTAAAAGATTTTTCCACAAACTTTTGAAGGCCCCTAGTATATTAAGTGGGAAAATAGCCCAGGACTGAGTAGTGTTTTGTTCTGCTGTACACGACAAGAAGTCAAAAAATACAACTACAAAACCATAGAAACCTTTTGTTAAACAAAAATATCAAGCTGTGAGGTGAGCGTTTCTCAAGCCTGCCTCTCTCTGGTCGCTCTACTCCTGCAGGTGATGTCTCCATCGTTCTAAGGCTTCCCTGAAGCCTGTGCTCTTTGATTGACACCACATCCCATCGGTAGTTCTACTACCCTCCAGGGACAAAGAAGTGTGTACCCTTGAAGCGGTCTTTGAATTTGGGGAACAGAAAAGAAGTCTGATGGGGCAGCATCAGGACTGTAGGTCAGGTTTCTCAAGGAAATTTTCCTAGGTCAGGTCTTGCTAACTTCAAAGAATGAGCAAGGGCATTGTGATGGGAAAGTCAACTCCTGAGGTTTCTGTCCCTCCCCCTCGTAATTTTCAATCTTATGAAAACGTCTCCACATTTAGTCCCCATGACCTCCTCTTTTGAAATCTCTCACAATAGTTGTCATAACCTTCTGGGTTGATCTCTCTGTCTTGAATTTTATTGGTGGCTGAGTTTAAAACACAAAACTTGGGTGAGCGAAAATACTGAAAGTACCATGGACTGCCATGAAAACCAGAAAAATCTGTCCTGGAAGAAATAAGGCAAAATGTTCCTCAGAAGTGAGGGCCCTAGACTTGGTTTCACATACGTGGACACAGCCTCGGGAGAGGTCAATCTCTGGAAAAGGACCGTCATGCTTAGTAAAATTAAAGGACAGCAGAAAAGAAGACAGGGGGGCTGCAATAATGGGCTCAGACATCACAATGATTATGAACATAGTAATGAATGGACATTAGGACAGACACTGAGGGTCCAGGAATGAGAATCCTATCAGACTTCTGGAGTCCAGGCCTGGCCTGATTTGCTGATTCTCTGCGTGGCCCCAATGCAGTCTGGCCTAACCAGCACCACACAGGCAGTAGACACCAATGCTGGGGTCCTACATGACTCCCTCAAGCGACGTGTTCCCAGATTCTACTTAGTGTTTTTTTTTATTCCGTTGGGAGATTTATTCCGATTATGTTAACTATTCATATGTAACTTAGTTGAATATAATACACTACTTCAAGTGTGTATTTCCTAAGTCTGATGTTTCCATTTATTGTTTTATAGAATTTATTTCATAGATGAAACATTCTACACAGGATTGAAAATTAAAACAACAACAACTAAAAGCTTTCTTAGCCAGTTTGAGAAATACTGGGCTAAGTTGTAAGTGGCTTCTTGTATCTTGAGTTTATGTCAACATAATAAATCTAGGTAAATCCTTATTAAATATTATTTAATTATTTAAGATTTTGCTGATACTTGAAGTTAACTTTTGGTATCAGGGATGGTAAAGGGGAGAGGAATGCTAACTGTGTGTCTGTCTTATGGTGTGCTTATACAGCACGAGTGTGGGAGTCAACACATGGCTGGCTTGTTTGAGAGTGAAGAAATGAAAACCAGGGCCAGGACACAGCCTTCTCATATTTATTCCAGTGTTTTGTATATGGAAATTCTTGTCTCTGATTTGGGGGTGAGAGGAGTGGGGTGGATGACAAACCCCTGATGAAGGAATATTTTCTTAAAGTGAAATCAATCTAGCTTGAGTAAAATTGTTCTATTTATTTAATCCATACCACCAGTAATTCTAATGGACATTTCTATCTCCCTCCAAAGAACCTCCCTGAGTAGCTTCTTGTCCTATGGCTCATGCAGGTCAGCGGGCATCAGACACTCTCAGCATGTTTGTGTGGAGGGTGTTTGTTTTGCCTCCATTTCTGAAAAGGTAGTTTCCTAAATAAAGGATACTACTAGTCGACAGTTTTGCTGGTTTGCTTGTGGGCTTATTATTTTAAGCACTTTAAAGATGTGTCGTTATTATCTTCTGATTGGCTTACGTTTCTGAAGCGAAGAGTTTGCTATCATTTTTTTTAAGCCTGACCTAAACCATAGTACTTTCTTCTTTTCGTTTAATCATTTCATTGGGGGTTCACACAATTCTTATCACAATTTATACATCCATCCATTGTGTGAAGCACATTTGTACACTGGTTGCTATCATCATTCTCAAATGTGATCATTCTTATCTTTGCTCCTCTGTACTCAATATATATTTTTTGCCTCCTTTTAAGATCTTCTCTGTATTACTGGTTTTCAGACATTTGATTCTGATGCACCTTCATGTGGGTTTCTTTTTTTTTCCCCTTGGAATGTGATGTGTTTCTTTGATCTGTGGGTTTGCAGTTTTCATCAAATTTGGAAACATTTTGGCCATTCTCTTTAAATATTTACTCTTCTCCTCCCCTTTCTCTTTCCTACAGCTCCAATGATCGTATGCTAGATTGCTTATTTTGACCCTGATCTGTACCTCTTACAATCACTGATGTCCCATTCCGTTTCCTCAGGTTTTGCTCTGTGCCTCTCGTTGGCTACACAGTGGTTACACCTGAGGCTTTGAGTTGCCTGCTCTTCCACACTTCATCTGCTGTTGATCCCACCTGCGTACTTGTCATTTCATTTCGCTGTTCTAGTTGGGTCATTTTTATACCTTCAGCCTCTCTCTCCATTAAGCTCATTCTTTTGCCTTCTTGAACGTAGATAGCACATTTATAATACAGGTGTTATGGTTTCTCTGCAAATTCCATCATCTCTGTTGTTTCTGTTGATTGCTTTGTCCCCTCCTGATTAGAGAGGCGCAGTGTCCTGGTTTGTTGCAGACCTGGTAATTTTTGATGGAATGTTAGACCACTGTGGATTTTCTGTTTGGGGCGTTAGATTTGGCAGGATTCCTTTAAACGACGTTGGACTTTGAGCTGGCAAACACTCATGTTTCTGGGAATCAGCTGGGTCCTTTCAAGTCTGTCTCTTAAGTTTCGTTAGAGCAGACCCGGAGCAGCCTTTAATTTAGGGCTGCTTTAGCCCCATCACTGGTTGATGCCCTCGGGATGCTGTGTGCATGCGGGTCACGGCGACAGTCTGTGCTCACACACCAACTTCGTCGGTTCTAGGAATCAGCAAGCAGACTGCTTGGCAGTGGGATTCTCTGGCCTTTGGTGTTTTCTCATGAAGATCAGTACTGAGCCAATGAGGGACGGGGACCCCTCTGCATTTGTCTGAAGTTCTCTAGGCTACTGTCTCCTTTCTGGGATTCTGCTCTGCAAACTATAGCTGCCTTGGTCTTCCTACCTCCACAATTACCATTCTCAGGTCCATGGCACCACAGCCTCGCTTTGGGTTTTTCAGCTCTGTTCTGGGGCCTAAACACTTCCTCCAGACAGGATGTTGGGGAAAACCCTGAGCTCATTCCATTTCCTTTTTTTCAGGGGTCAGTCCTATGCTGCCTATGATCCAATGTCTGTGAAAATATACTCCATTTCACTTTCCAGTTGTTTAAAGTAGGCAAAGTAAATCTAGTCCTTACTAGTCTATCATTTCTGCACAAATCTTGTAAGGCAACAATGGATTGCTTGATTTCATGCAAAAAGCCCTAGTCTTCACTCGGCTCTCCTTCATAACCACCAACAATGCTGCTCACCGCTGGTGTGTGTTTCTTGGAGTCCCACTTATGGTTGGACATTAATTCTCTGATTATGCTTCCTCACACTTGACTTCTCAAAGACAGGCACGTTAACAAAGTTCTGTCCTTGTCACGTTTTCATGGCCATCTGGGTAGGTCCTCACTCGAAGTGATTCAACAAGTCCCACAAGTTCATCCAGGGCTTCTCTGGCTGCTGACTCTGACCACAACAGAAGAACCACATGTGACTGACCTAGAACTTCTTCATTCATGAATGGACAAAGAGAATCAGCAGGATACCAATGTGTAGACTACATCTTAAAATGTGAGTTTATAGAGATGTCCATTGATCAGACCAAAGGGTGCAATGGGAGAAGAATCAGTGTGTGTTTGTCCAAACAATTGTTTACAATGCGGAAAAGCTGCTATTGTTTTAGGTCCCTACTTCAGGTTCACAGCTCCCGCTGGTTCACAGACTAGCATCTTAAACCAGTCTTTTCAAAAAGCAGTCCCATGGACTCCACACCTCCAGTAACACTGTTTTAGTTAACGAACCCATAGTCCTTCCACTGAAGTCACCTCAACCGGTTCCTCTGTAGTTCCTACATCCAGTCAACAATCCTACTGGAAACAGTGAGCTTCCAGTGATGGGAAACAATGTATAGGCACACGGTTCTAGAAGAAAGCACTCAAGCAGTGGTGTCAGGCTAACAGAATGGGACACACACACCTTTTCTACAGAACCCTTTGCACAGAACCTCACTGTCTCTGGGGTACAGAAGTGAAAGGTGACGGGAGGCCCAAATTTGGACAATAAGTCCCAGGAAAAACTACTGAGCAGACTGAAGGTCCAGAGCCAGGGAACTTTCACAAAAAGACAAATATTGTAAGGAACCACTATTATACAAAGTCAACACTGAGAGCGCATTCTTTGATAGTTACCAAGAGTGGGAGAGGAAGGCAGAGTAAATCACTAACTAAAAGGTAGGCACATATTAACCTGAATGAAAGGAAAGACAATGTACAGTAAGGGGAAGGCCAGCCCCAAATGATCAGGGTAAAGGCAGATCCTGGGAGGAGCCTAAGCGTTAGAGAGACAACTGAGGATATTATCGCACACACAATTCTGCAGTACCAGGAACTGCAATCATCTACATGTCGATAGAGACATGCAAGCTGAGCAGGCGTGGGAAGGTGAATGGTGCAACGCCCACAACGGGGAGGGCAAGTCAAAATGTACAGATTGCAGCTCAGGGTCCTGTTCCTACGTGCACAGTTTGCTCTGGACAAACCTGTTTGAACGTGCCTCTGCCATCAGTGGGACAAGTTCTTGACGCAGACAAATTCTCTCAGTGATCCACTTATTTTTAGTCTCCCCAAGGTGCCTTCAAAAAGATGGATACTTTTTGTGCCGTGGAAAAAATTATTTTGGGGTCAGGGCCCAAATCAAATTTTTAATAAAACTCAGGCGCACATCACCTCAAATCACTGAAGCTTTGCAACAAGTATGCAGGAATGCTATTCCACCAAAAGCCACAATTTCAGATGGATCAGGTATTTTTTTTTCTTTTTTTTTTTTAATTTTAACAATTTATTGGGGGGATCAGGTATTTTAAGGAAGGTTAGAGAAATCTCAAGGATGAACCCAGCCAGGAGAGACTAGCTACTTCCACGGGTTAGAAATCTGGGTATAAGTTCAGCACCCGGTGGGAGACTGCTGTGAAATTACCCTCGATGAGATACTGGGCTCTCACATGGTTCTGCATTTTCCATTTTAAACAAGTATCTTGGCTTCAGCGAGCTTCCAGCCCAAAAGGTGTCCATGAAAATTAGCAAGACTGAAACTGTGGTGGTTAGGGTTGTGTGTCAACTTGATGGAGCCTCACATGATTTTCGAGGATTTGGCAGTTCTGAGGTTCTCATTCCCCCATGATGAGATCTGCTATAATATAAATCACCTCTTTGATAAGGAAGGCAAATGACCCCAAAAAGGATGTTATAAACATCCAAATGGCCCTTGGCAAAAAAAAAGGTTCCCCACCCGATATACAAGCTTTTGTGGCTTTGCTTCTCTAGAGAACTCAGACTAAGATGATAAAGATGTTTTTTTATTATTAAATACTTTCATCAGGGGCTCTTACATCTCATCACAATCCATACATTCCATTCATCCAGTGTGTCAAGCACATTTGCTGCCATCATCATTTTCAAAGCATTCTCTTCCCCCTTAAGCCCCTGATATCAGCTCCCCACCTCTTTCCCCTCTCTCCCCCACCTGCCCACCCTCACGAACCCTTGATAAGTTATAGAATATTTTCATATTTTACATCATGCCCTGTCCCCCCTCACCCACTTTTCCGATGTTTATCCCCCTAGGAGGGAGTTATAGGTTAATCCTTGTGATCGATAATGAAGATGATCTGATTGAATAAATTGTAACCAGGAATGAGTCTTGGATTTTCCAATACAATCCAGGGAGACTGGTCAAATCAAGACTGGCTTTCAGGGGAGTCTACTGGCCAGTTCAACCCAAAGCATCAGCTCCATTCTGAAGGTTATGACACCTGTCTGAGGATTCTGAAGGCATATATGTTATATTCCCTCAATGGACATAAACCATCAGCAGTGTCTATTAGGAAGAAGATTCTATAAAATTGAAAACTATGGGTGAGAAAAAATGGCAGCCAAGTCGTACCATGGCCAGAAATGAACTCAGTCCATGGTTCCACTACCAGCCAAATGACAGGCCCAAGAGGAGAACTGTATCACCAGGTAGGGCCATACTCCTTAGAGCAGGGGTCCTCAAACTACGGCCCACAGGCCACATGCGGCCCGCTGAGGACATTTATCTGGCCCTCCAGGTGTTTTTGCCCCATTTGTTTTTTTTACTTTAAAATAAGATATATGCAGTGTGCATAGGAATTTGTGCATAATTTTTTTATAAAAAAAACTATAGTCCGGCCCTCCAACAGGTCTGAGGGACAGTGAACTGGCCCCTGTTTAAAAAGTTTGAGGACCCCTGCCTTAGAGCAACCAACCACCCATGTACAAACTGGCAACAGCTGCCCGGGAGAAGGCTCAGAAGGCAGGAAGGGGCAGGAAAAGAGGACAGATGGAAATGGGAGGAAGTGGCAGTTACAAGGTGGGGACTGCTATCCATGTCAGGAGACCAAACGTGTGAATTGTTGAATGGAAAACCCGTATGTCCTGGAAACTTCCACCCAAATCACCAAGAAAAGTTCTTGTTTGTTTTTTAATCTTTTAAAGGAAATAATATTACTGGGGGAGGGCAATTAATATGTGAAATCCGAACAATTTTACAATCGAGAACCTTTGTAAACAAGATGTTTAAATGCCAATTAAAATCTAAAATAAAACGTTTTTGCTGTTAAAAAAAAGAGAGAGCCTGCGGGCTGCCAAGTTGGTATCTAGTGATGAACCAATAGGAGAAACGTGCCGTAAAGGAGAGCTTGGCACACAGCTGTTTTGCTGCTCACATTGCCATGAGACATCGGTGAAGAGGAACAATACACACAACAGACAGCTACTAACTTCTTATTATGTTCTCAAACATCTCCAAAGGATAAGGTCATTTATTTTAATGCGCTTTTAAGAATCAATAATAAATGAACAAAACAGAAAAGTTGCCAAATTCTATACAGGGACAATGTCTTCTGAGTGTGCCCCAGGACCACCCAGTCCCTCCTGATGGAGACTACCACCCTTCTAGAGAGAGACACTTGTGTATTCATGATCTTTCTTTGAAAAGAAAGAAAAAATGCATACACAAACAGTCGCATACCACATATACATACTGCTCCCGCACCCTGGTCTCCTGATAGAACTTGGGGACAGCGCTGTCAGTTCACACAGAGCTGCTAGTTGCTCACTGTCTGACTACACAGTTAACTGTCTCACTGGCAGATGTTGTCCAAACACTGGCTACTACAAATAGCAATAGAGGTCTTCTGACTATTCGTCTCCAGGTAACACAATTAGGTATATATGTATAGGGTCACTATGAGTTGACATCAACTCGGTAGCAGTGAGTCTGGTCTTGGAGTTTGGGGACAAGGAACATATGCATTCTCTATGGATGACTGTGTAGGTAGGTACATGAATGCTGATTGTAAAAAATGTAAGTGGGGTTCAGGAGACATTCGGAGGAGCACATAAATCCTAAATTTACAGCTTGGCGAATCTTCCCAATAGGAACAGACCCATGGCAAAGAAATGAAACAGGAGGGAGAAGCTCCCCAACATCTGCACCCCCTTTCCAGCAAGCTCAAGAGTACCACTCTCCTCACTTCTAACACCACAGACTGACTCACGCAGGTTCTGAACTTAGTCTTTGGCGCTGCTGGCATCATGCATGCAACGGTGTAAGCTGTCATTCTTTCAGGCTTGAGGCTCTGTGACATTCCACTATATAAATGTCACAACTTATTTTTTCATGGGGGACAAAAACCCTAACTTCAATAGACATTATCAAACTGTTCCCTGAGTAATGGGTAACACTTTCCCTAAATCTTAACAATCCTCTGCTATCCAGGCATCATCTCCTCCCCTCCCCACCGCCCCTGCATCCCTGTCAGGTAAGCGTTGAACTGCTATTCGCAAGGTCGGCAGTTCAAATCCACCAGCTGCTCCGCAGGAGAAAGATGAGGCTGTCTGTTCTAATACAGACTGACAGCCTTAGAACCCCCTGTAGGGACACTAGGAGTTAAAATCAACTTGGCAGCCACAGTTCAGGATTTGGTTTGGTTTTTGTGGTGGTAGCCAACAAGTTATTCAACTTTTTTGTTTTTAATTTATTGAACTTTTGATCTCTGTCAATGTGGTTCATTAAAGATGTTTTCAACATAGTTTCAATTTGTTTCCTTCGTATGGCTGAAATTGAGGACCATTTCATATATTTAAGTGCCACTTGCCTTTCCTCTGAACTGACTGCCCCTGCATGCTGTACTCTGGGGTCATTAATCTCTCTCATATTGATCGTTATTTTCCAAAGCTATCTCCTTCATGTTCTTGTTAATTCTTAAGTTTACTTCTTAGACTTTTTTTTTTTGCCTTCAAAGAGCCTCTTATTTTGCCCTGAGTTAAAATCCCCACTTTTCATTCCCCTGCCACTTCTGTTCCAACACCAGCAGCCCAGACAGCCCTTCCTCCTCTGAGTCGACAACCTGGCAAGGTCAGAGCTCACGAGGTGAAAGACACAGTCCTCAGACTGCTCGGTCGACCCAAGACCTCACATGCCAGTCGCAGCTTGACTCCACGAGAGTCTGTCAGCTCAGGAGCCCCCAGCCCCTCACGTCTGCCCTGCTGGCTACAGTTTAGGGTCTTCCCACTACCCCACCTCAGGATACCTGCTGTAAGCTTACCTTTTCCTTTACTTACAACCACCAGTTTCTTGTCTTTAACATCTTATCTTTAGTAGTATGTACTCAATACAGTGTCACAGCATACAATTTGCTGATGGTATCACAATTAGATATTCAATGTTATCATTAATAGATACTGATATAAAAGGCAATAATAATGAAAACTTTAAAAAGCACATGAAAGTGTTTGTCTTCCATCAAAACTGATGTGACACCAGAGCCTTGAAATGGGACTCGGACTTGATGGTGCTGTTGGCTAAGTGTTGGGCTGCTAACTACAAAGTCAGTCATTCAAACCCACCAGGCACTCCTTGGAGGGAAAATGAGGCTACTGCTCCTGTAAAGACCTGCAACCTTGGAACTATGGGTTGCTGTGAGCCAGAATCAACTCAGTGGCTCTGGGTTACTCATGAGGTTGTCCTAGGAGGTGGGTCCCTCTGGCCTAGTCGGGGCCCATCTAAGAATCACTTCATAGCCTAACTACTGTGACATGGAGTCCTTGTCAAAAGCATTTAAACTGCTAGGGAAACTCCAGGTTTTCAGAAACTGAGGGCAGAGATGAAATTCACTGGGCAGGGTTAAAGTTTAAGTTCCATACACCCTTTTTCCAGCATGATTCAAAATGAATACATTTACTAAATTTAGGTATAAAACAGAAATCACGACAGCAAACCAAATACTTACACAAGCAACAAAACTCTTCTAATTTTGGTTACAATCCAGACTCAGTGAGAGTTTAGGTTGACCCAACAAAAATTCACGGTAACAGAAGACACTGTTGACTTTAGTGAGCAGAAATTCATTAATGAAGCAGGTCAAGCTGCAGTTCAATTTTGCCTGGTTAACTAGTAAAAAAGCATTCTGGTGGTACAGTCGTTAAAGCATTAGGCTGCTAACCAAAAGTCCAGCCACCCACCACTCTGCCAGAGAAACGTCTGTCAGTCTGTTTCCGAAAAAAGGACAGCCTTGGAAGCCCTGTGGAGGAGGTCCACTCTGTCCTACACGGTTGTTAGCAGTTGGAATAGACTCCACACGGATGAGTTTGGTTTGGTTTGGTTTTAGAGCCAGTGGAGAAACCTACTTGACTCTAAGTGATCATGATTAACATCACCAGGACTATCATAACAGACACTGGCATCAGAAACCCTCTAATATTATACTATTTCCTCCCCTAAACCCACAGTCCCAGTCTAATATGAGAACACATGACACAATCCCAAATTAAGTGATGTACAAAATGCCTGTCCAACGGTCTTCAAAAGTGTCACTATTAGAAATACTAGGGAGACATGATGACTAATTACAATGTGGTATCCTCAACTGCATTCTTAAAAAAAAAATACAAGTGAAATCTGCAGTGTCTACAATCTAGTTAACAGTGTCAAACCAATGCTGCTTTTTTTAAGATGTCAAAAACTATTGCTGCTGGGGAGTTCCAGTTCATACATTCATGGGTTTATTCCAAATTATATTTAAACCTGTCTCTGCCATCGATGGACTGGCTGCACAGACAAGTTCTTCCAGTAATAACACTTATCTTAGTCTCGTTAGGATGCCTTCAAAAAAGATCCCATCAAAACGATGGCTCCTAAGGGCATCTACGAGTTCCCTTCAAGGCAGAAGAATCAGCTCAAGGTAATGGCAATGGTTGGGAGGGTTGGGGGGAGAGACTCCGAAGTGGTCATCTTGACGGATTTTCTCAGAGGGCATATATATAGGATGTTCATGGGCTAATTTTCTGAAAAATAGAAAATTCCATTGGTAAAGAAAAGGCCAGGAGAGTCGCACTGCAGAACTGTTTTCTATTATAGCAATGCACCTGCTTCTTCTTGGGGGGGTAGCAAGGGCTGTCTTAAGAGAACTTCACGGGGAAACCTGGCCCCATCCACCCTACCGCCTTGATGATCTTGTCCCTTCAGACTTGTTTTTGTTCAGTGAATACAAAGAACACATTTACATATTGGATTGTGTAAAATATATAGGGGGGAGGGGAGGAACTATTATAGGGAAAAATACATATATGTATATATATATATATATATATATATATATATATATATATATATATATATATATATATATATATATAAAAGGGTTCCTGGGGGATAGGGTGGGGGTGGAAGGGATAAAGGGGAGCTGATATCAAGAGTTCAAGAAAGAAAATGTTTTGAAACTGATTGTGGTAGCAATTGTACAATACTCCGTGATGTGACTGAACTGTGGAATTTTATGATATCTGTAAGAGCTCCCAATAAAATGACAAAAAAAAGGAACAGTTTTGATGTGGTATAAAACAAAGAGCTCAGAGATGACAGAATTATCTCCTTCAGAAGTGTGTAAACTTAAATGGAAACGAGCTTCACATTTGGAATATTTTTGTTTACTAAACGTTAAACAAATGTGAGACTCTGTCCCAATGCTTTTTTACTTGCTCTCAGAATTGTAGATGCTGCACTTCCATCCATGTACCTAACAGAGCACACAGGGGCACAGCTACAGAAATGTCGCACATCTATCCAAACACCTCATAGGTCTGCATTACTGCAGTGAAGGCTAAGAGCATGGTCTTGGGGACAGGTAGGCTAACTGGCACCATGTGCCAAAAAGATAATGTTCTATGCCCTAGATTGGTAAGTAGCTGCTATCTTCAAAGCGTGCAAGAGGTCATTTAGATAAAGCCATTAGTCTCTTTCTATTGGTCTGAAGTATACATTCCTAAACTAACTTGGCCTACCACCCTCTTCAGAAAAAAAATTACTCAGCACCCCCTTGGCAATTAAAAATTTTTGTATTACAGCCCATCATCCAGGATAAAGTATAAGTATCTGTTTTGGCAGTCTCTTTGGATTGTTGGATTTTTCCAGTGCCCCCAGGGGGAAGTAGTGCCCACTGTGGGAAACACTGGTCTGGAGCAAAGGAGAGTATAGGAAACCAAAGGCTCAAGAAAGCAACATGAACCACACCCTCCTCCAGCCTGAGACCAGAAATAGATGGTGCCCGGCTATCACTACCAGCAGCTCTGCCCTGGAGACGAGGGTAGGTCCTAGTCAGAAGGGGAAACAAATGTAAAACAAAATTCAGATTCTTTTTTTTTTTTTAATCAAAATTCAGATTCTTGAAGGGGAAAAAAGACTTACTGAATTGGTAAAGCCTGGAAGAGCTCAACCCCACCCCACCCCCAGCCTACTGGCCTAAAATGCCCTTTCAACCTGGAAACCACTTCTACAGGAAATAAATTCTCAAAATATGTGCTCATTAGACCTGTCACGTACACAGGACCATACAGGCCACCTGTGCCCCAAAGCTAAGCTAGCAAGACAAGAGGGGCAGGGTACCTGGAAAAGGTGTCAGGGTGGAAATACGAAGAAACAGTGGGGATAGCAACCAAAGTCACAGAACAAATAGTGTTGAGTGTCAAACTAAGTGCACATTTGCATTCAAGACACAATGAAACATTAAAAACAAAAGCCCTGCAGATTCCACTGTTCAGCTCTCAACTAACAATGGAGCCAACGCAGAGGGAAGCAGAACGGTGGATGGGGCTGCCATGCATGGAGGGTCCCTCAGGACAGCACTGACCTAGCCAGGTATTGCTCTAAATTCCTTGTAGATATGAATTCATTTAATCTTTTTTTAAAAAAACACAACTATGAAATAAAGTACTACTTTAACCATAGTTCATGAATAAGGAAACAAACTCACGGAGGCAAGAGACTTGCAGAAGAGGCCTGCCACCTTACCAAAACCTACTGCCCTCAAGTTAATCCCCACCCAAAGTGAACCTATCCAGACAGGCTTACCAAGGATGTAAACCTTTGTGGAAACAGAAGGAGCGGCTGGTGGGTTCAAACCACTGACCTAGTGGTTAACTAGGTCAATGCTTTTACCTCATAGGTCTGAGTTACTACTCCCTACCCTCTATCTAGCTCACAAATGAACTTTTGTGGTTAGGGTCAGATATGTCAGTCAACCTGGCTTTTTGCATGACTTTCTTTCTTATGGCATCTTAACCCAAACATCCATAGCAGCTCGTCATTCCCACATACTGCTTAGCTCAGTGTGTGTGTTATATGGAACCTGGTCAAGCCACTTCTTTCTCTGCTCCCAGCAGAGAAAGGATGAGGCCCTCCCACTGCAGATGAGGGTGTGTGAGGCCCAAGGACCCTGCTCTGTAGCAAGGACTGCCCTGCTAGCCAGAGGAGTCTCTTTATATGCGAGTAAAGCATTGTTCTAACAAGAAAGACATCAGTGGGGACCAAATGGGTTGGGAGAGGGAATCAGAAAGGACCCCCAGGTTTCTGGTTTATGTAACTGGTTGGGTGGGGATGCTTTTCATTGAGCAGAGAGACCCAGACTGAAATCTTGGCATGCTGAATTGAAGGGACTTTTGAGGTGTCCAATGAAACCCGGCTGGTTCTCATGAAGAACTTAAATTTGGTGGACATAGTACAAGCAAATTAGCCAATTAAACATGCAGATGGAAACTCATAGTAGGGGTCTGGTCCGGAGGGCTGTGTGTGTGTGTGTGTGTGTGTGTATACACACACACATATATATTATATATATTATATATTATATTATATATGTGGTTCATCTGCAGGTGATGCCAGGGGCACAGAGGTGACTGTTCAGGAGTGCACAATGACCACAAGGCCTGGAGCTGACTGACCCCTGCGAGGGCAACCCTTAATGGCCCAGTACAGGTGCACAACAGAGAAAGCTGACGAGGACCCACATGGTAGCAGGTCATGGACCACTACACGCCAGGAAAGGGAACATCTCCTGACTCACTGCAAGTCTGCGCACGAGGAAAAAAGGCTGGGGCTTGTGTGGTTGAAACCTTTCACTCCACTTCTTTTTAGTTGACTTAAGGCAGGCAAGAAGCCAAGAGGAAATCAAGTCTGCTGAGAATGGCTAAGGGAGAGGCTGTGCTGTCTGGGCGGGTAGGAGCTGAGGGTTCCCAGATCCTCCTATCTCCCTGATGGAAAGAGGGCAGAGCTGACCACCAACTGGGTCTGGGGGCTACTGGGTGGGATCCTGCAAGAAGATCAGCACACCAGGTGGGCTCCTGAGGTGCCAGGAGAAGTCTCAGTCACCTCCCTGCCATCGGGCCACAGTCACTGCTGAGACATCAGACTGGGGCTTTCAATGGCCACTGTGTCCCGGACACAACAGCACGCACTGAGCCAGCTTTGCTCACATTCGAGGTACAGGGTTCCCCGAGCTGTGGCTGAGAACAGGGAAGATGTCTTGAAGGGGTGCTCACCTCACGGCCCGTCTCCACCTGAAACCACAGAAGCTCAACAAGGTGGTCAGAACCAGCTGGGTTCATCTCAGGCCCTGGCTAACCGACTCCCAATTATTAATAAAACACAATGTGCTTTCATGTCTAATTTGCTAGTACAAATATTTAATATTCATCTCCCCCTTGGGGGGATCAAGACGTGACACTGCCGACCATACATGGCCCTCATTTCCTTAGTCCTGGCATCACACAGAACTCAGAACAGAAATATCGTACCTGCCTCTCAGGAAAGCCAATTTAACCAGAAAAAAAAAGATAATTAAATGGGTAGGAAAATGTCCCTTAATACCTGATGAGTAATAAAGTACTCATTAAAACAAAAACAACTGCTCAGTTACAAACTCATTAACACTCTCCCCAAATATGTCAATGTTGGACTGCCAAGGTCTTGCTGGTAGCACAGCACATGAGTGCAATTTTGGGAAGGGGAATTTGGTGACACAAATTAGGAGCTAATCCCATTGGTCCGATATGTATGTATGTATGTATGTATGTATGTATGTATGTATGTATGTATGTGTATCTATTTTAATGACAAAGGTAGAAAATTGCCAAAACTGTGTCTCCTGAACCATGGTGCCTCTGTGGAATGGAAGCGGGACAAACATTTGAAAAGCGAGCAAGCTGTGAAAATTCATGCTGAAAGAGGACAAGATATTGACAAACCATTAAATCCAATAGGAGCTAATATTTGCTGAATAGAGGAGTGACAGCTGTGCCATGCTAACTGCCTTCATGAGAGCTACTTAATCTGCACAATAATGCTGGGAGGCAGAAGTTACACTAGCCCCTTTCTACAGGTAAGAAACCCCAAGCAGAGGGGATTAAGTCCTTTGCTCAGTGTCGTTGAGGCAGGCTGATCAGAGCAGGGATTGAAAACCCTGAAACATGATTCCAGAACCTTCCTTTCTACTCACTAGACCCTTAACACAGGACATGCACTTGGCAAAGCTATATGTAGTTTTTCTTAAAAGGAGCCCTGGTGGTATACTGGGGTTATGCATTGGGATGCTAACCGCAAATCAGCAGTTCGAACCCAATGAAGGAGAAAGATGAGGTTTTAGGGGGTTTTTTTCTTCTTTTTAAAATCATTTTATTGGGGGTTCATTCAAATTTTATCACAATCCATACATCTATCCATTGTGTCAAGCACATTTGTACACATGTTGCCCTCATCATTCTCAAAACATTTGCTTTCTACTTGAGCCCTTGGTATCAGCTCCTCATTTTACCCCCTCCCTCCCCACACCCTCACAAACCCTTGACAATTTATAAATTATTATTTTGTCATGTCCTACACTGTCCGATGTCTCCCTTTACCCACTTTTCTGTTGGCTGTCCCCCAGGGAGGGGGTATATGTAGATCCTTGTGATCGCTTCCCACTTTCTACCCCACCTTCCCCTGACCCTCCTGGGATCACTACTCTCATTATTGGTCCTGAGGGGTTTATCTGTCCTGGATTCCCTGTGTTTCCAGCTCTTATCTGTACCAGTGTACATCCTCTAGTCTAGCCAGATTTGTAAGGTAGAATTGGGGTCATGATAGTGGGGGAGGGGGGAGGAAGCATTAAAGAACTAGAGGAAAGTTGTATGTTTCATCATTGCTATACTGCACCCTGACTGGCTTGTCTCCTCCAAGATGAGGTTTTCTGCTGCCATAAAAATTTACCATCTCAAGGGAGCTGATTATAAGGATCTACATAGAACTTCCACCCTGGGGGACGGACAACAGAGAAGTGGGTGAAAAGAGACGCTGGACAGTGTAAAATATGACAAAATAATAATTTATAAATTATCAAGGGTTCATGAGGGAGAGGGGAGCTGGGAGGGAGGAGGAAAATAAGGAGTTGATACCAAGGGCTCAAGTAGAAAGCAAATATTTTGAGAATGATGACGGCAACAAATGTACAAATGTGCTTGACATACAATGGATGGATGTATGGATTGTGGTAAGAGTTGTACAAGCCCCCCAATAAAATGATTTTTTTTTTAATTTACCGTCTCAGAACCCACAGGGGCAGTTCTACTCTGTTCTAAAGGGCTATGAGTCAGGAGGGACTTGGTGGTGGTGAGCTTGGTACGTAGTTAAAATGATTAGAAAGCAGTAACAGACACCCCCAAGGCATTCTGGTTTTGTTTTTTTTAGTCAGTTTTAAGAAAACTATTATTTAATTAATAGTCTAGATTACATAAACATATGGGAGCATTAAAGAAGAGGCACGTTAATGACAGAAAATCTGGAGTTCAAACCTGGCAATACTGTATGAATTTTTCACAATGTATTACTTGGAATTAGGTCTTTGAAAATTAAAGTAGGCCTTCCTAAAATATGTGTACAACGAAACAATAGTAAAAGCATTAGACTCTCAAAAATACTGTACTTACAAATGTGCTTGACACAATGAATGTATGTATGGATTGTGATGAGTTGTATGAGCCCCAATAAAATAATTTTTAAAAGAAAACAAATAAAAATACTGTACTTAGGCAAGAGTTGTCATAGCTACCAACTATATTTACTAGTCCTCAATCAAATAAATAATAAAAAAGGCAGATCATAATATACTGCCATTATACCAAGCCTGTTTGTGTGTGCACGCACACTCATATCTCACATACCATGAAAACATGAATAGATTCCCCTAGGTTTACCCAAATAGCACGCATGTTATACACAGGCAGGAATTTTGGCAAGCTATGCAAGCCCCTTTGCTACTAGTTTCCTATGCTCACTATCCATGTGTGTGCATCTAGTGGGTATACTATGTGGAAAAAATGTTATATGAGGTATTCCCCACCTAATTAATTCACTCTAATACTACCTACATTTTTAATACTTTTTGTTTTAAAACAAAACACAACCACAGTGGACACCTAGGTTACAGTGGTATTACATTAGCAAGTCTAGAAGGAACAGCAAGATATACCAGGACAAAGGATGAACTACCATGCTATTTATCAAATTAGCAAAGACCTCAAAAGGGACGATGCCCAGCAGAGGCAGGGTACACGCTATACCTGCCAATCTCGTCCATTGTTGGTGGGATTTATTTATGTTTTTGCATTTTAAATCATTTTATTGGGGGCTCTTACAGCTCTTATCATAATCCACACAAACATCCATTGTGTGAAGCACATTTGTACATATTTTGCCATCATCATTTCCAAAACATTTTCTTTCTACTTGAGCCCTTGGTATCAGCTCATTTTTCTCCCTCCTGAACCCTCCCTCCCTCATGAACCCTTGATAATTAAAATTTTTTTTTCATGTCTTACACCGACCACTGTCTCCTTTCACCCACTTTTCTGTTGTCCATCTCCCTGGGAGGGGGCTCTATGTATATCATTGTGATCAGTTCCCTCTTTCTCCCCCCACCTTCCTCTTGGTGGTGAGATTCTTAATAACATACAAAAATGGTTGTGACACAGGCTTTAAAAAAATCCTCAACTATGTATTAACAATAAAACTCACTGCCATCAAGTCAATGCCAACTCACAGCAACCCTGAAAGACAGGGTGGAGCTGCCCCTGTGGGTTTCTGAGACTGTAACTCTGTGGGAGTAGACTGGTGGTTTTGAACTGCTGACCTTGAGGTTAGCAGTCCAACACAAAACCACGAAGATTCATCAGGGCTCCTTTAATAATAATGATAATAGCACCTAATCTTCATGAGCACTTATGCCAGGCCCTGTGCTAAAGCCTTTTTCATGACCTGGTGCGGCGCTTCGTGTTTGCAATAACCCCAGGAGACAGAGCTACCTGCTTTACCTTCATTTGTGGAGAAGGAACAACCATGTAGAGTTTAAGGCATGGAGTCAAGATTTCAATTCCGGTAAGGAGCCTGTGACCTGAACTACTCACACCACACACAGGAGCCAAGGAATCAAGTTTATCCAACACAGCAGAGGTGAGTACAACACCCACTTGCGTCCTTTACTTTGTCCTCGATCCTCTGCTAATTTACTCCTCAAATACAGTCGTTTTGAAAGGTGTCACCAATCACATTACAGCTGTCCTTAAAGTTCACCTCAAGTTATCCAAGCCCATAGTAAGGAAGGCCATACTCTGATGGCTAGCACAAATATTTTTAGGAAAGAAATTCTTCCTTTCTAAGTGAAATTTACTGTGGCTCTCCAATATGAGGAACAGAGTGCATCGAAATTTTACCTTATGTGTGTATTTTTAAAATTCAAATTTCTAACGTTTGTAATGAGAACAGTGAAGCTGTTCGGATGAACACCTATTTAAATTATAGATGACTGGGACAGGAGTAGAACAAACTGAGTTTGTTTTTATTGCATACCATCAAGAACAAGGTAGATGGTTCAAGCCCGCTAGCCTCAAGAGAAAAATGGAACTATCTGTTTCCTTTGATTTACAGCTTTAAAAACCTTACATGGGTCTCTAACAGTGGGTTTATTTGGCTGGGATCAAGAAAATCTGATTCACCACTTGCAAATGGTTAGGAGTTTGCTTGTTAATGATATGCTAATGCTATCCTCAAAAGACTGGAGGTTCAAGTCTATTCAGAGGTGCCTTAGAACAGTGGTTCTCAACCTTCCTCATGCCGCCACCCTTTAATACAGTTTCTCATGTTGGGGTGAGATCGGGCGACCCCTGTGAAAGGGCCATTCTATGCCCCCCCCCAAGGGGCCGCGACCCACAGGTTGAGAACCGCTGCCCTAGAAGAAAGACCTGGCAGTCTACATGCTTCAGAAAAATCAGCTACGAGAGCCCCTTGAAGCACACTGCTACTCTACTCTGACACCCAACTCCGTTTCAAATGATTCGTGCTACCTAAGGGTCAATTAGGAACCTGAGTGGCAGAGGGGTTAGGCTGCTAACGAGAAGATCAGCAGTTCAAAACCACCAGATGCTCCGTGGGAGAAAGATGGGAATTTCAACTCCCATGAAGAGTGACAGTCTCAGAAACTCCCAGGGGCAGTGTTACCCTCTCCTCTAAGGTCACAATGAGTAGGAATCAACTTGATGGCAGTGAGTTTGGTTTTTGGTTTGGAAAGATCCAATTACATCTATCCAGAAGCCGAAAGTAGTTGAATGCTTCAAGGTTAAATATTTAATAATATTAAGCAAGGTGAATACTTGGTAATCACAAATAGTATTGGTAAAAATAATTTTAAACTTTTTATTGTGATGTGAGCAAAGGCTTACAGAATGCAACAAATTTTACAACCGGGAATTTGCTTATATCATTTTTCCATGAGCAAATAACACTCAGATAATTTTATGAATATCAACAGAAAGCTACAATCTTTCTAATCATTATTAACATTTTGGGAAATTTCAATTATCAAAGCCAGCAAAAAACGCTATTCCGAGGATTGTTACCTAATTAATACTATGAATAACTTTCTTTTTTCTTTCTGTTCCTTATTTCCCTCCAACTATGTGTACTACCCCTTTTCTCTTCTAGTTATTTTACGTCATCACAATGTTCCCTCATGTGACAGCTTTGGAGCCACCCCCGCTGGCAACCCTAACTCCGGGCAGCCAGTCATCAACTTTCCATCTCTATAATCTCGTAATTTCACTGATGCTGTTTAAATGTCACTTTGAGGACTAAGGTGCCCCTGGCCAACGCCATGGTGTTTTCAATGGCCTCAAATGCATGCCAACACTGGACCATGAATTAGAAAGACCGAAGAATGGGCACCTATGAATTATGGTGTTGGCAGAGAATATTAAGTAATCATGGACTGCAAAAGCAAAAACAAATCTGTCCTGGAAAAGGACAGCCGGAACGCTCTCTGGAAGAACTGAGGTGGGAGAGACTTCGCCTCACATACCGTGGACATGTTATTAGGAGGAACCGGTCCCTGGAGAAGGACATCATAGGCTTGGTCAAGTAGATGCTCAGGCAAAAAGAGAGAGCCCTTCAAGGAGATGGACTGACACAGTGGCTGCAACAGTAGCTCAAACACAGGCAAGGCTTGTGAGGCTGGTGCAGGACCAGGCAGTGTTCCCTCTGCCGTACACTTTCCCAGAAAGTCGCTATGAGTTGAGATCAACAGCACAGTGTGTTAACAACAACAACACACAGATGCAACAGTGCAGGATGTAGCCTCTGGGGAATGGCTGTGTTCATGCAACACAGTAACTTCCTCAGGATAACCTGATAGCTACAAAGTAGTGGTTTCCAATAAGGGTAAGGACACAATTGCTTATAGTGTTTTAAGGTTTAAAGTGTTACATTGTGAATCGTATGGCTCCTGAAATCCCAGTTGCGCCTCCATGGAGCTGAGATTCTGAGGAACAAAGCGTAAAGACTGACTGTTGGAGCCCCCCCATTCAGACAAGAAAACCCGAGACTCTGAGCTTGTCCCTAGGCTTACAAGAATGTCTGTCTGTTTTTCATTTTTCTGGCCAAACTCCAGAGATACCAGTCTGTTACCAACCCAGGTGTGCCTGTATCTCGCTCAGATAGGACAGCTGGACAGTGTTCCACAGGTTCATGCCATTCTTCATGCTGTTCCCCAGAACCAAGGTCTAGTCTAATCCAACTCACAGAATTTGGGTTTCTGAGGTTGTAGTTCTTTACGGAAGCCAATTTCCATCTTTCTCCCACAAGGCGGCTAGCTACTGAACGTAAACCAGTGATTTGTCAGTTAACAGCCCAAAGCTTACTCCACAGCACCACCAGGATTCCTCTGTTCCCCCCAATCACAGAGGAAAGGAGTCCCAGGCCCAGATGTCCTGTTTCTGTGCAGCAGGGCTGTGAGACGCAACCAGCAAACCAAACCCGCTGCTGTCAATTCCAATGCATGGTGATCCTATAGATACAGAGAGCTGTGTTTTAGAGTTTTCTTGGCTGTAATCTTGACGAAAGCCAGGCCTTTCTTCTGAAGTCCCCCGGATGGGCTTCAACCACCAAAGTTCAGTTAGCAATTGAGGACAGAATGCCACAATTGTGACATTGTGACACCTCTCTCTCAAAAAAAAAAAAAAAAAAAAAAAAGGCCAGCCACCAGGGCAGAGTCAAATTCTATTTCTGTTTTTCCCTACCTCCAACTGTCTCTAAAACCCAATGCCCTGCCATCGAGTCGGTTCTGGCTAGAAGTGGCCCCGTGGGTTCTTGAGAGTGTGATTCTTTACAGAAGTCAGCCTCTTCTCTGGCTAGTACGCAAAGCCTTCCTGACAGCTCACCACCACTGCTTATGCTCAGGAGCTAGGGACAACCAACGCCCTATCTTTAAGAAGGAGGGGTTCAAACTGCCATTTAATAGTCAAGCACCAACCATATGTGACACCCAGCTAGCTGGCACTACTTTTTTTTAAGCTATAGGGCAGATACTTACTCTTCACTGCCAGAGTCAATTCCTCCACATAGTGATCCTATGTAGGGTTTCCAAGACTAGAAACCCTTTCAGGAATAAAGAGCCTCATTTTTTCTCCCATGGACAGCTGGTGGTCACGAACTGCTGATCTTAGAGTTGGCAGCGTACCACCACTCTATAGCGCCACCAGGGCTCTTTATAGGAAAAGTATAAGTCCAACATTCTGCAAAAAAAATCGAGTTGCTCTGGACCTATGATTTTTCTTTAATTTCAATCATTTTATTGGAGCTCGTACAGAGATAACATTCCATAGTTCGATCACAAGGACCCGTGATTTTTCAAACTAGGATACAGTTTTAGGAACTACTGTAGACTTGTCAGGCCTTTTCAAGGAGACCCTTTGTACTCTTGCTGACATACAAACCTGTCTCAAGCGTCTTGTAAGAAAATACCTTCAGGAAAGAGTCTGCATTTAACTTTGTTTCTCTTGTCTTTTGAAATTGTTTTAAGGGAATTTTAAGTCTTTATAAGGAGTCCTGATGGTGCAGTGCTTATAATTGACTCAATGGCAGTGAATTTGGTGGGGGGTTTTAAATGTCTTTTTAGGAGTCCCTGGGTCATTCAAGTGGTTCATGTGCTCAGCTAACTGGAAGGTTGTAAGTTCAAGGTTACCCAGAGGCACCTGGAAGAAAGGCCTGGAAATCAGTCTACTCCCAAATCAGCTGCTGAAAACACTGTGGAACACACAAGTCTACTCTGACACACGAGATCACAATGGGCTGGAGTCAGCTCAACACCACCACAGGCGAGGGAACAAACACTCTCAGCTACTGCGCTTCAGTACTGCTTCAGTACAGGGCTTCTGAGACTGTACATCTTTATAGGCACAGACAGCCTCAGCTTTCTCCCATGGAGAGGTTGGTCGGTTTGAACCACCAACCTCCAGGCTAGCAGGGAAATACTTAACCAATGTGCTACCAAGGCTCCTCAAATATTCTGTCTCTAAACAATTCACACTACTAATAGTCTCTCAACTATTCATACTTCAAATACATGAATATACTTATCATTAAAAAAATCTTATTCCACTTAAAGAACTTTATCATCAAATACTGCAAAACAAACTCACTGCTATTGAGTCAATTTGGACTCGCAGTGACACTATAGGACAGAGCAGAACTGCCCCTGAAGGTTTTTGAGACTGTAACTCTTTATAGTAGAAAGCCTCAGAGCAGCTGCTGGCCTCAAACTTTGGACCTTGTGGTTAACAGCCTACAGAGTAACACTATGCATTGCCATCAGGGCTCCTTCCATGTACAACAGCTCTAATTAATTAGAGGTACCCTGGTGGTGTAGCGGGTTATGAGTTCAGCTGCTTGCTAACTGTGCCACAGGGTCAGCTGGTTGGATCCACCTGCTGCCCCTTGGGGAAGAGGTGTGGCAACCTGCTCCTGTGAAGACTTACAGCCTTGGAAACCCACAGGGGCAGCTCTTCTCTTTCCTAGAGGGTTGCTATGAGTTGGAATCAACTTGATAGCAGGAAATTTGGCTTTTTGTTTTTTAAATAACTGAGTACACACTTCATTCCAGGTATATGTATGCATCACCATTAACCTAGCATAACACACACATAGCCAAGCATACAAGGGGACTTCAAAAAGTATGTGGAAATTTTCCATTATCTTTCCATTCAATTGTTCCATAAACTTTTTGAAGCCCCCGCTATTTTCTTATTCCCTCCCATCTAACATAAGAATGTGAGAAGAAATGGAAGTACCCCCACAACTAGTCTAAAGCTGTGAGGCTAGCAAGTGGCAGAACTGGGACCCCACCCAGACTCTTGGATACAAAATACAAAATCAAACCCACCTCCGAGTCAATTCCAACTTCCAAGGGACCCTATACAACATGAGGACCAGAGTGCCTCACCTTTCTCCTGAGGGGCAGAGAGTGGGTTCGAACAGCTAGTATTTCAGTTAGCAGTCCAAAAGATCGTAACCCACTACACTCTGTGGGTTACTACATTACTAAAGAAATGTGGGCTGGCAGGCTGGTGTGGGTTTGAGGGGGGATTCACTAACTTAAATAAAGAAACACAGGATGAGTAAACTTTTAATACAGCAAAATGGTTTAACTTAAAACTCTTGTATTCAGAAATCCTAGTCTAGTCTTTCTACCTTTTTCTTTTAGATGAGATGATGAAAACAGCTGATCATGATGGGGGTTATTGCTGCTGTTTTTATTGGCTGTCCTTGGTCAAATTTTTTAATTAGCAATTCAAGGTCAGCTGCCTTTTTTTCCTTTTTAAAATAATAATATAAGGGGTGGGAATACTAACAACATGCATCAGAATGTTGTTTTAAATGAAAATTTGTTTTCAAATTTTAGGAAACATACAGTAAGAACATAAAGTACTGGGTCCATACCAAATGGTAATCCAAAAGTACTCCCTTTACACTCCCCAAACTCTTGAGGATTTCAACACACACACACACACACACACACACACACTCACCATTCTTTCATGGATCTCTCACTAGGAACGGAAGAATGAGAATAAAGGGAATGCATGCCATCCAACAGAAGGAAACACCGCCTGGTCCTGTTCCTGTGCCTGAGCTCATTGTTGTAACCACTGCGTCAGGCCATCTCAGGCACGTCTTCCTCGTTTTCGCTGCCCCCTCTATTTTACCAAGCATGATGTCCTTCTCCAGTGTGTTCTGTTTGACACAGGGTCACTGTGGGTCAGAACCGACTCCATGGCACCTAAGGACAACAACAACATGCCATCCAAAGTCACAAGAGTCACACTGAGTGATGAGAGCGAACCATCCTCAGGACCAGCTTCCTTCCCTCCTCCTGTACCTTCAGTTCCATTCACACGAACCAGCTTCCAACTTTCATTCCTTTAAACAATCCCATCTATAGATACTGCTAGTAGATGGCAATTGATACTCTATTAAGCTAAAGGATGTTCAGTGATCTCTTTGCTTAAGTCCCCTTTTACCTTAGCAAAACACAAAAGAAAACTTTATTTCCTATGTATGTTTCTGGAGGTAATTTATAAGCATGCTGGTCAAAGAGCAGAAGTCTTGAAATTATGTTACACATGGCAAGTAAGTTTTGTCACCTTATTAAACTCACTGCCATCAAGTAGGTTCTCATTCAGAGTGACCCTACAGGAAGGACCTAAGAGAATGCTCCTTGGGGTTTCCGAGACCCTTAAACTTTACTCTCAAGCAGAGCTTCACCTTGCTCCTAAGGAAGGCTGGTGGATTTGAACCACTAACCTTACTACTAGCAGTCCAGCACTTAGCTGATGCACCACTAGGGTTCCTTAGTCCTCTTTTAGCATGTCTTATTCCTAGCTATCATGGAGACACTGTGACTTAGCCAGTAGATGGCAACTGTTAAGAGTTTGTTTTAGTAATCTTCCTTGTAACAAACATTAAATTTAAAACATTTTATGTACAGAGCTACACAATTACACATTAGTTTCAGTCACAACATGTTAAATCCATGTCTAAAATAAGAAAGAAATTGTTACACTGAAATCTATGGTCCTTGATGGTAATATTTTCATGGAGATCTATAAAAGGGGGGGAACATAAGGCCCTGAATTTCGCAAAACACCTAACTATAAATATCTAACATCTAGATGGCACTTTTGGAAAAGCGCTGGGCTGTTAACTGCAAGGTCAGCTGTTCAAATCCACAAACCGCTCAGCAAGCTATCTGCTCTTATAAAGATTTATAGCCTCAGAAAGCCCTTTGTAGGGAGGGTGGCTATGAGTTGGAATTGATTCAACAGAGATGGGATGGGATTGGGAATTCCAACTACATGCATCAGAAACACTGTTTTAAATGAAAGTCCGTTTTCAGATCTTAGGAAACATACAATTAGGAGAACATAAAGTACTGGCTGGGTCCATACCAAATGGTAAAAGTCCACTTAAATATATTAAGGACTCTGGGCCTCCAGAGAACTTATAAACGGGTCAGAATTCTGCCTAAAAATATCCAAAGTTGGCTTTCTTTTTTTTAAAAAACCCTGACAGATGGTCTTTTTTTATTCCTTACTCAACTAACTCTAGGAGGAAAGTATTTTAAGTGGAAAAGTACCTTTCCAATGAGAAATAGCGCGAAAAACCCCAACACAGCACAAACCCCCTCAGTGGCTGACAGTCTACTAAAGCCTATGAACTTAATTCAAACTGCACCCAGCTGTGTGCGCTTTCAGCAGCATGTATGTTTCTGCAACTCTCAACAACTAGCTGTCTTGTCTTTCTTTACTTTTAATGTTTAATGCAGCCGTCATGATGACCACCTGTCCACTAACCAGAAACAGGGCCTGGACTTAGCAGCAAAGGAGCTGAGATTGGCTGGATCCACAAAAAAAGGTTGCCTAGCTGGGAAGCTAATTTGTAAAAGACAAACTCGAAGCCAGCGTATCTACTACTTAATCACAACATGCGGGTCAAAAGAAACCAGGGAGCTGTACATTTCTGTCTACCCAGCAATTCCTACATCAAGAGTCAGGGGAACGGCTCGGATGTATTCACTCCCTTTCAAAAACTCTCTATTAATCCTGGAACTTACCAATTTAGAAAATTAATGCTTGCACTTCTGTTCTGATTTTATGAATTCCCCTCCCCTAAATAAATTAGAATATACAAACCGGCAGCTACTTTTCTTCCATGTCAATTCGTTGGGTTTTTTTCCAAAGTTAACTCACCCAGGAAAATTGGATGCAAAAAAGAAACTGTATGGAACAGATCAATCACATTAAAAAAAAACACACACACCTACAATTACCAACAGCATACCTCAACTCTCCTGCTCAGCAGAGCGTGTGTTTTCCGTAGTTCCTTTGTGGGGTGTCCCAGTCTACTAATCAAGACGCTGAAAAGTCACCCTAATGCCTACAACAGGACCTAGTCCTCTCGCACTCACCTAAGCTGCACCTACACCCTAACTCGGGCCATTCCCCTCTCCTGGCCGCGTCGCCACAGATGAGGGGTAGTCCAAGAAATCAGACAGGCGAAGTGACCGTATCTCCTTCCAGAGCACGGTCAAATTCGCGTTCGCCCGCAAATGTCACCGTCTCAAGAAGTCTGCTCCTTCCCTCCGCTCCGCGCGCCGGAGTACAAAGAGGCCTTGGGAAACACCTGTCCTAGACCCGGGAAGGCGGTGGGGAAGCGACCCGCCACAGCCTCGGGCTGCGGGGCTCCGGGGACGGCGGCCTCCAGGCACCCGGTGCAGGGCCCCCACCCCAAGCTGGGAACCTGTCAAGCCGGCCCGGACCCACCCTCCGCACGCCCGCGCGGCCCCCCGACCCCTGGCCGTGCCCGCTGCCACCGCGTCCCCGCCCGGCTCGCGGCCTGCGCCCCGCCGCCCCCGCGGCCGCCGCCCCCCGGCCCGGCGCCGTCGGTCCCCGCGGCCCCCAGGCCCGAGCGCTGCCACCTCCCGGCTCGGCCTCCGCCCTCATCCGCCCGCCCGCTCCCCGCGCCGGCTACCTGGAGGCCAGGGCGGCGGAGCACTTCACCCAGGGCCCCAGGTCGCAGAGGGCCCGGTGCTCGGGGTCCCGCTCCTTCTCGCGCTCCACGTGGTAGGCGTAGATGGAGAGCAGGATCCCGGCGGCGCACACTGCGTACCGGGCCGCCCGCTCCCACCGCGGGACCGACACTCTCAGCAGGACGGGCGCCGCCATCTTCCCCCCGCCGCCCTCGCCGCCGCCTTCGCCGCCGCCGCCGCCCGCCGCCTCCACCTCAGCCGCCGCCGCCCGTCGGGGCCCGACCCAGTCGCCGCCGCTGCCGCCGCCGCCTCCGCTGCCGCCGCCACCGCCGCCGCCGCCGCCGCGCCCCATTGGCTCGGCCGCCTCCTCCGGGCCCCGCCCCCGCGGGCGCGCGGCCCAACCGCCCCGACAGGCGTGAGCCCGGCGGGGCGGGGAAGGCGCGCGCGGGCGCGGAGCGAGGGGCGGGCCGCGCAACCGTAGGGGGCGGGGCCTGAGGCGGGCCGGCGCGCGGGAGGGGCGGGGCCAAGGGTAGGGCGGCGGGGCCGGGCCGGAGGGGCGGGCCGGTGAATAGATTTCAAAGCTCCTAGCGTGTGTGACTGGACGAGCCCCTGGCCCCGCCCCCGGAGGCGGTAACCAATAACCATCCTTTTTTCCCTTTTTTGTCGCTATCACTTGATATTTTCTAACCCAATCCAAAGGATCCCTGCCCGTGCCAGGAGATCCTGAGCCGCTCTCCATGACCTGATGTTCCTCACCACCACTTCCAGA
The DNA here is from genome assembly GCF_050624435.1 of Tenrec ecaudatus. NCBI lineage: Eukaryota > Metazoa > Chordata > Mammalia > Afrosoricida > Tenrecidae > Tenrec > Tenrec ecaudatus. The sequence continues at coordinate 136,046,477 of NC_134541.1, forward strand.
CACCGCATGTTCAGCATGTGCAGCACAACTTTCTAAAAAAAAAATTATGAATGCTTTGCTTCTCTGCAAGCTGAACTTGGGATGGCTTTTTATATCATTCTGATAATACAGAAAAAACACCAAAGTGAAACACCCGGACGAATGGGGGGGGGGTATAAAAGGCATAATGAAAGGGAAAGACTGAGATGAGAAACAGGCCAGAGAGTTTTTTTCAGTCAATAAACTGAGCCACAAACTTGACTCTGAGCTTCCTAAAAGGGAAACATAGTGGGTGATTCTCAGGCTCCAAGAAGTACACTGTTGTTGGAAATTGCTGGCTTTCCCCTGGCTGTAGGTCTCATGTCGATGTTGAGTAGGAAGCAAGCATTAGTTGTCTGTTGTGTAACAAATTATCCCAAACTTGGCAGCTGAAAACAAGAATTGCATTTCTCACAGTTTCTGTGGGTCAGGAATCTGGGGCAATCGGTAACAAGCAGCTCCACAGAGAATCAGGGGCCCTAGACACCAAAAGAGTACAGTCTCCAACATTTTTGCACACTACTGTTGGAAGCGACAACCCCTCGCATGTATTTAATTACTTAGAAATGAGTCCCTAACTCCAACCCACTCCCAAAGGGAGGTGATGCCACAAGGCAGAAATACTCACTCACTGATGCCAACTCTTAGGTCAGGATAAAACTGCCCCCCTGTAAATTTCTGCGGCAGTAAATCCTCATGGGAACACAGCCTGGTCTTTCTCCCGATGAGGAGCAGCTGATGGGTTCAAACTGCTGACCTTGTGGTTAGAAACCCAGCTCATAAACCACTGTGCCACTGGGGCTCCTGGGCAGAAATACCGAGAGGTGGGAACACATGGGCACAATCCCAAAGACTACTCACCACGACCCTCAAAGAGATGCCAACGCGAATTCCTTGAGTGGTTTTCTTAAATCTAAAGGGTCTCATTCTCTTGTAACCCCTCCCCCACCACCACCCCCGCCCACCAACCCTCACTTCTCCTGGATTCCTTTATTCACTGAATGTAATCTGCTTCTTTCACTCATCATCATGTGTGAGGGCTAGTCATGGTTATTTTTCGTGACTGTACAATACTCCACTGTGAGAATCCAACACTATTGTGTGCATATTTCTCCATTCTACTGTTGGGGAACATTTTAGTCCCTTTTTAGCTATTACAAATGAGGCTTCTCTGAATATTTTATAAACTTCATTTAGTGGACATAACCACTCACTTTCATGGGCAAGAGGAGAATCCAAGGGAGGAACTGTTGAGTTAGAGAGGATATGTGTGTTTTCCTTCAGTGGACAGCACCAGCACTGCAGTCCACTCAGGTCCTCTCTGAAGCAGCCACCAAGGTTTACTAGGGAAACGTTTGTGAAGAAGAATGGCAAGAGGCATCAGATCATAATGCACCCCTGACAACTCTGCAAAGAGAGGGGGGAAAGGGAGAGGGGCTGGGTAGCAAAAGCCTCTGGTGACAGTGCAGTCAGACTGCAGTGAAACCCAGAGGAAATGCTATGCCTTCCAGGGACTGTTTGTCCCTCATGGGTGGCTCAGCTCTAGGCCTCCTGCCACACCCTGTCACTGGCTGAGAGCAGCTTGGGACAGGCATAGCCTCAGCATGAGCACAATGGTGGGTCCAAGACTACAGCCCCTGCAGGTGATGAGCTAACTCGCCTCCTCCTTGCAGCAGAGCAGGTCCCCTGGAAGAGATGTAAGTATAGTACCAGGATTGCTCCCCCACAACCAGTTTTCCAAAGTGCCTATTCCAACTTCCACTACCCCGAGTATCCTGGAAGCGTGTCATCACAGGCACTGCTTTTCATTCCAAAGTTTGGGAGCTCTCTAGAGGGCCCTCCCGGTGGTTTTAGTCACCGTGATCCGACAGCCTTTCCACAATGCTGTCTGCCACTTAGATTTTCTAGTTATTCAAAGTGCACCCTTTAGGGTGGGAGGGCGGGGAGGGAGGGGAAAACGAGGAACTGATGCCAAGTAAATGTTTAGAAAATGATGATGGCAACATACGTATAATATGCTTGATGCAACTGATGTGTGGACTGTTATAACAGCTGTAAGAGGCCCCACTAAATTTTTTTAAGTAAATAACTTTTTTAAAAGTGCATACTTTTAAAAAATGGGTCAGCTCTCTTTTTCTTGTCGATTTGTAGATGTTCTCCCGCCCAAAAAAAATCTGGATATTTTATTTTAATCATTTTTTATTGTTATTTATTTATTTATGTTTAAACATTTTATTAGGGGCTCATACAGCTCTTATACATATACATACATCAATTGTATAAAGCACATCTGTACATTCTTTGCCCTAATCATTTTCTTTTTTTTTTCTCCTCTTTTCTTTTTTTACATTTTATTAGGGACTCATACAACTCTTATCACAATCCATACATATACATACATCAATTGTATAAAGCACATCCATACATTCCCTGCCCCAATCATTCTCAAAGCATTTGCTCTCCACTTAAGCCCTTTGCATCAGGTCCTCTTTTTTTTTCCCTCCCTCCCTGCTCCCCCCTCCCTCATGTGCCCTTGGTAATTTATACATCGTTATTTTGTCATATCTTTCCTTATCCGGAGTCTCCCTTCCCCCCTTCTCTGCTGTCCCTCTCCCAGGGAAGAGGTCACATGTGGATCCTTGTAATCAGTTCCCCCTTTCCAACCCACTCACCCTCCACTCTCCCAGCATCGTCCCTCACACCCTTGGTCCTGAAGGTATCATCCACCCTGGATTCCCTGTACCTCCAGCACTCATATGTGCCAGTGTACAGCCTCTGTCCTATCCAGCCCTGCAAGGTAGAATTCGGATCATGGTAGTTGCGGGGAGGAAGCATCCAGGATCTGGGGGAAAGCTGTGTTCTTCATCGGTACTACCTCGTACCCTGACTGACCTATCTCCTCTCCTAAACCCCTCTATGAGGGGATCTCCATTGGCCGACACTTGGGCCTTGGGTCTCCACTCTGCACTTCCCCCTTCATTCAATATGGTATATATATATATATATATATATATATATATATATACACACACACACATACATACATACATATACATACATACACACATACATATATATACATATACACACATATATCTTTTTTTTTTTTTTTGCATGATGCCTTATACCTGGTCCCTTTGGCACCTCGTGATCACACTGGCCGGTGTGCTTCTTCCATGTGGGCTTTCTTGCTTCTGAGCTAGATGGCCACTTGTTCACCTTCAAGCCTTTAAGACCCCAGACACTATCTCTTTTGATAGCCGGGCACCATCAGCTTTCTTCACCACATTTGCTTATGCACCCATTTGTCTTCAGCAATCCTATCATGGAGGTGTGCAGTCAATGATATGATTTTTTGTTCTTTGATGCCTGATAACTGATTTTAATCATTTTATTGGGAGCTCTTACAGATAGCCTAACATTCCAAGGTCAATCACATCATGCAGTATTGTACAATTGTTATCACAATCAGTTTCAAAACATTTTCTTTCTTCTTGAACTTCTTGATATCAGCTCCCCTTAATCCCCTTCCTTCCCCCAAGGAACCCTTGTTCTTTTTGGGGTCTATAGTCATTATGTATTCAAGAGACCATGCTTGGTTGGATCAGGGTATTGCAAATTTCTTTCTTCTTTCTTTTGAAAATTTCTTCCCACGCTGCAGCTTGCCTTTTCTTGGTTAATGGAGACTTGGTCCAACGGTCAAGAAACAAACTCAAATGCACTGCCATCGAGCGATTCCGACTCATGGCGACCCTATAAGCACGAACTAGAATAGGCCCTGTGAGTTTCCGTGACGGTAACTCTCTACAGGAGTAGCAAAAGCCTCATCTTTCTCTGGCAGAATGGCTGGTGGCTTCAAACTACCAACCTTGTGTCTGGCAGCCCAACACACAACCACTATGCCACCAGGATTCCTCTTCTGTTGAACAGTAGAATTCTCAAAAGCTCACTGCCATCGAGTGGGTTCTGACTCATAGCGACCCTGTGGGGAATAGAATAGACGTGCCCCTGTGGGTGTCCAGGACTGTACATTTTTCCGGGAGCAAAAACCTCATCTTTCTCCCACGGAGCAGCTGGAAACTGCTGGCATTGAGACCGGGTACCCAATGTGTAACCCCTACACTGCCAGGGTCCCTTGAACGGTAGAACAGACTTCTTTAAATTCCTCTTCTGCGTCCTTCACCTCTTACCTCTGGGCCTTCACACACTCTCTCTTACTTACCTTAACCTTAGCTATCTCTCCTCTGGGGAAAGCTTTCTCACCTCAGGTTTCCTAACACAATTATAATCATCAGGATACCAGCAACTTACCAGGCCAGAAGCTCAAATCCATTAAGGAGACTCTTTCTCCATTTCCAATGACAGAGGAAGGCCAAAGAATGATGCATTCAATCTGTGAAATCAGCCAAGGATACTGAAGATACCATGTGCTACCCAGAGGAGGAACCACATGCCTTACAAGAGATACAACCAGAAGGCTCCTTTGAAGCAAGGATACTGAGACCTCAACTCCGACAGGTTGTCTGAAAAGAGCAGTGGTGAGAAGACATCACCCTTGGAGAAGCAGAGAGAGCAGAAACTCCATGAGATGAGCCGGCACCGCAGCCCCCCCTACAACGGGCTCAAACCCATCCAGGAGAGGGAAGGTGCCCAGAGCCAGAGGTGGGGATAATGAGTCTGACCCAACAGCCCCGAATATTGGAGATGTTCTCTCAGGTCTGCTCTGGGCACCCAGGAGGCAAAGTGGTCCTCAGTCTTCCTGTGTCTTGGATCTGTGTTCTCCGGCCAGAAGGGACAAACTCCCACCTCTTGAAAAATCTGGGGACACTGGATTAGAAGTTGTGGAATCGGAGAACGCTTTGTTATGTATATTGTTGCCACAATTAGGGGAAAAAAACAATGGCATGTAAACAATGAGTACAAGGAAGGAGAAGATACTGTAGAATTGCATGTGGTGATATGTGCGCAACTCTGCTTGATGGGACTGAATTATTAACGTGAATGGCATGTGAATGAAACACTAATAAAACATTTTTTAAAAATCCAAGGCAAGATTCTGAGAGGTTAACCAACCAACATTACTCTTGAACCTGGTAACCTAACCTACCTCACTGCCATTGAGCCCATTCTGATTCACAGTGACCCTGTAGGACAGAGTTGAACTGTGGGTTTCCAAGGCTGCAATTCTTTACAGGAACCAAAAACCTCGTCTTTCTGCCTCAGAGCAACTGGTGGTTTCAAACTCCTGGCCTGATGGTCAGCAACCCAACTCATAGCCAAGAACACCACCAGGTCTCCCTGAGTCCTGACCTGCTATTAGAGTAGCTAGAGAGAAAGCATGGTAGGGGCAGCTGACCCCATAGACCCCCCCACCACCACCACCATCTATGGGTTAGATTCTGCCAAGGCCAGTCTTCCCAAAGAAGGAGAATGAGCTGTTGTTCCCCAAAGCAGGAAGGTGGCACAGTAGGAGGGCTATTGTTATGGAGTAAATTCAGTCTCCCCCAAATATATATAGATGGGATCCTACTTAGAAATAGTTTACTTAGCTTCTGGGGTCTTAAAGGCTTGAAGGTGAACAAGCGACCATCTAGCTGAGAAGCAACAAAGCCCACATGGAAGAAGCACGCCAGCCTGTGTGATTACGAGGTGTCTAAGGGATCAGAGATCAGGCATCAAAGAACAAAAAATCAAATCATTGTGAATGAGGGGGAGTGCAGAGTAGGGGCCCAAGACCCATCTGTAGGCAACTGGACATCCCTTTACAGAAGGGTCGCAGGGAGGAGAGGAGCCACTCAGGATGCAGTGTAGCAATGATGAAACATACAACTTTACTCTAGTTCCTAAATACTTCCTCCCCCTTATCCCCCACTATCATGATCCCAATTCTACCTTACAAATCTGGCTAGACCAGAGGATGAACACTGGTACAGATAAGAACTGGAAACGCAGGGAATCCAGGACAGATGATCCCTTCAGGACCAGTGTTGAGAGTGGTGATACCAGGAGGGTAGAAGGAGGGTGGGCTGGAAAGGGGGAACCGATTACAAGGATCTACATATAACCTCCTCCCTGGGGGATGGACAACAGAAAAGTGGGAGAAGGGAGTGGGTGAGATATGACAAAATATTAATAATTTATAAATTATCAAGGGTTCATGAGGGAGGGAGGGAGGGGGAAAAATGAGGAGCTGATACCAAGGGTTCAAGCAGAAAGCAAATGTTTTGAGAATGATGGTGGCAACAAATGTACAAATGTGCTTGACACAATGGATATATGGATTGTGATAAGAGTTGTATGAGTCCCTAATAAAATGATTTAAAAAGTCACTGGAGGTAGGACACACTCTCTGCTTCACCTTCCTGTTAAAGAGCCACCTGGAGCCACGCTGATGGTAGCCAGAGCCCTAGAGATACGTCCACCACCATTAAATCTACAAGACTTTGCACCCACCAGCCTGTGATCTTCCTGCATTCTGCATCATTGCGGGTGGCTGTGTGAGCCTAAAGAGGAATTTATGGGCTAGTATCGGACTTATGGACTTGATTTGGTCTGGGCTGGGATGTTTTCTTGATATAAAGATCTTTTTTAGACATACATGAGTGTCACTGGATTTGTATCTCCAGTCAACTCGGACTAATACAGACTTGGCTAGGATGTTTTCTTGATATATTAAAAAATGATTTTTTTATAAAAGAAATAGTTTACTTTGCCTTGTTAAAGGGAGCCCTGGTGGCAGAGAGGTTAGGTATTGAGCTGCGATCTGCAAGGTCAGCAGTTTGAAACCACCAGCTGCTCTACGGGAGAAAAATGGGGCTTTCTACTCTCATGAACAGTTGCTGTCTCAGAAAGTCACAGGGGTGGTTCTACCCTGCCCTACAGGGTCAAAATGAGTATCAACGCAATGGCAGCAAGTTTGGTTTTGAGTTCTTTCCTTCGTTAACTGGCTCATGCCTGAGGAGGGTGGTTTCTCAATCCCATCTCTCCAGAGTCACAAAAATAGCTGGCGAGACACAGATACACACATACATGCATATACACAGGGGAAGGCAGATTCCATCTAAGTGTCTTCATCCACAAGCCAAGGGACTAAGAGATCTTTGGTGCTACAACAAGGAAGGAATCGAGGTGGCCAAGCCCCACGTTCGGATTTTTAGGCTCTAGGACAGTGAGAAAATAAATGTGATTTTGAGGACAGCAGCACTAGGACACTAATCCATTCTGCACCGGTTTAATGAGTCCCGACGGGGTGCCAGTTGCCGGGGTAGATGACTGATGAGCTAGAGTCTCACAGAAAGAACCCCCAATGGACCACTATGGTATAAGCAGCTGCTAACCGAAAGGTCGGCAGTTCGAACCCACCAGCTGCTCCCTGGGGAAAAGATGCTGCAGCCTGCTCCTACAAAGATTTACAGCCTGGGAAACACTTTGGGGACATGCCACTCCTCCCCACGGACTTGCAATGGGTTGGAATCTCACGTACTTGCTATGGGTTTGGTCTCACAGAACTCATATTCGGGGGGGGGGGGGGAAGAGAGTAGGATTGTCTTTGTGGAAGAGCCCAAACAAGAGCTCTTGTCACTGTCTGAAACATGCACCTCTGCTTCAGGTGGCAGAGGTCCACCTAGCCTTCTTGTAGGCCCAAGCAGCAGCTAAGACATTCCAGATCTGGCAGAGGCAACTCTGGGGGGTCCCTTGGACCCAGCCCAAGAGGGAAAACTTCAAAATATGTACAGGTATGGAAAACCCTCAGCCATGACTGGTAGAAATGTATTAACATGTGGCAGTCACTTTGGAAAACTCTGGAAGCTCCTCAAAATACCATAGAGCAATGGTTCTTCACCTTCCTAAAGCCGCGACCCGTTAATACAGTTCCTCATGGTGTGGTGACCCCCACACCAACCATACAATTATTTTCGTTTGTGGCTACTTCATAACTGTCATTATGCTACAGTGATGAATCGGGTGACCCCTGTGAAAGGGTGGTTCAACCCCCAAAGGGGTCACGACCCACAGGTCGAGAACCACTGCCATAAAGATTCCCTGCAGCCCAGCAATTCCACCCCGAGGTAGATCCCCAAGAGAAGTGGAAACGCATGTCCATGCAAAAACATGTACACAAGCGGTCACAGTAGCATTATTCCTTCCAGCCAAAGCAGTGGCCATCACTGATGAGCAGATGAACAGAGCATGGACTGTCCCTCCAAGTGAGTACACCAGAGTGTAAGAGACACATGAACTAGCACAGAGTGCTGACAGGCCACGGCGATGAACCCCAGCAGGAGGATGCTGAGTGGAACAAGCCAGACCCGGAAGGACAAATATTGCATAATTGAACTGATAAGAACTATCTAGAACAGTCAACTTGTAGTGACAAAGTAGATTAGAGGCTACCAGGAATTGCAGGCAGGAGGAAATGGTGAGTGGTTCTTTAATGGGTACAGAATGTCTGCTTAGGACAATGGAGACCTTTGGGACTAGGTGACGTGGTGATGGTGGTGGTGGTGGTGGTTATATAACACGGTGAATATACGGAATGCCACTGACTTAAAGAGTGGTTAGAATAAAAGTTTTAGTTCATAGATAGTTTGTTGTTGTTAGGTGCCATTGGTCATGACTCTATGTAAAAAAATGTTTCTGAATAAATGAATGAGCAAGCAGTCAGAATATTTCATTACTGCTATGGTTATGCATTGGCCTACAATCCACATGGTTGGCAGTTCAAAACCACCAGCACCTCCTGGAGAGAAAGACTGGGCTTTCTACTCCCGTAAACAGTTACAGTCTCAGAAACCCACAGGAGTTGGGGGTGGGGGAGTCGCCATGAGTCAGTACTGACTTGATGGCAGTGAGTTTGCCTTGGCACATATTTGCAAAGAGCCTGGTGGCATGGGGGTGAAGCACTTTAAAAGAGCTTTCTCCCTCCCCACATTTCTCCTAAGCCTGTGTTTCCTGCAATGTGAGTGTCCATGTAGACAGCCGAGCCATTGTCCTGACTCACTGCCCCGTAACTTCCTCGGCCCTGATGACCTTTGCCTCCACTCCACTCAAGCCACCCAACGGTCACTCCCTTGCCACTCCTCTGAGTGACCAGATTTCTGAAATCCAATGTTAGGCTCTCGGACTCATGGCCACCACAAGAGCTCCCATCCCCCCGTGGTGGTTGCTGGGTGCCAGTGAGTCAGTGCCGACTCATGCAGACTTTCCAAGACTGTCACCTTTCTTTCTTCCTTTCTTTTTCTTATTGTGAATTAGGTGAAGGTTGACAGGGCAGATCATTAGTTTTACATTTGACAGTTCATCCCACTTCCTCCCTGTTTCCGGTCTCCCTTCCTCCTTCTTTCCTAACCCTCTGAACTCTGCCCTTGGCTAAAGTTTGGGACCTGAAGGAGGATTAAGGGCCATAATTTGAGGGGTCCCTCCTGTCTCTCTATGAGCAGTAAGCCTGGTCTCTTCTATCCTTGTAAACTCTGGTCCATATTTTCCTCCCACTCTATCCAGGGCTTTTGAACGCGATCCATTTCAGGGCAGTTGGGAATGGCAGCTGGGCACCAGCAAGTTATGCTGGATTCCGAGCTGTGGAGGCTGGTCCATGAGTCTATTGGACTGTTTCCATATGCCTTTGATTTTCATCAGTCTTTCTTCCCCTTAGGTAGCTGCTCATGACCTTGAAGCCCCACCCCCCACCACCAGCCACTACTCACCCAAGCAGGATACAGAGGACAGTCTGCGAGCTATATGATAAGGCTGCAATATTTAGGGGAGCAGAATGCCAGGTCCTTTCGCCCATGGAGTTGCTGGGGAGTTCGAACCACTAACCTTTTAGTTAGCAGCAGAGAGCTTAACCACTGAGCTACCAGTGCCTCCCTATCCTATCTGCTTTTCTACAGTGTGACTGATGCTCTTCCCAGAGAAAGGTGGAGTCTCTGCTCCCTCCCCTTGAACCTCAGAAGGTCTGCAACTGTGGTGGGAGCAATACTCACTACCATTTCCGGGTGGTCTTCCTGGGATATGCTTCCTCTTGAAACCCAGCCACCATGCTGTGAGGAGATCCCAGCCACATGGAGGCCACCCTGATAAATTCCAGCCAATGATGGCACAGTATTACGCACTGGGCTGCTAACCATTAAGTCAGCAGTTCAAAACCACTAGTGGCTCCTCGGGAGAAAGACCGGGCTATCTACTCCATAAAGAGTTAGTCTCAGAAACTTACAGGGCCAGTTCTACCCTGTCCTATAGGGTTGCTATGAGTTGGCATTGACTTGATGGCAGTGGGTTTTGTTTTGTTTTGGTTTGGTTTGGTTTGGTTTGGTTTGAGCCCCAAACAAGAGAGTAAAGAATTTGAGACCATTCCTACCACTGTCATAGCCCAACAGACTCCAAGTGGAAATTACCACCCTGAACCCAGACAACTCCCAGAACTATAAAAAAACAATAATAATAATATATGATAGCTGTTGTTTGAGGGACCCTGGTGGCTTAGTAGTTACAAGTAAGGGCTACTAACCAAAAGGTCAGCAGTTCAAAACCACCAGCCACTCCAAGGGAGAAAGATGGGGATTTCTACCTCCGTAAAGAGTTTGTCTTAGAAGCTCACAGGGCCAGCCAGTTCTAACCCATCCTACCGGGTCGATATGAGTCGGAGCCAACTTGGTGGCAGGGAGTTTGAGTTTGTTCTCTGACTGCTCCACAAAAGCACGAAGAAAAGGCCAGCTGTGGCGTGGGAAGAAATTGCCAATACCCGGATCAGGTGGCAGTGAGTTTGGTTGGATTGGAGCCTTGGAGGTTTCTTTATGCACCAAGAGTAACTCTCTGAACCTCAAAACAGTTACGGTCAAGTTGATTCAGACTCAGGGCGACCACGTGGTACTCCATAGGGTTTTCCATTTTCCTTCCAAGGAATTGCTAGGTAAACTCAAGCTTCCCCTTTGGGTTGGCAGCAGGGAGAGTAGTAACCAGGGTCTCAGACTTACTGGAGAACCTTCTTTCCGTCTGGTTCTCCAAGGCTTTAGCAGATCCAGTCCCTCTCTGGAGACGGGCTGTGTCTCAATCAAGATTTCCTGATGGCCCGCCCTGTGCTCTTCTTCCAGGGCGTCTTTCATCCTCCTCGGCTAGTCTGAGTCTCTGCATTCGCCAGTCTTCTTCTCTCAAACACTCAGTCCCTTGAACTTAGCCTAGATGGTGTGAGTCTCCTCCATAAGTACTCTGAGATCTTCCAAAAAGGGCTCAATGCCACCCATAAAAAAGCAACAGTGAGTTAACTTGCTCACGGTCCTACACCAGCAGTCAAGCCAGATGCATCCACAACCTGTCGCTGTGGTGGCTTCGGTGATGCGGTGGTGCTGGAAGCGATGCCACTAGTGTTTCTGAGACCAGCGCTGTCACCCATACGGGGCAGGTTTAGCTGAGCTTCCATCTAAGACAGACTAGGAAGGAAAGCTTGCTGATCCACTCGTACTTCCGAAAGGCCGTCAATGAAAGGCTCCTGGATCACAAGAGTCCTGTCTGATGAGTCCCATGGCGGCGGGGAAGGCGCGGTGTGAGATAGGTGCACAGTGACCTTGGCCTCGGTACGGGTGCAGGAGTCAGTGCTCTTAAACAGCTCACCCTAAGTCAGAGCCCATACCAGCAGCTCGTGGCAAACCTGGCTCCCTCCACATGCCACATTCTCCCCCTCCCCGCCCCCGCATTTATTTCCCTTCATGCTGTGAGGACCGAGAGCCCCCTTTGAGCTAATCAAGCATACTGCCTAAAGGAAAACCTATAAACCCCTGCCAGGATGCTGGGATGCCTGGTCTGCTCGGCCCTGTGTTAAAAACAGCAGCCTTCACATTCAACCCCTAGGAATGCGTATCCTTTTGTTTATTTTAAAACTTCCTCCTTACAGGTTTCCCAAGCCGCTTGAGGCGACTCCACCACAATTCACAGGAAGGCTGAGGATAAGCGATTCCACCAGCCTTGATGGCAGGCTTTTACCGTGTTTCTAGTCCAGCAAGTGATTCTTGTCCCCCAGATTGAATTCGTGTTGCTGGTGCAGGCACCATGTTTCAGATGAGGTTCTCTGTGTGAGGGGCTGAGCCTCTTCCGGCCAGTCTACACCCATGAGCCACATAGCATGAGGTGGCCCTTCTCTTTTATGTAGACCTGTAGTTCACAAGAGTCGGATGGACGAAGCCACATCTTCAGGGGCAGGGGACTGGTCAGGACTAAGTCGAGACACTCAGCACCATATTGGTTTGAATCTTGCCCTGGTATGGAGGGCGCTGGAAAATTCCTTAATGTCCCCTCTGCTTCACTGTCTTCCTCTAGAGCAGAGGTTCGCAACCTGTGGGTCTCGACCCCTTTGGGGGTTAAACAACCCTTTCACAGGGGTAGCCCAATTCATAACAGTAGCAAAATTACAGTTGTGAAGTAGCAATGAAAATAATTTGTTAGACAGGGTTCTCTAGAGAAACAAAACCAGGACACTAATGATTATATATATATATATATATATATATATATATATATATATATATATATATATATATATATATAAAACCTAAGAAATAAACAGTTAATTAATCTATAAAGCAGTATAAATGGCTCAGTGCAACTCACTTCTGTGAGACAGCTAGTACACTGGCAGTCCTTCAAGTCTCTGTAGAGCAATTCAGATATACGTCCACAGACAGCAAACAGCAAGGCAGGTCACCAAAAGTCAGCCAGATGACATTCCCCAGCTCAAGCGATGTATACTCCAGGAGCGTGGGGAAGCAGGTCTTGAAGGAACCTCAACTACAGCGACAGAGTCCGTGGGTTGGGTGTCCCACAGATAGTGTATCTTGTAAATTGAGGCAGAGCTAAGGCACACTGGTACAATCATAAAAATACAAGAGACAAGCAAGGTGAGGCTTGCCGAGCCATTTCTCTCTCTGCCCTTCAATTAATTCCACTTGTGTTCATTGGTCATGTTGGCACAATACGCCTACCTATCACATAATGTTATGGTTGGGGGTCACCACAACATGAGGAACTGTATTAAGGGGCCGTGGTATTAGGAAGGTTGAGAACCACTGCTCTAGAAAATGAAGTCCCAGCAGCTCCAATCTCACAAGACTTGGGGAGGGTGACATACGTGAGGGCAGGGCCCCAAACCCACTGGTGTCAAGCTGATTCCCACTCGATTCCATAGGGTATCCAAGGCTGTGAATCATCACAGAAGCTGACTGACAGCACCAGCTTTCTCCCTTCAGATGGACTAACTTTTGATAGAGAACTGACAAAGAAAAGCAGATTGGGTTCCCAAGGGTTGAAGGCTTGATGGAAGTAGACAGGCACACCTTTAGGGGCTCAAACCACAAACCATTCAGGTGGAAGTCAAGCACATTAACCACAGTGCCACGGTCCATGACCCACGGTCATTGAGTCGACTTTGGCTCATGATGACTCTACAGCACAGAACAGAACTGCTCCCTGGGATTTTTCCTTTTACTTTCTTTCTTAAAAAATCATTTTATTGGGGCTCCTCATGCTCTTACAGCATTCCATATACCAACTGTATCAAGCACATTTGTACATAGGTTGTCATCATCATTTTCTAAACATTTACTTTCAATTTGAGCCCTTGCTTTCAGCTCCTCTTTTTCCCTTCCCCTCCCACCCTCATGACCCCTTGATATTTATAAGTTATTGTTGTTTTCATGACCTTGGGCTTTTTGAGACTAAATAGCATTCTCTTACTCCCCCAGAACAGCTGGTGGGTGGGCTTGAACTGCCAACCTTGCAATTAGCAGCCCCGTGCTTCACCCACAATGCCAACAGGGTTCCTTGTATAACCCACAATCTGTGCTAAAATATTTCTCGTCATCCTTGTCTCTATCTCACTCTCCACCATCGAGTCGATGCCGACTCCTGGTGACCCTGTAGGAAAGGGCAGAACTGTCCCTGTGCGTTTCCAAGAATGAGACACTTTGCGGAAAGAGGCAAGCCTCGCTGTCTCCCACAGAGTGGCTGGTAATTCCAAATTGCTAACCTTTGGGTTAGAAGTTCATCATGTAACCACTACGCCACCAGGGCTCCTCCTGGTCTCTACAGGTAAAAAGGGAAAAAAATGAAACACTGGGGGAACTTAAAATCCTTCCAGAAATAATGGCTTAATATACATTGGTATCCAACAAGTAAAATGATCACATTGGATAGATGCTGCTCAAAAATCTAATGGAACTAATAGACCCCTGGGTGGAGCAAAACAGTGTGCATTTGGCTGGTTAACTAAAAGGTTGGTGGTTCAAGTCCATTTAGTGGTCCCATGGAAGAAACAAGTCTGGTAATAGGCTTACATAAAGATTACAGCCAAGAGAGAGAGAGCCCTGGGAGCAGTTCTACCTGGTACATTCCTAGATGGAGAAAAATATCTAATCCCAAACCAACAGCAACAGCAAAATGTAACTAATCTGCACAGGCTGATCTGTGTAGTTGCTTAAAAAGCATTTAACACACCAAGCCCCATCTAGTTCATTCCGACTCATTGTGACCCTACAGGACAGGGTAGGGCTGCCCTTGGGGTTTCTATGTGACAGACTGTTCCACAGTGAGTCCCTGACCTTGTTCTGACTGATACTGAATTTCTCCAAAGTGTCCACAGATGCCGTCTATTTGATTCTTTTGCATCCTATCCCATCTGACAAGGTCCACATACATGTAGAGATGCCACTTAGCTTGTTGCAAAAAGGACTTAACAATAAATAAGTCATTGGTCTTGCAAAAATCTGTCACAAGACCTCGTGTGTTGTTGTCTAACACTGAGGCTGTGTTTTCCAGCTAACTTTTGCATTCCAGTCACCAGTAATTATCAATGTATCTTGACTGCAAATTTCATCGATGTCAGACTACATAAGTGGTCAAAAATCCTTGATTTCCTCATCTTTGACATTACTGGTTGGTGTGCAAATTATAAAATAAGCGTTGTGTTGACTGCTCTTCTTTGTAGGCATATGAATATTATCCTATCACTGACAATCTTGGACTTCAGGATAGATCTTGAAATGTTCTTTTTTTTTTTAAATTCTTTTGAGGGAGCAGATGAAGGGGCAGGAGGAGAGAGTGGAGCACAGCCTGGCCCACTAGGCCGTGATGATGATGTTCCTGAGTAGAGCAGCCAGTCCACAGAGAGAACAACATGGCTGGCCCCACTATGAGACATGATGCCCCTCAGTGACTAAGGGCGATACAGGGGACAGCACCGGAGACACAGTGTGGGAATTGCACCTGACCTGATCCCACCACACCGAGGCAAATCACTGGGGGAGTGCAGCGGAACAGCAAGGGAATGGAGTGGCAAGGTCCCCAGGGAATGCTGAAAGTGGACTTTGGGGCCAGGGCTTGGTGCCCCAACAGACTGGACTGAAAAATGCTCCTAAGGGCCAGCAAATGATCCTTGAACTAACTACAAGCTTTTCTCTTGTGAACTGTAAAAAAAAAAAAAAATTCTTTTGAAATGTTCTTTATAGTGATGAATGTAGTGCCACTCCTCTTCGATTTGTTGTTCTCGGTACAGATTATATGATTGTCAAATTTAAAATGGGTGGTCAATACCAATCCATTCTAACTCCCTAATGTTTAGATATCAATCTTTTTATTAAATCATTTTATTAGGGGTTCATACAACTCTTATCACAATCCATACATACATCAATTGTGTAAAGCACATTTGTACATTCATTGCCCTCATCAGTCTCAAAGTATTTGCTCTCCACTTAAGCCCCTGGCATCAGGTCCTCAATTTTTCCCCTCCCTCCCTTCTCCCCCCTTCCTCATGACCTCTTGATAATTTATAAACCTAGATTCCCTGTGTTTCTGGTTCCTATCTGTACCAGTATCCATCCTCTGGTCTAGCCAGACTTGCAAGGTAGAATTGGGATCATGATAGTGGGGGGAGGGGGGAAGGAGAATTTAGGAACTAAAGGAAAGTTGTATTTTTCATCGTTGCTACATCGCACCCTGTCTGGCTCGTCTCCTCCCCGAGACTCCTCTGCCAGGGGGTTTCCAGTGACCTACAAATAGGCTTTGGGTCTCCACTTCGCACTTCCCCCTTCATTCACTATGGTAAGATTTTTTGTTCTGATGATGCCTGATACCTGATCCCTTCAACACCTCGTGATTGCACAGACTGGTGTGCTTCTTCCATGTGTGCTTTGTTGCTTCTGAGCTAGATGGCCGCTTGTTTACCTTCAAGCCTTTAAGATCCCAGATGCTATATCTTTTGATCGTCAGGCACCATCAGCTTTCTTGGCCACATTTGCTTATGCACCCATTTGTCTTCAGTGATCGTATCATGGAGGTGAGCACACAATGATATGATTTTTTGTTCTTTGATGCCTGATAACTGATCCCTTTGGCACCTCGTGATCACACAGGCTGGTGTGCTTCTTCCATGTGGGCTTTGTTGCTTCTGAGCTAGATGGCCGCTTGTTTACCTTCAAGCCTTTAAGATCCAGATACTATATCTTTTGATAGCCAGGCACCATCAGCTTTCTTCACCACATTTGCTTATGCACCCGCTTTGTCTTCAGCGAGTGTGTTGGGAAGGTGAGCATCATAGAATGCCAATTTAATAGAAGAAAGTATTCTTGCATTGAGGGAGTACTTGAGTGGAAGCCCAATGTCTTTCTGCTACCTTAATAATAAACCTATAAATATATGCACATAGATTTCCCCATCCTCTATATTAATATATTTGCATGTATACATGTCTTTATCTAGACCTCTATAAATGCCCTTTGCCTCCAAGCTCTTTCCTCTATTTCCCTTGACTTTCCTCCTGTCCCACTATCATGCTCAGTCCCCACCAGGGTTTCAGCAATTCCTCTTTGTTACATTACCTTTGATCATGCCCAACCAGGCCTCCCACACCCTTCTCACCACCAATTTGGATCACTTGTTGTTCCCTTGTCCCTGGGTTTGTTAAAACAGCACTTCCTTTTCCCCCTCTTCCCCCTCTCCCATGTCGGTCCCGTTGTTTTCTCCTCCAGATGGCTCATCCAGCCTATCTTAGATATCAATCTTTATATATCCCAATTCATTTTTGACACCTCTCTACTCTTGGGGGGCATCTTTCAATTTTCCCAGGTGTGAACTTCATGCATACATTCCACATTCAGATTATCGGTGGATGAGGAAGCAGCTCTTCCTCAAGTTGCATTTTCAGTGTCTTCCAACTTGAGGAGTTTATCTTCTGGAACGTATGAGACAATGCGACACTACTGTTTCTAAGACTTTCAGTAACTGATTCTTGAGAAGTGGGTCGCCTCTTCCTTCTTTCTAGTCTTGGTCTAGAAGCTCCACTGAAACCTCTCTACCAGAGTAACCCTGCTGGTATGCTTCCAGGATCACATCAACACCCAAGTCATCACAATACTATCGATCGATAGGAGTGGTAGCTTTGTCACTAAAAACAAACAAAAAACCTTCTGTTCCTTCCCCTTTTTAAATTGCCCTGGCTAGAATTTCCAGAACTATGTTGAAAAGAAGTAGTGAAAGTGGGCATCCTTGTCTCATTCTCGGTTCTAGGCAAAACACTTCCAATGTTTAACCACGGAGGAGTAGAATGTTGGGTTTCTCATATGCATCCTTAATTAGGTTAAGAAAGTTTCCCTCTTTTGCTAATTCTTTTTATTTAATCATGGAAGGGTGTCAAATTTCTTCAAGAATTTTTTTTCCTGCATCAGTCAGGATGATCATGTGGTTCTCCTCCCCCTTTTCTTCTATTAATGTGATGCTTATCGTAATAGATCGATTGATTTTCTTATGTTGAACTACCCTTGCATTCCCACCATAAATGCTACTTGGGTGTGGTGTAGAATCCGTTCAACATGCTACTGAATTCTGTTTGCCAGTCTCTCATTGAGGAAGCTCATATTTACATTCTAAAGGAATAATGAACTGTAATTTTCTTTACTTAGGCTTTCCATCTCTGGCTTTGGTATCAAGATCATGCTGGCCTCGTGGGATTAGTTAAGACGTCCTTCCTCCCCTTCTGATTTCTGCAGGAGGCTGAGAAGCGCTAATGTTACTTCTGCTCTACATGTTCTTGTGGAATTATGCAGAGAGCCCATCTAGTTCCAGGCTTTTCTTTGTTGGGAAGTTTTGGTTACTGCACTGTTTCGGTCTATTGAGACTTTCAGTTTCTGCTTGAGTCAGTTCGGGCAGACTGTGGCCATTTCATCTGCGATTGCTCTTGGTGTTAGTAGCCCTTGAGTTGGCTCTGACTCATAGTAACTCTGAGACAGGAGAAGTGTTGCCAAGTCCCATGCCACCTTCATAATTCTTGCTATGTCTGAATCCATTGTTTTGGCCACGATGCCCTTGGACTGATTTCTAGGAAGGGGCATCATCTTCCAGTACTTAACTAGAAAATACTGTGGTGATCTATCAGGTTTTTAGCTAAAAAGTTTGGGGAGCAAGTGGTCAGGCTTTCTTCCTCATCTGTCTCTGTCTGATACCTGTCTACCATGGACAGGCCTGCTGGGATGTAAAATACTGATGGCATAGCTTCCAGCCATCACACAGGTTACCGCAACACCACAATATGGCATATGGGTGGTGTCTAGTACAACCAAAACCAGGCATCACATTCAAAACTCAACTCACTGCCATCAAGTCAGTTCTGACTCACAGCAACCCTGTGGGACAGAGTAGAGCCGTCCCTGTGGGTTTCCAAGGCTGTACATCATTATAGCAGCAGATCGCCTCATCTTTCTCCCTCATAGTGGCCGGTGGGTTCGAACTGCTGTCTCTGGTTACCAGTCCTACACATCAGCAGTTCAGTATTCCAAAACCAAGAAAAATAAGCATATTGGAAGCAAGGGAAGGGCTTAGTGCTTTCCTCCTTGGATGTTAGGGCTATTTTTCACACAATTCCAGATTTGGCAAGAGGAGTGAACTCTGGCCCAGAAGCTGGCGAACAGCATTGCGGAGGGCACAGCCTGCTCCTGGGGAACTCACTTAACCAACACCGTGACCTATGCTTGGCTACTCTTTTGTTCTCCGACCTGGCTCCAAACTCCCTGCTCAGAAACAATGAGCCCTCTACCCTCTAAAGACAAACGACTCTAATTCTGTATATGTTCAAAAGAGGGGAATGGAGTTAGAAAAGCCTTGGAGGACAGAAGGGAAAAGAGGAGAGGGTGAGAATGATAATAGGAAGATGGAGGGAGGGAAGAAGGGACACAACATAAGCCACTCCCCTCTTCCATGTCAGGCCTAGCTTGAGGACCACAACCCTCTTTTGGATGTTGTTGTTGAGAACACACACCGTCGTTGTTGTTGTTGGGGGCTATCAAGTCGGCTGGGACTCACTGCAACCCCATTGAAACAGAGTGAAACACTGATCCGTCCTGCAGTGGTTGTTAAGGCACAGCCCGATGCTGTCGCCATTGTGTCGATCCATCTTGTGAAGGGTCTTCTTTTCCGCTGCCCTTCTACTCTGCCAACCATGCTGGCCTTTTCCAGGGACTGGTCTCTTCTGACAACCTGTCCAAACGACCGAGAGAGCCACACAGGCATCCAGCCAACAACGTCTGCATGTCCAAAGCAGTGCCGTGGATTGGATTCTTCAAGTTGTCCGACTCTCCCCGTCTTTCATTCCCAACTCGTTCCTCCCACATCACAGCACTCTTTCGGGTGTGTGCTTATTAGAAAATGAATCTCAATCATTAGCTCATCGGTCAGCCTGCCAAGATGAATGGGTCTTAGGCACCAGGGGGTCTTCACCCGCTAATTTTCAAGATGAGGAAATGGGGTTCTGAAGACAAGGCTGTGGACCTTGACAACGTGATCTAGAAAGAGCCTCTGTTGGCCCTGTCGTTAACCACAAGGGCCCCGCAGTTGAAGACTGGCAGAACTGGATCCAGACTCTAATTCGGACTTCAGAGCTAAAGGCACCGCAGCTACGTGTCCTTTGCCTTTGGCTCTCCTTCCAGCCAGCAGGGTTTCCCAATGCTGTGTTTGTGCAAACTCCTGAGCAGCAGGGAAAATGCCTGAGCTAAGAGGCACTGCACTGTTCGCAATTGAGGGCAAAGGCTGCAGGGAGTTGGCCCAGCTCCAAACTCCTCCACTGAGGCCAGAGGTGGCAGATCTAACCCATTTCATTTTCCCGTGCGTGGGGACATCATGCTTGGGAGACCAGAGGGGCAGTGGGGAAAACGGATGCTCCTTGACCAGACGGGTGGACACGGGCTGCATTGGTGGGCTCCTTCCCACATAAGAACAGGCATGAGGGTGGCCAGGACTGGGGTGCTGCCTGGTGTACAGGGTCAACAGGAGTCTGAGCACCTCGATGGCACCTACCAACAACACAGGTGAGGGGAGACTCCGCCCTCGGGGGAGAGGAAGAGCAGCTCCCTCTGAAACTCAAGGAAAAGAATCGGCTCCAGAAAAGATACAGCAGCGCCTGGGGTCTTAAAGGCCGGAAGGCAAACAAGCGGCCAGCACGCTGAGAAGCAACAAAGCCCACATGGAAGAGGTGTCCACGGGATTGGGTATCAGGCATCAAAGACCCAGAACAAAACAAACAAACAAAAATCATATCCATGAGAATGAAGGGGATGACAGAGTGGAAAGCTAAAGCCCATCAGTAGCCAATTGGACACCCCCTGTCAGAAGGGCCAAAAGGAAGAGATGAGTCAGTCAGGGTGCAGTATAGCACCAATGAAATGCACAACCTTCCTCTACTTCTTTAATGATTACTACCCGCCCCCCACCAACTACCATGATCCCAATTCTATCTCACAAATCTGGCTAGACAAGAACATGTACACTGGTACAGATAAGAGTTTTCAACACAGGGAATCCAGAACAGATCAACCCCTCAGAACCAATACAGGGAGCAGTGATACTAGGAGGGTAAGGGAAGAGGGGGAGAGTGTAAGGGGGACAGATTACAACAATCGCTGTATGCCCCCGCCCCCAGCAAAGTGGGTGAAATGAGACAGCAGTCAGTGTAAGACATGGGGAAAAAATTCTAAATTATCAAGGGGACATAAGGGAGGTAGGGTGGGAGATGGAGGAAGAAAAACAAAATCTGCACCAGAGGACAGCACTGGCCCATCCATCCTTTGCACAGGACCTCCCTCGCCACACGGTAGGGACAGATGGGCAGGGGAACCTCAAGAGCATGTGGGCTGGTGCAGCTAGTGGAGCTTGAGTTCATTGGCCTCTTTTTGCATACAGTCTATGAAGGTGGGGGCGCAGTGGGGAACAAACAGCTTGCACTTGACTACTCGAACCTAGAGGGTGACGGTTCAAATCCACCTAGAGGCACGACAGAAGAAAGGCCGGAGCTGCTACTTCTATAAACATTAAAAAAAAAAAAAAAGTTTCTTAAATCACTGCCACTAAATCCATCCTCACCCTACAGGGCAGAGTAAAACTGCCTCCGTGGGGGTTTAAAGGCTGTCAGTCTTTCCAGGAACAGACAGCCTTATCTTTTACAGCTGGTGGTTTTGAACTGTTGACCTTGCAGTTGGCAGCCAAGCGCATGATCTGTTATGCTTCCAGGGTTCCTTATTGGGCTCTATCTCACTATAAAATATTTTTTGGTAGTGGTGGTGGTGTTTTTAAGGGAAAATTTTTCTAGGCAGTAGGAATATTTATTCCCTATGGCTTCCAAAATACCGCCCCCCCAAAAAAAAGGTGGGGGGGCACAGGGCGGGAGACGCTAAGGAAGGCAAGTTTGGGGGTAGGTCCAAGTCTTTTCTTCACCCTTCGCTCCTCAGTTCTATACTTAGCCCAAAGAAGGCTTCCAGGCCCTATTTTTTAACTCCTCTCTCATATTCCTGTGTCTGTGCCCTTCCTGGAGTGCTTCCTTCCAGAGGGAAGCAGTGAGCTAGAGCAATCTGCTCCCGTCATTACCTCCACACACACACCCCGCCCCCCAAGGATTTTCTTTGTGGACGCCAGGTAGTCAGGCACAAAGTGAACGCTCCAGGAGGACCTTGGTGCTGGTGAACGGAACATACTGGGGATAGACTTCAGCGATGTGAAAATGAAACACGGCTCTCCACTTCTGGGGATCGTCAACTGCATTAACACCGCTCTGGCTCTCCAGACACAGATGCCTTAGAAAGGATCATGTCATGAGGGCCTGACACCATCATAGTTGGAACATGGTGCTAATGGTTAAAACTAATGAGAAAGGTGCTGACTTGGAGATAGAGATATATTGGTCTTTATAATTTGGAGGGGGCGGGGAGAGGAGGATAAGAGATTATATGGGAATTGTGCATTTAAACAGATTTAAGAAAAAATGCAACTAGGATCATGTTTAAAAGGCAATGTTTTTAAGTGCCTTTTTGTAAAGTTCTAGCTTTGTTTTTTAAAGGGAGTTTAATAGATTCAATGTAGGTGTAAATGCAGTAATCTAGGCCAGAAGTGATGAAAGGTAGATGGCATATAGATGGATGGATGGATCTAGTTAAATAGATGTAGGTAGATAGCTAGATGGATGGATGGATAGATAGATAGATAGACAGACAGACAGATGTAGGTGGGTGGGTGGATGTAGATAGATAAATTTAGGTATAAGTAGGTGGGTAGACAGATGAATAGATGAATGGAGGGAGTGAGGGAGGGAGATGTAGATAGGTAAGTAGGGGTATGGATTGATAGATAGGAAGATGTATGAATTGGTGTGGATAAATAGATATAGGTAGGTAGACAGATAAAAGGAAGGAGGTAGGGAGCTAACATTGACATTGAGTTGACCCAAGCTGCTGATGACTTTATATACAACAGAAGCAAATGTTGCCCAGCCCAACATCAAGATCACCCACTTGGCCATGTCCACTGTTGTGGCTGGTGTGCCAATCTATCTCACCAAGAGCCTCTCTTCCCCTTGCTGGTCCTGTGCTTCACCCAACACCACGTCCTCCTCTATCGGTTGGGCCCTCCTGATGACATGTGCAGAGCAGGCAAATCAGATCATATTCCGTTGGGATCCCCAAAGGCTATTCCAAAACATGATTTTACTTCATTGTTGCTTTTGAGAATATACACAGCAAAGCGGATATCAAGTTAACCATTTCTACAGGTGCCACTGATTACAGTGACCGTGATTACATTCGCTGAGTTATGTAACCACCCTCACCTGGCTTTTCTGTGTTGTTTTTCCTTCACTAACTGTAAGGTTTTCAAGGCCTGGTTTTGGGAACTAGATTACCAGGCCTTTCTTCCTGGTCTTGGCTTGGTCTAGAGTCTAGACTCTAGAAGCTCTACTCCACCATAGGTGACCCTCCTGGTAGGTGAGATACTGGCGGCACAGCTTTGAGCATCACAGCAACGCAAAAGCCAGCCCAGTACAAGAGGCTAACAGACTGGTGGCGGAGAAGATAACAGTGAGATTGAAACCATGATGGTGGCAATAAAGGGAAAAGGTGACAGACAGGAGACACGCTCAGATGGACCAACCAAAGGGGACTTGGAGACCAAAGAGACCCAGAAGGTCTGATGAAAGGGAGAGGCAAAGAAAGCGCCCAGGTGTCTGGCAGGAAGGCTGGGCGGAGCAATGGTGCAGCATTCACTTCGCAGATAGAGCGGGAGGAGGAGTGCATGTGATCGCTTGGTCATTCAACCAATCTGGCCAGCAAGAGCCAGGTGCTGAGTGGCCTCCTACTTGCTGTCCAGCTTTGGACCGATCACCTCCTCTCATCGCTGGTGCTTGCAGCTATAAAAGGGAGTTAAGACAATTCCTCCGCTTGTTTGAAGAGCCCCGTCACACCAGTGAGTTGAGCAGTTGGTTTCAAGTCCCCAAAGTCTTCAGACAATGTGCATTTTAATGAATTTAATGAGCAAACAAATTAGATAATGATAATTAACTCAATGAAGCCAAAATAATGCATTTCAGATCTTCCACTTGGAAACCCCTAGGAGAGAAGTCTTGGGGGAGGAGGATAGAGGAGGAGGTGAAGGGATGGCATTGGTGACCCCCTCCTAGGCCTGTGCCCTGAACTTGTCCATCCTTCCTATCATACCATTACTTAAAAATGGATTCCCACGTGCAAAATACTTGCTTCATTCAATGACAGCATAGACAATCAACATCAGGATTTACTGAGAAAGAAAATAATTCAAATGGCATGCTGTTGTTGCTAAGTCCTATCAGGACCTAGCTACCCTGCACACAACAGAATGAAACACTGGTCCTGCGCCACCCTCACCACCATTGCCAAGTTTAAGCCCACTGTTATGGCCACAGTGTCGGTCCATCTCGTTTGCTTTGCTCCTCTACAAAGCACGACGCCCTTCTGTCAGGACTGGTCCCGCATGGTAACATGTCTAAAGCGTGTACAGTGAAGGCTCACTACTTTAAAATGTAACTCAGGGGAAGACAATTTAAGGCTGAATCAGCTGTATTAGTGAAAGTGAAGCTAATTTCAAGACCTTGGTGTTTATACAAAATTCTTGGGTGATGCAAGAGGTTGAAGTGCTTGGCTGCCAACTAAAAGGTTGGAGGTTCAAGTGCCCCCCTAGAGCTGCCTTGAAAGTAAGGCCTGGTGATCCACTTCTTTAAAACTCAGTCATTGGAAAACCTGTGGAGCACAGTCCCCCTCAGACACACAGGGGGGCGTCATGAGCTGACTCACCAGCAAGTGGTTCTAATGTTTCTATGTGTAGGCAAGCCTGGTTGCTTTGTTTATTGTTTGCTCTTGTTGTTGCTGTTGTTGTTAGGTGCTATGGAGTGGGTTCTAACTCCTAATGACCCGATGAACAACAAAACTAAACACTGCCCAGTCCTGGGCCTTCATCGCAGCTGTTCTCATCTTTGAGTCCATCGTGGCAGCCACCGTGTCAAGTCATCTCGCTGAGAGCCTTCTTCTTCACTGCCTCTCCACGGTAACCAAGCATGATGTGCTCCTCCGGGGACGCATCGCTCCCGATGATGTGTCCCGAGCATGTGAGACGAAGTCTCGCCACCCTTGCCTCTAAGGAGCAGTCTGGTTGTCCTTCTAAAACAGATTGGTTTGTACTTTTGGCAGCCCATGGTGATTTCGAAATTCTTCGCCAGCACCAGAATTCAAATGCTTAAACTCTTCAATACTCCTTATTCAACGGCCAACTTTCACATGCTTATGAGGCAATGGAAAATCCCATGGCTTGGGTCAGGCCTATCTTAATCCTCTAAGGAACCTCCTTGCTTTTCAACATGTTAAAGAGGTTTGGGGCAGCAGACTGACCCAATGCAATGTGTCATTTGATCTCTTGATTGCTGCTGCCATGAGCATTAACTGTGGATCCAAGCAAGATGAAATCATTGAAAATTTCGATTTTTTTCTCCGCTTATCATGATGTTACCCATTGGTCCAATTGTGAGGATTTTTGTCTTCTTTACATTGATCTGTAGTTCATACTGAAGGCTGTAATATTTTTAAGGCTGCAATTCTTGATCTTCATCAGAAAACAAGTGCATCAAGTCTTCCTAGCTTGCAGCACAGAAGGTTGTGCCAATGCCTATCTCAGGTGGTTAATAAACCATCCTCCAATCCTGACTCTTCTTCTTGCAGCCCAGCTTTGCCGATTATTTGCTTAGCATACAGATTGAGTGAGTACTGTGAGAGGATACAACACTGAAGCACACCTTTCCTGATTGTAAATCATGCAGGGTGCCCTTGTTCTGTTTGCACACTTGTCTCTTGAGCCATGTGGATATTCTGGTTAAACACACATGGGTGTTCCAGCATGCTCCTCTTCCCTAAGGCCCTGCACAGTTTCCTATGATCCACACAGTTGAATGTCTTTGCAAAGTTAATAAAACACAAGTAAATCTCTTTCTGGTTGATTCCATGGCTCTCCCTTTTTCTGTTTCTTTCTCTCTCCCAAAGTGCAGGTTCCAGTTTCCAACTTTGAAAAGGAGACGTTTTGAGGACTTCCGTTGCTTCAAATCCCACGGTTGCCGAGGGGCTCTTTTAGATCATGACTACGACACAATGACCAAGAGGTCATGATGACCATGCCCAGACGGCAGAGCACAGATGTGCAGGCAGACTAGGAGAGACTGGGTGTCCGCACGCCTCTGTCTGTAGCATGCTCGCCACAACAGTGAGAAGAAGGAAACCCCACAAAGGGCCATGTGTGGAGTACAATCTGAAACATACAGAACACTGTGGCTCTCGGGGGAATGCTGGGATGGTCAGGCACCCCGTGACATGGGCACATTTGGAAGGCATTATACCCTCAGCACAGTCAGCCAACCTCATAAAGGTAACTGCTACAAAAGAAAAACAACACGGGGAGGAGACAAGCCAGTCAGGGTGCAGTATAGCAATGATGAAACGTACAATATTCCTCTAGTTCCTAAATGCTTCCTCCTCCCCCACTATCATGATCCCAATTCTACCTTACAAATCCAGCTAGACCAGAGGATGTACACGGGTACAGATAAGAGCTGGAAACACAGGGAAGCCAGGACAGATAAACCCCTCAGGACCAATAATGAGAGTAGTGATCCCAGGAGGGTCAGGGGAAGGTGGGGTAGAAAGTGGGAAGCGATCACAAGGATCTACATATACCCCCTCCCTGGGGGACAGCCAACAGAAAAGTGGGTAAATGGGAGACGTCAGACAGTGTAGGACATGACAAAATAATAATTTATAAATTATCAAGGGTTTGTGAGGGTGTGGGGAGGGAGGGGGTTAAAATGAGGAGGTGATACCAAGGGCTCAAGTAGAAAGCAAATGTTTTGAGAATGATGATGGCAACATATGTACAAATGTGCTTGATGCAATGGATGGATGGATGGATGGATGGATAGATGGTGATAAGAGTTGTATGAGCCCCCAATAAAATGATTGAAAACAACCTATAACTCCTATTAAGTGACTGGGTGGGACTATGCAAATAAGAATGTGTAACACTGAAAAAAGGAAAACAAGGAAAATAGTCTTCATGCCAACAGAAGGCAGATGGTAGGAGGCTAACGGGTCAAAGAGAAAAGCAAGACTATATGACAGACCTACCTACTTAATGCATACTTAAAGCTTACTATTTTTTCCCCCCACTCTTTGGGAAAAGGAATTTTGTTGAATGAATAAATGGGACAAAAAGTAATAGTAATACTAAAATAGCAAAAGTAATACACAAAGTTATCCTCATTTAATCAGCTCAGATTTATAATAGGAAACACCAGGAGACAGAAGGTTTCGATGTAGAATCCAACAGTAGAATTATATGTAAAGGTGGAAGACTACAAATTCACCCTCTCTTGATACTTACTTTTGCTAAAGATTTTTATTGTGTGTCTACTATGTGCCAGCCCTGGCCTAAAAACATGCCAACGGGCAAGATGAGACTCTTACCGTAAGGGAACTCCCATTCAAATGTGGTGTGAGTTAGCGTGTTAGTCCAGGTTATCTAGAGAAAAAAATTCATAGACATTCATATGTTTATACAAAAGAGCTTTATATAAAAAAAAGAGCAAAACTGTAAATGAAGAAAACATCCCAGCCCAGCCCAGATCAAGTCCATAAGTCCGATATCAGTCCATATGTCCAAAACCAGTCTATAAATTCCTCTACAGATTGATGTAACACATGCAATGATGCCGAATTAAGAAAGATCACAGGCCAGTGGGTGGAAAGTCTTGTGGATCCAATCGCAATGGAAACATCTCATCACTGGCAGGGGTCTCCACGTGGCTCCTCCAGCTCCAGGGCTCTAGCAGAGCTAGCTCCATGTGTCTTGTCAGCAGGAAGACGAAGCAGAGCCTATGTGTGTATCTAGCCTCCAGTGAGCTATTTATTTCCATCACACCTTCAAATGAAGCCATCAAGCTGTGACCCGATTGACAGGCTAGACTCTACTCCTTTGCAAGATGATAGGAGATGATGTAACCACCACAGACCACCCCTTGTCAGCTTGACACTTTTATATCAACTCTTCTACCCTGTGCCATAATTTAGTCCAGAGGGACCTTGATTGCCTGTCTCTTCCACAAAAATGTCACACTTGTCCACTATATTGATGACATGATGCTGATTGGAACCACTAAGGGGGATGTATCAAAGACTTTACTAGATTCATTGGTACAATATCTGTATGTAAAAGGTTGGGAAATCAACCCAATGAAGATTCAGGTACCCTCCACCTCAGTAAAATTTCTAGGGGTCCAGTGGTGTAGGGCAAGTCTAGACCTTCCTACTAAAGTAAGAATATGCTATTGCATCTGGCCCCCCCAACAACTAAACAGGAGGCACAATGCCTAGTGGGCCTCCTCGGAGTTTGGAGGCAACATATCCCTTATTTAGGGGTTCTACTTTGACCAATTTATCAAGTGACACAAAATGCCTCTGGTTTTGAGTGGGGCCCAGAACAAGAAAAGGCTCTTCAACAGGTTCAGGTTGCTGTGCAAGCTGGTTTGCCACTGGGACCATATGATCCAGCTGACCCAATGGTGCTAGAGGTATCAGTTATAGAGATGCAGTGTGGAGTCCTCAGCAGACCCCTATTGGTGAATCACAGCGTAGACCATTGGGATTTTGGAGTAAAGTCCTGCCATCCTCTGTAGACAACTACGCCCCCTTTGAGAAACAGCTGTTGGCCTGTTACTGGGTCTTGGTGGAAACTGAATGCCTCGCCATGGGCCACCAAGTCACCATGATGCCTGAACTACCCATCATGAACTGGGTATTGTCTGACCCACAAAACCACAAAATTGGATGTGCGCAGCAACACTCCATTGTTAAATGGAAGTGGTATATATGAGATTGGGTCAAAGCAGGACCTGAAGGAACAAGTAAGCTGCATGAAGAAGTGGCCCAAATGCCCACAGTCTCCACTCCTGTCACATTGCCTCCTTTCTCTCAGTCGGCACCTATGGCCTCCTGGGGAGTTCCTTACCATACTTTAAGTGAAGTCCAAAAAAGTCATGCTTGGTTTACGGATGGCTCTGCACGATAGGCAGGTTCCACTCATAAGTGGACAGCAGCAGCACTACAGCCCCTTTCTGGGATCTCCCTGAAGGATAGCGGTGAGGGTAAGTCTTCCCAGTGGACAGAACTTCAAGCAGTGCACCTGGCCGTTGTTTGCCTGGAAGGAGAAATGGCCAAATGTGAGATTGTATACTGATTCATGGGCTGTGGCTAATGGCTTGGCTGGATGGTCAGGGAATTGGAAGGAACATGATTGGAAAATTGGTGACAAGGAGGTGTGGGGAAGAGGTAGTGGATAGACCTCTATGAATGGGCCAAGAAAGTAAAGATAATTGTGTCTCCCTGGATTTGTTTCTCTAGCCTACCTGGACTAGCACAGTTAGGGAGGGGAAGAGATAAGAAACAATGGGGTAACAAGCTGATTTGCGAGTGTGATATTTATACTCTGAGGGGATGAAGTCTAGTGACATAGTTATTTAATGCTGCTGGAACAGATATGCTAGGGGTGCCAAATTTCCCCATATAATGTGCACATGCATATAGTGCTCCAAGGTACACATCGGTTAGAAGGCCTGCTGGCGTAGTGGTTATAATTTGGGCTGCAACTCCCAAGGTCAATAGTTCAAAACCACCAGTCATTCCAAGTAAGAAAGATGGGGCTTTCTACTCCTTTAAATAGTTACACTCTCAGAAATTCACAGTGGTGGTTCTACCCTGTCCGGTAGGGCCACCATGAGTTGGCATCGCCTAGATGGCAGTGATGTGGTTCTTGAGTGCACGTAGGGAATGAGCACTTGAGGCGGCTGTGTGTGGTTTGGGAAAAGGGCACATGATATGTGTCGTGTAAAATTCGGAGAATGTCTTTGATCAACCAAAAGCAATTTTATTTTCTCATAGTGTAGGAGGCTAGTCGTCTGAATTCAGGGAGCAGGCTCGAGCGGAAGGTCTTCTCTGTTGGCTACAGGGCAAAGCCTTTGTCTCTGCAGCTTCTACTCCTGGGTTCCTAGGCAAACTCCATGAGCTGAAGCATCTCTCGTCCCCTTCTGTACTTCCCAGCCTGCAAGCAATCCTGTTAAAGATACACTGCACACTGATAAGATCTCATGAACACAGCTAAGAAAGTCCTGATCTCAGATGGGGTTACATCACGGCTATGGGGCTGACCATATTCTATTTCCGGAGGACACAATTCAATCCACAGCACACTGTGATGTGATGGGAGGAGGGAGGGTGAGGTCCCTCCTTTAGACAAGAGGAGGGGAAAGCTCCTGGGCTGAGCTGAGGCCTGAAAGAGGAGAACCAGCAGCCATGTAAAGCGGTAGGTGAAGCCCATTCCAGGCAGGGAAGGGCAATGCAAAGAGAGAAGTTGTTTGGCGGTTACAGGAGATGTTAAGAATTTAGCTGGGGTGGAGGGCGGGAGGGTGTAAAGGGAAAATCGATTACAAGGGTCTACATATAACCTCCTCCCTGGGGGATGGACAACAGAAAAGTGGGTGAAGGGAGACATTGGTCAGTGTAAGATATGACAAAATAATAATTTATAAATTATCAAGGGTTCATGAAGGAGGGGGAGCTGGGAAGGAGGGGAAAAATGAGAAACTGATACCAAGAGCTCAAGTAGAAAGCAAATGTTTTGAAAATGATGATGGCAACAAATGTACAAAAGTGCTTGACACAATGGATGCATGTATGGATTGTGATAACACTTGTACGAGCCCCTAATAAAATGATTAAATTTAAAAAAAAACAGCTGGAGAAGAGGGAACAGCTGGGAGGGGAGAAGCGATGAGGCAGGGCCAGATTTTGCTAAGATCACATATAGATTTTATTCTAAACACAATTCTAAACCATTCAATGCTGTCAAGTAGGGAAGTGAAGGAATATCACCTATGCTGGAAGATCATTCCTTGAATCATTCTATTATCTGCCGCTGTGTAACAAACTAGCCCAAGCCTCTTATGGTTGGGAGGTGCCACTGAGCTGAACTTGATTCTTGGGATGAAAGGATGCCATCCTGGGCCAGCCCCATCACTGGTTGTGGATTGGACTGTTGTGATTCACAGAGTTTTCATGGGTTCATTTTTGAAAGAAGATGGCTTGCCCCTTCTTCCTCGCCTGGCTTAGTCTGGAAGCTCCACTGAAATCTGTCCAGCACTATAGCAATACTCAAGCCTCCACTGATAGCCAGGCAGAAGCTGTGCATAAGTTGCATTGACAGGGAATCAGCTATGGAACCAGCACTGCCTTCGCATGACATAGACAAGTGGAAATATCAAGGAGTCATCGGTTCAGGAGAGAAGCATGGGCTAAAGAACCGATCTGGGCAACATCATCAAGAGCTGTGACCAGAAGGGGTTTAGCCTGGTGGCCATGCAGTTAAGGCCTCCGAGGTGCACCTGAAAACCACCCGTTCTTCCCGGGGCTGGTGAAGTACATCAACTCAGCACCAAGGGTGGCCATGGTCTGGGAGAGGCTGAATTTGGTGAAGATAGGCTGGGGGGTGCAATGGGGGAGGGGCGCGTGTGCAGAAACCGACCCAGCAAATTCTAAGCCAGGCTCCATTCGCAAAGACTTCTGTGCTCAAGAAGGCAGGAGCATCCTTCGTGGCAGTGACTTGGTCCAAAGCACTGAGAAAGAAATCAGTCTCTGCTTTAAGCCGGGGGAATTGGTGGATGACAAATCTTGTGGCTGTGACTGGATCTATGGGACTAAACAGTCCTGTCCCTGTGGACCCTGGGTACAACTCTTCATTCTAATTGACGATTCTCATCCAAACCACACTGACCAATAAAGCTTTTGGAGCCTGGGGTGGGGGTGGGGAGGAGTTATAGTCTAAGAAACTCATAAAGTCAGTTCTACCCTGTATTATAAGGTTGCTGTGGGTCAGCATGGACTTGATGGCAGTGAGTTTGGGTTTTGATATAAGATGAAAAGGTTTGGGGGGTTGCATTTTACAGAATGAAGGAAGATGAGAGGACCAAACACATTATCATTTACACCCAATCCTTTATTTCTGCCATGAGACCTGAAGAACTGGATGGTGTGCCATTGTCATTACTGGACATATTAATCGAAGCATGCACAGGAAAATCCTGACCAAAAGGGGGGAGTATTGAAAAACAGAATTTCAAACTCCCATGGAATACAGACTGGATGAGCCCTTGAAACTATTACCCTGAGATGATCTCAAAATCATCATGTTTTTTTTAAAGCCAGAAATATCACAAGCAAAACAAAGCAAAAAAGCAAATTCACTACCATCAAGTTGACTCTGACTCAGTGACCCTACAGAAGGCTTCCAAGGCTGTACCTTTTTATGTCAATTTTCATTTTTTAATGTACATTTTTTTCTTTCTCCCATCATTACAGAATGTCAGCCTTGAGTGGTGCACTCTTTTAAAGAAGGATCTGCCATGGACCAAGCTGACAAAGGTTAGATAAGAGGCCTAGGGGGCAGCAAGCTTATGTTAGGGGACAGTGGGAACGACTGCACAATTTGAAGAATGTCATCAATGTCGCCAAAGTAGCAAACTCAAAAGACCAGATTCACTGCTGTCCAGTGGATTCCAACTCGTAGTGACCTCATAGGACGCAGTAGAACTGCCCTAGTGGATTTCCAAGATTGCAAATTTATACTGGGGTAGAAAGCCTCGTCTTCCTCCCTAGGAGCAGCTGATGGTTTCAAACTGCTGAACTTTTGGTTAGCAGCCCAACTTGTAACCCATTGCACCACCAGGGCTCCTCACTGGAGTAAATGTGTAGATATTGCTGCATGGGTGCACGTCTTGCTGTGTATATGCTCACACACAAAAATTAAATTAACTGTCAAAAATTAATCTTTTAAAAGAAAACAAGGAAGAGAACTGAGGTGATCAAAAGTGAAAATTATTAGCAGAGTAGCAATAGAGATTTGGGGGGGAAAAATTAAACCTACCCTAGTGAGTTTCTGAGATGGTAACTCTTTACAGGAGTAAGAAGCCTTGTCTTTCTCCCAAATATCAGAGGTAAACTGAAACTTGAGTGATTCCAACACTGGTTGTCAATTGATGACCCTGAGGCAGAGAATCAGGGGAAGTATGGGAGGCTCTGATGGAGGAATGCAGTCAGCAGCCAAAGGGGACACACTACCCTTGGAAAAATTAATACAGAACAAACCGGTCTGGAACCAATGCTGGCTAAACTACCGAACTTAAAGGATAAGAAAAGCATCCCTCTGGCATAGGACATTGAACCACCCAAGGGGAGGGTATTGTTTGTGTCTCCACGGGGAAAGAGGGACCAGACTTAAATCCAGTGTTCCAGGATGTGAATGCAGTAAGCCGGCAAGGAGTCAGTGGAGGGGTCTGAGGGCTTGGCCCACATATCAGCTACGTGGACAACTGCCACTCCCCACAGAAGAATTTATTTCAGAGGATGGCAATGAAGCTGAAGCTAGGGGAGCGGGACATGTCTGATCAAAGCACATGGGAGCAAAAGAATGGGAAGGAAGAGAGAGTGGAGCATACCCTGGCCCACCAGGTCTGGAGGACCATATCCCCACTCCGAACAGCCAATGCACAGAGTGGACCATAAGGCTGATCCCAATGAGACACGACATCCCTTGCTGACCCATGGCCCTACAGGGGACAACACTGGAGACTCAGTGTCGGGACTGGCCCAGACTGACCCCGCAACACCGAGGAAAAACACTAAAGGCGTGCAGCAGAGCAACTGGGGGAGCAGAGCAGGGAGTTCCGGAGGGAGTACAAAGGACAGACTCAGGGACGAGAGTGTGGCACCCCATCAGACTTGACTGAGGACACGCCTAGAGGTCAAAAATCAGACCTTGATCTATTTACAGGTTTTTCTTTGAATTTTTTTTCATTTTCTTTTTTTTAATTAATTAATTATTTTATGGGTCATTTGTTTTCTTTTTTGTTGTCATCGCTGTGTTCTCTTTTGTCGCTTGGTCTTGCTCTGCCTGGTTTTTTTGGTGCATATTATTATCTCTGCAAGTCTAGCTAGGTAAGATAGGCTGCATGAACAGTCTGGAGGAGGAAACAACAGGATCGATGGTTCCAGGGGGACATGGGAGAGGGGGAGGCAGGGGTAAGGAGGTGGTGTTGACGAACCCAGGGACAATGGAGCAACAAGTGATCCAAAATCAGTGGCAAGGAGGGTGTGAGAGGCCTGGTTTGGGCAATATAATTGAGAGGAATTACTGAAACCCAAATGAAGGCTGAGCATGACAGTGGGATAAGAGGAAAGTTAAAGGAAATAGAGGAAAGAACTAGGAGACAAAGCATATTTATAGAGGTCTAAATATAGGCATGTATATATGTAAATAAATTTATATAGGATGGTGGGGAAATAGACCTATGTGCACATATTTATAGATTTAGTATTAATGCAGCAGATGGACATTGGACCTCCACTCAAGTACTTACTCAATGCAAGAACACTTTGTTCTATTAAATTGGCATTCCATGATGCACACCTTCCTGACATAATCGCTGAAGACAAATGTGTGCATAAGCAAATGTGATGAAGAAATTCTGATAGTGCCACTATCAGAAGATAAAGCATATGGGGTCTTAAGGCTTGCAGGTAAACAAGCAGCCATCTAGCTCAGAAGCAACAAAGCCCACATAGAAGAAGCACACCAGCCTGTGTGACCACGAGGTGTAGAAGGGACCAGGTATCAGACATCAAAAAACAAAAAATCTTATCAATAGGTCCCCACCGTCCCGATATGATCACTGAAGACAAATGTGTGCATAAGCAAATGTGGTGAAGAAAGCTGATGGTGCCCGGCTATCAAAATATATAGCATCTGGGGGTCTTAAAAGTTTGAAGGTAAACAAGCAGCCATCTAGCTCAGAAGCAGCAAAGCCCACATGGAAGAAGCACACACACCAGCTTGTGTGACCACGAGGTGTCAAAGGGATCAGGTATCAGGCATCAAAGAACAAAAATTCATATCATTGTAAATGAAGGTGAGTGCAAAGTGGAGACCCAAAGCCCATCTGTAGGCAACTAGACACCCCCTTACTGAAGGGTTGTGGGGAGGAGACCAGCCAGTTGGTGCAGTGTAGCAACAATAAAACATACAGCTTTCCTCTACTTCTTAAATGCTTCCTCCGCCTACTATCATGATCCCAATTCCCTGGGGAATGAACAGAAAGTGGGTGAAGGGAGATGTCAGACAGTGTAAGACATGACAAAATAATAATAAGTTATAAGTTATCAAGGGTTCATGAGGGAGGGGGGAGTGTGGAGGGGGGAAAGTGAGGAGCTGATATTAAGAGCTCAATTAGAAAACAAATGTTTTGAGAATGATGATGGCAACAAATGTATAAATATGCTTGACATAGTGGATGTATGTATGATTGTGATCAGAATTGTAGGAGCCCCAATCAAATGATCTAAAACAAACAGACAAAAAAAGCATCCCTCTGTCCTTGGGGCAGGAAACGCTAAACTCTAAGTGAGAAGAGTGTGACAGGGCACAGGATAATACAAGCCATAGGTCACAGGAAAGGTGGATGAAACAGAAAATTAGTCAAGATGATTCTACCTAGGAAGATGCCCAAGAATCAAGGCATAACGTCAAAACTCTCAAATCTACACTGATTCCGGAAACACGCACCTCTGAACTGAAACAGAAACTGCAGATGAAAAATAATCGAGAGATTTTTTTTATTGTATTTTTTCCATCACCCTGGTACATCTCGAGAGAGGCAGATGGCAGTGATACAGAAGCCATGATCTGTAAGTCCACAAGGTCTCTCATTTTACTTTTCTTCCTTTGGTCATGTTCTCACTCCCTGCATCGAGTCCATTCTGACTCACGGTGACCCTATAGTGCAGGGCAGAAGGGCCCCTGTGAGTGTCAGAGACTGTAGCTTCTTTCTTTCTTTCTTTTTTTTTTTTTGAGACTATAACTCTTTATGGGAGTAGAAAGGTCCATCTTTTTGAGTGGCTGGTGGCTGGTGGTCCCAAAGTGTTGACCTTGAAGTTAGTGGCCCAACAGGAACCACTGAGCTGCCGCCAGCGCTCCTCCTGTTACTGGAAGCAAGGCTAAAGCTCACATCGACAGGGGGAAGTCAAGAACTAGATCTACGAGGTGCCGGTTTGTGCATGAACAGATTTATTGCAGACGGCCCATGTTCAAATGCCTCTGGGATGAGTGGATGGCTGGAGGCAAGCTCTCTGAGTGTGACTCATCTCTGTCTCATTAGGGTGCCCAAACACACACAGGATATTTTTGTGCCTTAGGGGAACAGAATGGTGCTGAAGTCGGGACTAACAGCAAAACTTGAACAATTGCAAAGGGACATCCTCTCAAATGTGTGGAAGCTGTGCAAGTGTGTAGGGCAGCTGGCGCACACCGATGGATCAAGCATGTTAAGGAAGGTTGGGGAGGCCCCACAGCAGAGCGGGAACGAGAGGACTATTAACCTTGACGATTGAAGACGCAGTGGCTGAAGTCCAGAGAGGACTGGAAGGAAACCACAGAATTCTCTCTCACTGCTGTGACAGCTACGGAAGTTGGGGTCTCGAGTGGTCCAGCATTGTCCACTGCAAGGCCACCTCTTGGACTCAGCAAGCTTTCATGCCCATTGCTGCCAAACACATTGCAAAAAGATCTGCTGGCTCAGAGAGCTGGTCTTTTCATTGCCTTTTACGCAAGCGCAGCGCTAATGACAATACTTTAACGGACCGACTTGTAAGCCTTAGGTTTACCAATGTCATCAGAGAGCAAGGTCCAACCAGAACAGCGGCTTCCATGGAGAGCGGCTGAGCCGGTTCAATCTGTGGCACAAAGGTCAGCTCAAAATGGTGTGATGACTGGTTTTTGGGGCTCCCAAGGGGGAATTCCAATAGCTTTTTCCTAAAGGAACAGGATGACCCTGGAGGTTTACTAGGCAGGTGTTCTCAGAAAATTAAAAACTGCATTAGTGAAAAAAAGACCAGAAAAATTTTACCAAGGAATTCCCCAGAACCCCATCACCACAATGTCTCTGCTTATTTCTGTAGGGTAGCTAGGGCTGACCTACAGGGATACTTTACCACATCTCCTCTACAGTTTTGACCTTGGTCCTTTAGATTATCTTTTGTTCTGAAAACCCTGAGAGTATTTAAAAGGAACACAACAATTTGAATTCCTCAAGGGTGCCCAACCTGTCATTTTTGACATGGTGTCAATCAAAGAGCACAGATTTCCTCAGAGACATGGAAACACCACCTTCAGAAGCACATAGACCTAGAGTGAAGTTTGTGGGGGTTTCCAAACCAAATCACTCCTGCCCTCGAGTCAATATCAACACAGAGTGACACTATAGGACAGGGTAGAACTGACCCTATGTGTTTCTGAGACTAACTATTTTTTGGAGTATAACACCCTGTCTTTCGCCCTCGAACAGGCTTGTAGTTCTGAACTGCTGAACCTGCAGACTGAAGCACAATGTGTAACTGTGTTAGTCTGGGTACTTTACAGAAACAAATCCACAGAAACTCATGTATAAGAGAGTTTTATATAAAGGTTAAGTATACATCAAGAAAACATCCTAACCCAGTGCTGCCCAAGCCCACAAGTCCAACATTAACCCATTAACCCATATGTCCTACACCAATCCACAAAGTCCTCCTCCATCCCACAAAACAGATGCAATGATGCCGACTGCAGGAGGAAAGCCGAGTCAGTGAATGTGTAAGCATCTCAGCGCTGGTAGGGGTCTCCCTCCACATGGCTGCTCCAGCACCCACACTGCATTGTGGTAGGTCCACGTGGCTTCTCCTCAGGGATGTCTTGCAGGAAGTGAGCCTTGCCAGCTGAAGCAGGGAACTGGCTAAGGCAGCTGCATCTTGGTCTGGCCATCAGAAAGCAAGAAACCTGAGAACTAGAAAGGCGAGGCTCACTGAGCCATTTATCCCTCAGCCCGTCAATTAACCCCACATGTGTTTATTGGCCTGGTTGTCACCATAAACTAACTACCTCAGTAACCATATCAGAAAAATTATTTCATGCTGTAGCAAATATAGCATTTGCTAACTACCTTATTTTCTATGTGACTTTATTTTACCTAATAATTAAAAATAGATTTTTAAGAGCAACTTTCTACAATTGATGTATGGATTGTTATAAGAGCTATGAGGAAAAAAAGAGCTGTAAGAGACCCCAATAAAATTATTTATTAAAATTAATAATAAAACAGAATGATAAAAAGGATTTTCTTTTTGGTCATTGGTTTGTTGTTTTCTCTTTCATTGCTTTGCTTTGCTCTTATTTTTGTGCATATTATTATCTCTGCAGGTCTATCTAGATGAGATAGGCTGGATAAACAATTTGGAGGAGAAAACAATGGACTGATGGTTCCAGGGGTACATGGGAGAGGAGGATGTGGGGGAGGGGAGGAAGGAAGTGGGTGCTAACAAACCCAGGGACAAAGGAACAACAAGTGATCCAAAATTGGTGGCGAAAGGGTGTAGAAAACCTAGTAGAGCTTGATCAAGGGCAATGTAATTGAGAGGAATAACTGAAACCCAAATGAAGGCTAAGCATGATAGTGGGACAAGAGGAAAGTAAAAGGAAATAAGAGGAAAGAACTAGGAGGCAAAGGACAATTATAAAGGGCTAAATACAGGCCCTCTGTACATATGTAAGTATATTTATATATGTTGGGGAAATAGATCAATGTACATATGTAAATATATATGCATATATGCAGATATATTTGTATATGATGTACATGTGTGAATATATTTTATATGATGATGGGGAAATAGATCTATGTGCATATATTTATAGGTTTAGTATTAAGATAGCAGATGGACATTGGGCCTCCACTCAAGTACTCCCTCGATGCAAGAACACTTTGTTCTATTAAACTCTCATTCAGTGATGCTCACTCTCCCAACAGGATCGCTAAAGACAAAGCGGGTGCATAAGCAAATGTGGTGAAGAGAGTTGATGGTGCCTGGCTATCAAAAGATAAAGCATCTGGGATCTTAAAGGCTTGATGATATCGAAGAGGCCATCTAGTTCAGATGCAACAAAGTCCACATGGAAGGAGCACACCAACCTATGTGATCACGAGGTATCAATGGGATCAGGTATCTGGCATCAAAGAACATGAAATCCTATCATTGTGAATGAGGGGAAGTACACAGTGGGGACCCAAAGCCCATTTGTAGGCAACTGGACATGCCCTTACAAAAGGGTTTCAGGGAGGAGACCAGCCAGTCGGTGCAGTGCAGCAACGATGAAACATACAACTTTCCTCTTGTTCTTTAATGCTTCGTCTCCTCCACTACCATGATTCCAATTTTACCTTATAAATCTGGCTAGACCAGAGGATGTACACTGGTACAGATAGGAAATAGAAACACAGGGAATCCAGGTCAGAAGAACCCTCAGGACCAGTGCTGAGAGTGGCAATACCAGGAGGGTGGAGGGAAGGGGGGGTAGAAAAGGGGGAACTGATAACAAGGATCTACATATAACCTCCTCCCTGGGTGACAGACAACAGAAAAGTGGGTGAAAGGAGATGTCAGACAGTGTAAGAAATGACAAAATAATAATAATTTATAAATTATGAAGGGTTCATGAGGGGGGGTGTAAGGAGGGAGGGGGGGAAATGAGGAGCTGATACCAAGGGCTCAAGTAGAAAGCAAATGTTTTGAGAATGATGGCAACAAATGTACCAATGTGCTTGACACAATGGATGGATGTATGGATTGTGATAAGAGTTGATTGAGCCTCTAATAAAATGATTTTTATAAATAAATAAATGGGAAAAAAGCCATTTTAATCATTCTTCACATTGTGAAATTAAGCATTTACTGATTACTTGTAGAGCTGCTAATCTCAAGGTCAACAGTTCACAATCATCAGCAGCTACTTGGGAGAAAGATGAAGCTGTCTACTCCCGAAAAGAATTACAGGTCTTGGTAAGATATGATATGAAAGATCTAAAAATAATAATTTGTAGTTTATCAAGGAGTCATGAAGGTAGGAGGGGGGGAGGGGAGCTGATACCCAGGGCTCAAATAGAAAATAAATGTTTAGAAAATAATGATGGCAGCATATGTACAAATATGCTTGATACAATTGATGTATTGATTTCTACAAGAGTTGTAAGAGCCTTCAATAAAATGATCTTTAAAAAAAAAGTCTTGGAGGGGCTTAAGTGGAGAGCAAATGCTTTGAGAATGATTGG
Source organism: Tenrec ecaudatus (assembly GCF_050624435.1). Taxonomy (NCBI): domain Eukaryota; kingdom Metazoa; phylum Chordata; class Mammalia; order Afrosoricida; family Tenrecidae; genus Tenrec; species Tenrec ecaudatus. The sequence goes on from NC_134541.1 coordinate 136,086,597, forward strand.
GGCAGGGAATGTATGGATGTGCTTTATGCAATTGATGTATGTATATGTGTGGATGGTGATAAGAGTTGTATGGGTCCCTAATAAAATGTAAAAAAAGAAAAGAGGAGAAAAAAATGATTAGGGCAGGGACTGTACAGATGTGCTTTATACAATTGATGTATGTATATGTATGAACTGTGATAAGAATTGTATGAGCCCCTAATAAATTGTTAAAATTAAAAAAAAAGATTAAAAAAAAAAGATTAAAAAAAAAAGAAAATGATTAGGGCAAAGAATGTACAGATGTGTTTTATACAATTGATGTATGTATATGTATGGATTGTGATAAGAGTTGTATGAGCCCCTAATAAAATGTTTTTTAATTAAAAAAAAAAAAGTCTTGGAATCCCACAGGGACAGTTCTACCCAATGGAAGTGAGGGTTGGAAGAAAGGGCGACAGGAAGTGGCATCTATCCAGGACCTATCTTGTGCTCGATGTTTTGCATATGTTGGCTCATTTAATGCACACATCAAGAGCTTTTTGCCATCAGATCACAGTGACCCGATGTAGAGCTTCAGAGGCTATAAATCTTTATGGGAGCAGCTGGTGGGCTTGAACCACTGCCCTTGCGGTGAGCATCCCAATGCTTACCTGACATCGCCACTTGGGCTCTTGACATCTCAAGAGAGGAATTATACTTCCCGTTTTCCAAGAGATGAGGCTGAGCTCATGGGCATGGACTCATTTTTCCAGCACCCGTGTTATGCCTCATGCTGAGTGTACACACCCACATACACTTCTGCAATGCTTCCTCCACCCAGGCCACCAGGAACTTGTGATGACAAGCGAAATGCAATGCCTAGTTCCCGGCCAAAGTGGTTATTCAATCTCTTGATGATTTGGGAAATAACAGCTGGCTTGGCCCTGGCACGGGTCACATTGACGCCTTAGGAGGAGCAAGGACAGAGCCACCTCCTCCGTGTAGAAGCGAGGATGAGCAGATAGGCCTCGCCCTTTGAGAGGCTGTGCTGGAAGGTGGCTACAGTGCAAAGGGCCCCTGAGTCATGGTCACTCTCATTAATGACACTTTGCACTTCTGGCCTGTTGACGCTGAGGGTGGTTCCCAAAGTCGTATTTAGTAATATCAATTACTAACTTATCAATTCACATGATTTCTTTCACAGTGAACCTTCATAATGGTTTCACATACATACAGAGAGATAGAGAGGGGGAAGGAGGCTCCTTACATCAAGAGGCTTCAAAGAATTCATTAAAAATGGAATTAAAAATATAATGGAATGTTTCCATATATTTTTGAAGTCCCCTTGTGTGTTTGTGTGTGTAATATAGAAGGTGTGGTGGTGCAGTGGGTTAAATATTGAGCTGCTAACTAAAAGGCCAGCAGTTCAAAGCCACCAGTCACTCCCTGGAAGAAAGAAAGGGTATTCTGCCTTGGAAACCCTATGGAGTAGTTCTACATGGTCTTATAGGATTGCTAGGAGTTCGATGAGATTCGATGGCTTGGGTGGGGTTATTTATATAGCTGTATTGGCACACAGAAACCTACCTGAAGGAGGCCTGGTGGTGTAAGGGTTAAGTGCTCGGTTACCAACAATACGGTGGTGCCTAGAACTCACCAGGCACCTTCATGGGGAAGGGTTGTGCAATTCCATAAAGACAGCAGCCTAGAAAGCCTCGTACGGTGAGTGCTACTCTGTTCTGTGGGTCTCTGTTTGTCTAAATCAACTCAGTGGTAATCAGAAAGGAGAGTCTTAATGAAGCAAACAGCAGTGAAGGCGTGGCCCATGTTCTCTGAGCTGTGCCAGTGCGAGCCTGAACAGTGAGGCCACCATCCCAGTGCTGAGAGGATGCCATAGGCTCCGCCTCCACACCACTTGCTCCCTGGAGCGCCATCTCCTATCAAACCCTGGACAACCCGTGATGCCTGGGACACATGCTCATGGCTACGTCAGTGGATCTTTCTCTACGTGGTATGCTCTTAATCATGTCTCCTGGCATGGCTGGGGCCCACTGTAGCATTGACTACTGCCATCGTGGCCCACCTGAGGTCCCACCGATGCCCCAGGGACCACATAAAGGTAACCCAACATCCTGCATTTGAAAAATCGCCCAGAAGAAACCTTTCTAAAGTTTTTAAAAGCAAAGATGTCACTTCCATGATGAAGATGCGTCTGACCCAATCCATGGTCTTTTCGATTGCCTCATGTCCATGAGAAAGACAATGGAAATGGAAGACTGTACTGTAGGCACAGACTAATGCATACAGAACTGACAGATCAGTCTTCAAAGAGAGGGAGGCTTCACCTTGCTTACTCTGGACCCATGATCAGAAAAATCCAAGCCCAGGAAAGGCCATCATGTTTGGCAAAGCACAGTGTCAGTGAAAATGAGGGAAATCCTCAGTGAGATGGACTAACCCAATAATGGACTTAAGTACACAAACAATCATGAAATTAGTGCTAAGGCAGGGTAGAGAGAGAAGAACAAAGGAAGGGGACTTCCACTTCCCGATTTTAAAACAGACCATACAGCTAAAGTAGTCAAAACCATCTGATGCTGATCCGACAATAAACATGTAGCCCAGCAGACGAGAACTCAGAGTCCAAAAATAAATTTGCACACCTATAATCAACTGATGTTGGACAAGGATGCTAGGTCTACTCAATGGGGAAAAAAAGAGTCTCTTCAATAAATAGTGCTGGAAAAATTGGATTTCCACTCGCAGAAAATAAAACAGGATCCATGCCTCCCACCATCCACACACAAAAACCCCTCACAAATTTAAAAGGGTTAAGGACCTACATGTGCAAACTAAAACCAACTAATTGGCGTAATTACATCTTTAGAGCTTCTGGTCTGCCTGTTCTTTGTTACTTAGCGCGTTGGGTCTTTAAGCGCTTGAGTGCCTTTGAAGGTACATCTGGAACAGCAGCAGAAGAAGGAAAGGCCAAATAGGAGGAGGAGATGCAAC